>NC_084780.1:1429745-1742602 GCF_028858725.1 Colius striatus
TATCAGCCAGCACGGTGTCACATTTGCAGCTGCTTTCCTGTGGGAGCTATCTTCAATACCACACTTTTTCTG
This sequence comes from Colius striatus, assembly GCF_028858725.1. Taxonomy (NCBI): domain Eukaryota; kingdom Metazoa; phylum Chordata; class Aves; order Coliiformes; family Coliidae; genus Colius; species Colius striatus. Next base: position 1,429,818 of record NC_084780.1, read on the forward strand.
TTCTGCTCCCATTGAAAAAATACATGTGTCTGTTAAGGTATACCGCTGAGTATGGAAGCTACAAGAAAGCAGGAAGGCAGACCCCAGCTACAGTAGTAAGTAGGTCCCCATGCAGTCTATCAGCCAGCATGGTGTCACATTTGCAGCTGCTTTCCTGTGGGAGCTATCTTCAATACCACACTTTTTCTCCTCAGTTCCCATTGAAAAAATACATGTGTCTGTTAAGTTAGGCCACTGAGTATGGGAGCTACAAGAAAGCAGGAAGGCAGACCCCAGCTACAGTAGTAAGTAGGTCCCCATGCAGTCTATCAGCCAGCACGGTGTCACATTTGCAGCTGCTTTCCTGTGGGAGCTATCTTCAATACCAGAGTTTTTATCCTCAGCTCCCATTGAAAAAATACATGAGTATGTTAAGTTATGCCACTGAGTATGGGAGCTACAAGAAAGCAGGAAGGCAGATCCTGCCGCGAAGTTTTCGGCTCTTGGCCTTAAAAACCCAGGCTTGAAGCCTGAAACCCAGGCACGAAGGCCTGAAACCCAGGCACAAAGCCTGAAACCCAGGCACGAAGGCCTCAAACCCAGGCATGAAGCCTGAAACCCAGGCACGAAGGCCTGAAACCCAGGCACGAAGGCCTGAAACCCAGTCACAAAAGCCTGAAAAACCCAGGCACGAAGGCCTGAAAAACCCAGGCACGAAGGCCTGAAACCCAGGCACGAAGCCTGAAAACCCAGGCACGAAGCCTGAAACCCAGGCACGAAGGCCTGAAACCCAGGCACAAATGCCTGAAAAACCCAGGCACAAAGGCCTGAAAAACCCAGGCACGAAGGCCTGAAACCCAGGCACAAAAGCCTGAAAAACCCAGGCACAAAGCCTACTTCATGCGGCGATCAACCCAGGGTCCGATTCTCAGCTGGGTGGGAAGAAATCAGTCCTACTCAATGTGAGTGATAGCAGAAATCTTCTTCTTCTTCATTGAGAGCAGGCTCTAACTTATATACACAGCAGCTTCAAAGCTAGCTCAGCAACAGCAGCTAATAGATTACATTCTTATGCTCATCGTACTTGCAGTTTCTGCGATAAGCAAGCTCCCTCACATTTTCCCATCTTGTTTTTCCCCCGTAGTTGTTTTCCACCTTGGGATGTTACCTCGTTAGCTGAAAACAGCCCGACCTTGAAGGAAGAGAAAGCGGCCTGCTGTCTGCGTGACAGCAACTGCTTTAACCATGGCTCTGACTCTGGTCTTGATTGTGCATTAAATTCATCTAACTGGAACTCAGATTGCCTTGCCCCATCGGGCCTAACATTATACCCTGGGATCCATGTCCATTCTCCCTTAACCACTCCTCGACAAGACCCCAGCTACAGTAGTAAGTAGGTCCCCATGCAGTCTATCAGCCAGCACGGTGTCACATTTGCAGCTGCTTTCCTGTGGGAACTATCTTCAATACCACACTTTTTCTCCTCAGCTCCCATTGAAAAAATACATGTGTCTGTTAAGTTATACCACTGAGTATGGGAGCTAAAAGAGAGCAGGAAGGCAGACCCCAGCTACAGTAGTAAGTGGGTCCCCATGCAGTCTATCAGCCAGCACGGTGTCAGATTTGCAACTGCTTTCCTGAGGGAGCTACCTTCAATACCACACTTTTTCTCCTCAGCTCCCACTGAAAAAAATACATTTTGTCTCTTAAGTTATGCCACTGAGTATGGGAGCTACAAGAAAGCAGGAAGGCAGACCCCAGCTACAGTAGTAAGTAGGTCCCCATGCAGTCTATCAGCCAGCACGGTGTCACATTTGCAGCTGCTTTCCTGTGGGAGCTATCTTCAATACCACAGTTTTTATCCTCAGCTCCCATTGAAAAAATACATGTGTCTGTTAAGTTATGCAAGTAAGAATGGGACCTACAAGAAAGCAGGAAGGCAGACCCCAGCTACAGTAGTAAGTAGGTCCCCATGCAGTCTATCAGCCAGCACAGTGTCACATTTGCAGCTGCTTTCCTGTGGGAGCTATCTTCAATACCACACTTTTTCTCCTCAGCTCCCATTGAAAAAATAAATGTGTCTGTTAAGGTATACCACTGAATATGGGAGCTATAAGAAAGCAGGAAGTCAGACCCCACCTACAGTAGTAAGTAGGTCCCCATGCAGTCTAGCAGCCAGCAAGGTGTCACATTTGCAGCTGCTTTCCTGTGGGAGCTATCTTCAATACCACACTTTTTCTGTTCAGCTCCCATTGAAAAAATACATGTGTCTGTTAAGTTAGGCCACTGAGTATGGGAGCTACAAGAAAGCAGGAAGGCAGACCCCAGCTACAGTAGTAAGTAGGTCCCCATGCAGTCTATCAGCCAGCACGGTGTCACATTTGCAGCTGCTTTCCTGTGGGAGCTATCTTCAATACCAGAGTTTTTATCCTCAGCTCCCATTTAAAAAATACATGAGTATGTTAAGTTATGCCACTGAGTATGGGAGCTACAAGAAAGCAGGAAGGCAGATCCTGCCGCGAAGTTTTCGGCTCTTGGCCTGAAAAACCCAGGCTTGAAGCCTGAAACCCAGGCACGAAGGCCTGAAACCCAGGCACAAAGCCTGAAACCCAGGCACGAAGGCCTCAAACCCAGGCATGAAGCCTGAAACCCAGGCACGAAGGCCTGAAACCCAGGCACGAAGGCCTGAAACCCAGTCACAAAAGCCTGAAAAACCCAGGCACGAAGGCCTGAAAAACCCAGGCACGAAGGCCTGAAACCCAGGCACGAAGCCTGAAAACCCAGGCACGAAGCCTGAAACCCAGGCACGAAGGCCTGAAACCCAGGCACAAATGCCTGAAAAACCCAGGCACAAAGGCCTGAAAAACCCAGGCACGAAGGCCTGAAACCCAGGCACAAAAGCCTGAAAAACCCAGGCACAAAGCCTACTTCATGCGGCGATCAACCCAGGGTCCGATTCTCAGCTGGATGGGAAGAAATCAGTCCTACTCAATGTGAGTGATAGCAGAAATCTTCTTCTTCTTCATTGAGAGCAGGCTCTAACTTATATACACAGCAGCTTCAAAGCTAGCTCAGCAACAGCAGCTAATAGATTACATTCTTATGCTCATCGTACTTGCAGTTTCTGCGATAAGCAAGCTCCCTCACATTTTCCCATCTTGTTTTTCCCCCTTAGTTGTTTTCCACCTTGGGATGTTACCTCGTTAGCTGAAAACAGCCCGACCTTGAAGGAAGAGAAAGCGGCCTGCTGTCTGCGTGACAGCAACTGCTTTAACCATGGCTCTGACTCTGGTCTTGATTGTGCATTAAATTCATCTAACTGGAACTCAGATTGCCTTGCCCCATCGGGCCTAACATTATACCCTGGGATCCATGTCCATTCTCCCTTAACCACTCCTCGACAAGACCCCAGCTACAGTAGTAAGTAGGTCCCCATGCAGTCTATCAGCCAGCACGGTGTCACATTTGCAGCTGCTTTCCTGTGGGAACTATCTTCAATACCACACTTTTTCTCCTCAGCTCCCATTGAAAAAATACATGTGTCTGTTAAGTTATACCACTGAGTATGGGAGCTAAAAGAGAGCAGGAAGGCAGACCCCAGCTACAGTAGTAAGTGGGTCCCCATGCAGTCTATCAGCCAGCACGGTGTCAGATTTGCAACTGCTTTCCTGAGGGAGCTACCTTCAATACCACACTTTTTCTCCTCAGCTCCCACTGAAAAAAATACATTTTGTCTCTTAAGTTATGCCACTGAGTATGGGAGCTACAAGAAAGCAGGAAGGCAGACCCCAGCTACAGTAGTAAGTAGGTCCCCATGCAGTCTATCAGCCAGCACGGTGTCACATTTGCAGCTGCTTTCCTGTGGGAGCTATCTTCAATACCACAGTTTTTATCCTCAGCTCCCATTGAAAAAATACATGTGTCTGTTAAGTTATGCAAGTAAGAATGGGACCTACAAGAAAGCAGGAAGGCAGACCCCAGCTACAGTAGTAAGTAGGTCCCCATGCAGTCTATCAGCCAGCACAGTGTCACATTTGCAGCTGCTTTCCTGTGGGAGCTATCTTCAATACCACACTTTTTCTCCTCAGCTCCCATTGAAAAAATAAATGTGTCTGTTAAGGTATACCACTGAATATGGGAGCTATAAGAAAGCAGGAAGTCAGACCCCACCTACAGTAGTAAGTAGGTCCCCATGCAGTCTAGCAGCCAGCAAGGTGTCACATTTGCAGCTGCTTTCCTGTGGGAGCTATCTTCAATACCACACTTTTTCTGTTCAGCTCCCATTGAAAAAATACATGTGTCTGTTAAGGTATACCGCTGAGTATGGAAGCTACAAGAAAGCAGGAAGGCAGACCCCAGCTACAGTAGTAAGTAGGTCCCCATGCAGTCTATCAGCCAGCATGGTGTCACATTTGCAGCTGCTTTCCTGTGGGAGCTATCTTCAATACCACACTTTTTCTCCTCAGTTCCCATTGAAAAAATACATGTGTCTGTTAAGTTAGGCCACTGAGTATGGGAGCTACAAGAAAGCAGGAAGGCAGACCCCAGCTACAGTAGTAAGTAGGTCCCCATGCAGTCTATCAGCCAGCACGGTGTCACATTTGCAGCTGCTTTCCTGTGGGAGCTATCTTCAATACCAGAGTTTTTATCCTCAGCTCCCATTTAAAAAATACATGAGTATGTTAAGTTATGCCACTGAGTATGGGAGCTACAAGAAAGCAGGAAGGCAGATCCTGCCGCGAAGTTTTCGGCTCTTGGCCTGAAAAACCCAGGCTTGAAGCCTGAAACCCAGGCACGAAGGCCTGAAACCCAGGCACAAAGCCTGAAACCCAGGCACGAAGGCCTCAAACCCAGGCATGAAGCCTGAAACCCAGGCACGAAGGCCTGAAACCCAGGCACGAAGGCCTGAAACCCAGTCACAAAAGCCTGAAAAACCCAGGCACGAAGGCCTGAAAAACCCAGGCACGAAGGCCTGAAACCCAGGCACGAAGCCTGAAAACCCAGGCACGAAACCTGAAACCCAGGCACGAAGGCCTGAAACCCAGGCACAAATGCCTGAAAAACCCAGGCACAAAGGCCTGAAAAACCCAGGCACGAAGGCCTGAAACCCAGGCACAAAAGCCTGAAAAACCCAGGCACAAAGCCTACTTCATGCGGCGATCAACCCAGGGTCCGATTCTCAGCTGGGTGGGAAGAAATCAGTCCTACTCAATGTGAGTGATAGCAGAAATCTTCTTCTTCATTGAGAGCAGGCTCTAACTTATATACACAGCAGCTTCAAAGCTAGCTCAGCAACAGCAGCTAATAGATTACATTCTTATGCTCATCCTACTTGCAGTTTCTGCGATAAGCAAGCTCCCTCACATTTTCCCATCTTGTTTTTCCCCCGTAGTTGTTTTCCACCTTGGGATGTTACCTCGTTAGCTGAAAACAGCCCGACCTTGAAGGAAGAGAAAGCGGCCTGCTGTCTGCGTGACAGCAACTGCTTTAACCATGGCTCTGACTCTGGTCTTGATTGTGCATTAAATTCATCTAACTGGAACTCAGATTGCCTTGCCCCATCGGGCCTAACATTATACCCTGGGATCCATGTCCATTCTCCCTTAACCACTCCTCGACAAGACCCCAGCTACAGTAGTAAGTAGGTCCCCATGCAGTCTAGCAGCCAGCACGGTGTCACATTTGCAGCTGCTTTCCTGTGGGAGCTATCTTCAATACCACACTTTTTCTCCTCAACTCCCATTGAAAAAATACATGTGTCTGTTAAGTTATACCACTGAGTATGGGAGCTAAAAGAGAGCAGGAAGGCAGACCCCAGCTACAGTAGTAAGTAGGTCCCCATGCAGTCTAGCAGCCAGCACGGTGTCACATTTGCAGCTCCTTTCCTGTGGGAGCTATCTTCAATACCACACTTTTTCTGTTCAGCTCCCATTGAAAAAATACATTTTGTCTGTTAAGTTATACCACTGAGTATGGGAGCTACAAGAAAGCAGGAAGGCAGACCCCAGCTACAGAAGTAAATAGGTCCCCATGCAGTCTATCAGCCAGCATGATATCACATTTGCAACTGCTTTCCTGAGGGAGCTACCTTCAATACCACACTTTTTCTCCTCAGCTCCCATTGAAAAAATACATGTGTCTGTTAAGTTATGCCACTGAGTATGGGAGCTACAAGAAAGCAGGAAGGCAGACCCCAGCTACAGTAGTAAGTAGGTCCCCATGCAGTCTATCAGCCAGCACGGTGTCACATTTGCAGCTGCTTTCCTGTGGGAGCTATCTTCAATACCACACTTTTTCTGTTCAGCTCCCATTGAAAAAATACATGTGTCTGTTAAGTTATGCCAGTAAGAATGGGACCTACAAGAAAGCAGGAAGGCACACCCCAGCTACAGTAGTAAGTAGGTCCCCATGCAGTCTATCAGCCAGCACGGTGTCACATTTGCAGCTGCTCTCCTAAGGGAGCTATCTTCAATACCACACTTTTTCTCCTCAGCTCCCATTGAAAAAAATACATTTTGTCTGTTAAGGTATACCACTGAATATGGGAGCTACAAGAAAGCAGGAAGGCAGACCCCAGCTACAGTAGTAAGTAGATCCCCATGCAGTCTATCAGCCAGCACGGTGTCACATTTGCAGCTGCTTTCCTGTGGGTGCTATCTTCAATACCAGAGTTTTTATCCTCAGCTCCCATTTAAAAAATACATGAGTATGTTAAGTTATGCCACTGAGTATGGGAGCTACAAGAAAGCAGGAAGGCAGATCCTGCCGCGAAGTTTTCGGCTCTTAGCCTGAAAAACCCAGGCTTGAAGCCTGAAACCCAGGCACGAAGGCCTGAAACCCAGGCACAAAGCCTGAAACCCAGGCACGAAGGCCTCAAACCCAGGCATGAAGCCTGAAACCCAGGCACGAAGGCCTGAAACCCAGGCACGAAGGCCTGAAACCCAGTCACAAAAGCCTGAAAAACCCAGGCACGAAGGCCTTAAAAACCCAGGCACGAAGGCCTGAAACCCAGGCACGAAGCCTGAAAACCCAGGCACGAAGCCTGAAACCCAGGCACGAAGGCCTGAAACCCAGGCACAAATGCCTGAAAAACCCAGGCACAAAGGCCTGAAAAACCCAGGCACGAAGGCCTGAAAAACCCAGGCACGAAGGCCTGAAACCCAGGCACGAAGCCTGAAAACCCAGGCACGAAGCCTGAAACCCAGGCACGAAGGCCTGAAACCCAGGCACAAATGCCTGAAAAACCCAGGCACAAAGGCCTGAAAAACCCAGGCACGAAGGCCTGAAACCCAGGCACAAAAGCCTGAAAAACCCAGGCACAAAGCCTACTTCATGCGGCGATCAACCCAGGGTCCGATTCTCAGCTGGGTGGGAAGAAATCAGTCCTACTCAATGTGAGTGATAGCAGAAATCTTCTTCTTCTTCATTGAGAGCAGGCTCTAACTTATATACACAGCAGCTTCAAAGCTAGCTCAGCAACAGCAGCTAATAGATTACATTCTTATGCTCATCCTACTTGCAGTTTCTGCGATAAGCAAGCTCCCTCACATTTTCCCATCTTGTTTTTCCCCCGTAGTTGTTTTCCACCTTGGGCTGTTACCTCGTTAGCTGAAAACAGCCCGACCTTGAAGGAAGAGAAAGCGGCCTGCTGTCTGCGTGACAGCAACTGCTTTAACCATGGCTCTGACTCTGGTCTTGATTGTGCATTAAATTCATCTAACTGGAACTCAGATTGCCTTGCCCCATCGGGCCTAACATTATACCCTGGGATCCATGTCCATTCTCCCTTAACCACTCCTCGACAAGACCCCAGCTACAGTAGTAAGTAGGTCCCCATGCAGTCTATCAGCCAGCAAGCTGTCACATTTGCAGCTGCTTTCCTGTGGGAGCTATCTTCAATACCACACTTTTTCTGTTCAGCTCCCATTGAAAAAATACATGTGTCTGTTAAGTTATGCCAGTAAGAATGGGACCTACAAGAAAGCAGGAAGGCACACCCCAGCTACAGTAGTAAGTAGGTCCCCATGCAGTCTATCAGCCAGCACGGTGTCACATTTGCAGCTGCTTTCCTGTGGGAGCTATCTTCAATACCACACTTTTTCTCCTCAACTCCCATTGAAAAAATACATGTGTCTGTTAAGTTATACCACTGAGTATGGGAGCTAAAAGAGAGCAGGAAGGCAGACCCCAGCTACAGTAGTAAGTAGGTCCCCATGCAGTCTATCAGCCAGCACGGTGTCAGATTTGCAGCTGCTTTCCTGTGGGAGCTATCTTCAATACCACACTTTTTCTCCTCATCTCCAATTGAAAAAATACATGTGTCTGTTAAGGTATGCCACTGAATATGGGAGCTACAAGAAAGCAGGAAGGCAGACCCCAGCTACAGAAGTAAATAGGTCCCCATACAGTCTATCAGCCAGCATGGTGTCACATTTGCAACTGCTTTCCTGAGGGAGCTACCTTCAATACCACACTTTTTCTCCTCAGCTCCCACTGAAAAAAATACATTTTGTCTCTTAAGTTATGCCACTGAGTATGGGAGCTACAAGAAAGCAGGAAGGTAGACCCCAGCTACAGTAGTAAGTAGGTCCCCATGCAGTCTATCAGCCAGCACGGTGTCACATTTGCAGCTGCTTTCCTGTGGGAGCTATCTTCAATACCACAGTTTTTATCCTCAGCTCCCATTGAAAAAATACATGTGTCTGTTAAGTTATGCAAGTAAGAATGGGACCTACAAGAAAGCAGGAAGGCAGACCCCAGCTACAGTAGTAAGTAGGTCCCCATGCAGTCTATCAGCCAGCACAGTGTCACATTTGCAGCTGCTTTCCTGTGGGAGCTATCTTCAATACCACACTTTTTCTCCTCAGCTCCCATTGAAAAAATAAATGTGTCTGTTAAGGTATATCACTGAATATGGGAGCTATAAGAAAGCAGGAAGTCAGACCCCAGCTACAGTAGTAAGTAGGTCCCCATGCAGTCTATCAGCCAGCAAGGTGTCACATTTGCAGCTGCTTTCCTGTGGGAGCTATCTTCAATACCACACTTTTTCTGTTCAGCTCCCATTGAAAAAATACATGTGTATGGTAAGGTATACCGCTGAGTATGGGAGCTACAAGAAAGCAGGAAGGCAGACCCCAGCTACAGTAGTAAGTAGGTCCCCATGCAGTCTATCAGCCAGCACGGTGTCACATTTGCAGCTGCTCTCCTAAGGGAGCTATCTTCAATACCACACTTTTTCTCCTCAGCTCCCATTGAAAAAATACATGTGTCTGTTAAGTTATGCCACTGAGTATGGGAGCTACAAGAAAGCAGGAAGGCAGACCCCAGCTACAGTAGTAAGTAGGTCCCCATGCAGTCTATCAGCCAGCACGGTGTCACATTTGCAGCTGCTTTCCTGTGGGAGCTATCTTCAATACCACACTTTTTCTGTTCAGCTCCCATTGAAAAAATACATGTGTCTGTTAAGGTATACCGCTGAGTATGGAAGCTACAAGAAAGCAGGAAGGCAGACACCAGCTACAGTAGTAAGTAGGTCCCCATGCAGTCTATCAGCCAGCACGGTGTCACATTTGCAGCTGCTTTCCTGTGGGAGCTATCTTCAATACCACACTTTTTCTCCTCAGTTCCCATTGAAAAAATACATGTGTCTGTTAAGTTAGGCCACTGAGTATGGGAGCTACAAGAAAGCAGGAAGGCAGACCCCAGCTACAGTAGTAAGTAGGTCCCCATGCAGTCTATCAGCCAGCACGGTGTCACATTTGCAGCTGCTTTCCTGTGGGAGCTATCTTCAATACCAGAGTTTTTATCCTCAGCTCCCATTGAAAAAATACATGAGTATGTTAAGTTATGCCACTGAGTATGGGAGCTACAAGAAAGCAGGAAGGCAGATCCTGCCGCGAAGTTTTCGGCTCTTGGCCTTAAAAACCCAGGCTTGAAGCCTGAAACCCAGGCACGAAGGCCTGAAACCCAGGCACAAAGCCTGAAACCCAGGCACGAAGGCCTCAAACCCAGGCATGAAGCCTGAAACCCAGGCACGAAGGCCTGAAACCCAGGCACGAAGACCTGAAACCCAGTCACAAAAGCCTGAAAAACCCAGGCACGAAGGCCTGAAAAACCCAGGCACGAAGGCCTGAAACCCAGGCACGAAGCCTGAAAACCCAGGCACGAAGCCTGAAACCCAGGCACGAAGGCCTGAAACCCAGGCACAAATGCCTGAAAAACCCAGGCACAAATACCTGAAAAACCCAGGCACGAAGGCCTGAAACCCAGGCACAAAAGCCTGAAAAACCCAGGCACAAAGCCTACTTCATGCGGCGATCAACCCAGGGTCCGATTCTCAGCTGGGTGGGAAGAAATCAGTCCTACTCAATGTGAGTGATAGCAGAAATCTTCTTCTTCTTCATTGAGAGCAGCCTCTAACTTATATACACAGCAGCTTCAAAGCTAGCTCAGCAACAGCAGCTAATAGATTACATTCTTATGCTCATCGTACTTGCAGTTTCTGCGATAAGCAAGCTCCCTCACATTTTCCCATCTTGTTTTTCCCCCGTAGTTGTTTTCCACCTTGGGATGTTACCTCGTTAGCTGAAAACAGCCCGACCTTGAAGGAAGAGAAAGCGGCCTGCTGTCTGCGTGACAGCAACTGCTTTAACCATGGCTCTGACTCTGGTCTTGATTGTGCATTAAATTCATCTAACTGGAACTCAGATTGCCTTGCCCCATCGGGCCTAACATTATACCCTGGGATCCATGTCCATTCTCCCTTAACCACTCCTCGACAAGACCCCAGCTACAGTAGTAAGTAGGTCCCCATGCAGTCTATCAGCCAGCACGGTGTCACATTTGCAGCTGCTTTCCTGTGGGAACTATCTTCAATACCACACTTTTTCTCCTCAGCTCCCATTGAAAAAATACATGTGTCTGTTAAGTTATACCACTGAGTATGGGAGCTAAAAGAGAGCAGGAAGGCAGACCCCAGCTACAGTAGTAAGTGGGTCCCCATGCAGTCTATCAGCCAGCACGGTGTCACATTTGCAGCTCCTTTCCTGTGGGAGCTATCTTCAATACCAAACTTTTTCTGTTCAGCTCCCATTGAAAAAATACATGTGTCTGTTAAGTTATACCACTGAGTATGGGAGCTACAAGAAAGCAGGAAGGCAGACCCCAGCTACAGTAGTAAGTAGGTCCCCATGCATTCTATCAGCCAGCACGGTGTCACATTTGCAGATGCTTACCTGTCGGAGCTATCTTCAATACCACACTTTTTCTGTTCAGCTCCCATTGAAAAAATAGATGTGTCTGTTAAGGTATACCACTGAATATGGCAGCTACAAGAAAGCAGGAAGGCAGACCCCAGCTACAGTAGTAAGTAGGTCCCCATGCAGTATATCAGCCAGCATGGTGTCACATTTGCAACTGCTTTCCCGAGGGAGCTACCTTCAATACCACACTTTTTCTCCTCAGCTCCCATTGAAAAAATACATGTGTCTGTTAAGTTATGCCACTGAGTATGGGAGCTACAAGAAAGCAGGAAGGCAGACCCCAGCTACAGTAGTAAGTAGGTCCCCATGCAGTATATTAGCCAGCACGGTGTCACATTTGCAGCTGCTTTCCTGTGGGAGCTATCTTCAATACCATACTTTTTCTGTTCAGCTCCCATTGAAAAAATACATGTCTGGTACGGTATACTGCTGTGTATGGGAGCTACAAGAAAGCAGGAAGGCAGACCCCAGCTACAGTAGTAAGTAGGTCCCCATGCAGTCTATCAGCCAGCACGGTGTCACATTTGCAGCTGCTTTCCTGTGGGAGCTATCTTCAATACCACACTTTTTCTCCTCAGTTCCCATTGAAAAAATACATGTGTCTGTTAAGTTAGGCCACTGAGTATGGGAGCTACAAGAAAGCAGGAAGGCAGACCCCAGCTACAGTAGTAAGTAGGTCCCCATGCAGTCTATCAGCCAGCACGGTGTCACATTTGCAGCTGCTTTCCTGTGGGAGCTATCTTCAATACCAGAGTTTTTATCCTCAGCTCCCATTGAAAAAATACATGAGTATGTTAAGTTATGCCACTGAGTATGGGAGCTACAAGAAAGCAGGAAGGCAGATCCTGCCGCGAAGTTTTCGGCTCTTGGCCTTAAAAACCCAGGCTTGAAGCCTGAAACCCAGGCACGAAGGCCTGAAACCCAGGCACAAAGCCTGAAACCCAGGCACGAAGGCCTCAAACCCAGGCATGAAGCCTGAAACCCAGGCACGAAGGCCTGAAACCCAGGCACGAAGACCTGAAACCCAGTCACAAAAGCCTGAAAAACCCAGGCACGAAGGCCTGAAAAACCCAGGCACGAAGGCCTGAAACCCAGGCACGAAGCCTGAAAACCCAGGCACGAAGCCTGAAACCCAGGCACGAAGGCCTGAAACCCAGGCACAAATGCCTGAAAAACCCAGGCACAAAGGCCTGAAAAACCCAGGCACGAAGGCCTGAAACCCAGGCACAAAAGCCTGAAAAACCCAGGCACAAAGCCTACTTCATGCGGCGATCAACCCAGGGTCCGATTCTCAGCTGGGTGGGAAGAAATCAGTCCTACTCAATGTGAGTGATAGCAGAAATCTTCTTCTTCTTCATTGAGAGCAGGCTCTAACTTATATACACAGCAGCTTCAAAGCTAGCTCAGCAACAGCAGCTAATAGATTACATTCTTATGCTCATCGTACTTGCAGTTTCTGCGATAAGCAAGCTCCCTCACATTTTCCCATCTTGTTTTTCCCCCTTAGTTGTTTTCCACCTTGGGATGTTACCTCGTTAGCTGAAAACAGCCCGACCTTGAAGGAAGAGAAAGCGGCCTGCTGTCTGCGTGACAGCAACTGCTTTAACCATGGCTCTGACTCTGGTCTTGATTGTGCATTAAATTCATCTAACTGGAACTCAGATTGCCTTGCCCCATCGGGCCTAACATTATACCCTGGGATCCATGTCCATTCTCCCTTAACCACTCCTCGACAAGACCCCAGCTACAGTAGTAAGTAGGTCCCCATGCAGTCTATCAGCCAGCACGGTGTCACATTTGCAGCTGCTTTCCTGTGGGAACTATCTTCAATACCACACTTTTTCTCCTCAGCTCCCATTGAAAAAATACATGTGTCTGTTAAGTTATACCACTGAGTATGGGAGCTAAAAGAGAGCAGGAAGGCAGACCCCAGCTACAGTAGTAAGTAGGTCCCCATGCAGTCTATCAGCCAGCACGGTGTCACATTTGCAGCTGCTTTCCTGTGGGAGCTATCTTCAATACCACAGTTTTTATCCTCAGCTCCCATTGAAAAAATACATGTGTCTTTTAAGTTATGCAAGTAAGAATGGGACCTACAAGAAAGCAGGAAGGCAGACCCCAGCTACAGTAGTAAGTAGGTCCCCATGCAGTCTATCAGCCAGCACAGTGTCACATTTGCAGCTGCTTTCCTGTGGGAGCTATCTTCAATACCACACTTTTTCTCCTCAGCTCCCATTGAAAAAATAAATGTGTCTGTTAAGGTATACCACTGAATATGGGAGCTATAAGAAAGCAGGAAGTCAGACCCCACCTACAGTATTAAGTAGGTCCCCATGCAGTCTATCAGCCAGCAAGGTGTCACATTTGCAGCTGCTTTCCTGTGGGAGCTATCTTCAATACCACACTTTTTCTCCTCAGCTCCCATTGAAAAAATACATGTGTCTGTTAAGGTATACCGCTGAGTATGGGAGCTACAAGAAAGCAGGAAGGCAGACCCCAGCTACAGTAGTAAGTAGGTCCCCATGCAGTCTATCAGCCAGCACGGTGTCACATTTGCAGCTGCTCTCCTAAGGGAGCTATCTTCAATACCACACATTTTCTCCTCAGCTCCCATTGAAAAAATACATGTGTCTGTTAAGTTATGCCACTGAGTATGGGAGCTACAAGAAAGCAGGAAGGCAGACCCCAGCTACAGTAGTAAGTAGGTCCCCATGCAGTCTATCAGCCAGCACGGTGTCACATTTGCAGCTGCTTTCCTGTGGGAGCTATCTTCAATACCACACTTTCTCTGTTCAGCTCCCATTGAAAAAATACATGTGTCTGTTAAGGTATACCGCTGAGTATGGAAGCTACAAGAAAGCAGGAAGGCAGACCCCAGCTACAGTAGTAAGTAGGTCCCCATGCAGTCTATCAGCCAGCACGGTGTCACATTTGCAGCTGCTTTCCTGTGGGAGCTATCTTCAATACCACACTTTTTCTCCTCAGTTCCCATTGAAAAAATACGTGTCTGTTAAGTTAGGCCACTGAGTATGGGAGCTACAAGAAAGCAGGAAGGCAGACCCCAGCTACAGTAGTAAGTAGGTCCCCATGCAGTCTATCAGCCAGCACGGTGTCACATTTGCAGCTGCTTTCCTGTGGGAGCTATCTTCAATACCAGAGTTTTTATCCTCAGCTCCCATTTAAAAAATACATGAGTATGTTAAGTTATGCCACTGAGTATGGGAGCTACAAGAAAGCAGGAAGGCAGATCCTGCCGCGAAGTTTTCGGCTCTTGGCCTGAAAAACCCAGGCTTGAAGCCTGAAACCCAGGCACGAAGGCCTGAAACCCAGGCACAAAGCCTGAAACCCAGGCACGAAGGCCTCAAACCCAGGCATGAAGCCTGAAACCCAGGCACGAAGGCCTGAAACCCAGGCACGAAGGCCTGAAACCCAGTCACAAAAGCCTGAAAAACCCAGGCACGAAGGCCTGAAAAACCCAGGCACGAAGGCCTGAAACCCAGGCACGAAGCCTGAAAACCCAGGCACGAAGCCTGAAACCCAGGCACGAAGGCCTGAAACCCAGGCACAAATGCCTGAAAAACCCAGGCACAAAGGCCTGAAAAACCCAGGCACGAAGGCCTGAAACCCAGGCACAAAAGCCTGAAAAACCCAGGCACAAAGCCTACTTCATGCGGCGATCAACCCAGGGTCCGATTCTCAGCTGGGTGGGAAGAAATCAGTCCTACTCAATGTGAGTGATAGCAGAAATCTTCTTCTTCATTGAGAGCAGGCTCTAACTTATATACACAGCAGCTTCAAAGCTAGCTCAGCAACAGCAGCTAATAGATTACATTCTTATGCTCATCCTACTTGCAGTTTCTGCGATAAGCAAGCTCCCTCACATTTTCCCATCTTGTTTTTCCCCCGTAGTTGTTTTCCACCTTGGGATGTTACCTCGTTAGCTGAAAACAGCCCGACCTTGAAGGAAGAGAAAGCGGCCTGCTGTCTGCGTGACAGCAACTGCTTTAACCATGGCTCTGACTCTGGTCTTGATTGTGCATTAAATTCATCTAACTGGAACTCAGATTGCCTTGCCCCATCGGGCCTAACATTATACCCTGGGATCCATGTCCATTCTCCCTTAACCACTCCTCGACAAGACCCCAGCTACAGTAGTAAGTAGGTCCCCATGCAGTCTATCAGCCAGCACGGTGTCACATTTGCAGCTGCTTTCCTGTGGGAACTATCTTCAATACCACACTTTTTCTCCTCAGCTCCCATTGAAAAAATACATGTGTCTGTTAAGTTATACCACTGAGTATGGGAGCTAAAAGAGAGCAGGAAGGCAGACCCCAGCTACAGTAGTAAGTGGGTCCCCATGCAGTCTATCAGCCAGCACGGTGTCACATTTGCAGCTCCTTTCCTGTGGGAGCTATCTTCAATACCAAACTTTTTCTGTTCAGCTCCCATTGAAAAAATACATGTGTCTGTTAAGTTATACCACTGAGTATGGGAGCTACAAGAAAGCAGGAAGGCAGACCCCAGCTACAGTAGTAAGTAGGTCCCCATGCATTCTATCAGCCAGCACGGTGTCACATTTGCAGATGCTTACCTGTGGGAGCTATCTTCAATACCACACTTTTTCTGTTCAGCTCCCATTGAAAAAATAGATGTGTCTGTTAAGGTATACCACTGAATATGGCAGCTACAAGAAAGCAGGAAGGCAGACCCCAGCTACAGTAGTAAGTAGGTCCCCATGCAGTATATCAGCCAGCATGGTGTCACATTTGCAACTGCTTTCCCGAGGGAGCTACCTTCAATACCACACTTTTTCTCCTCAGCTCCCATTGAAAAAATACATGTGTCTGTTAAGTTATGCCACTGAGTATGGGAGCTACAAGAAAGCAGGAAGGCAGACCCCAGCTACAGTAGTAAGTAGGTCCCCATGCAGTATATTAGCCAGCACGGTGTCACATTTGCAGCTGCTTTCCTGTGGGAGCTATCTTCAATACCATACTTTTTCTGTTCAGCTCCCATTGAAAAAATACATGTCTGGTACGGTATACTGCTGTGTATGGGAGCTACAAGAAAGCAGGAAGGCAGACCCCAGCTACAGTAGTAAGTAGGTCCCCATGCAGTCTATCAGCCAGCACGGTGTCACATTTGCAGCTGCTTTCCTGTGGGAGCTATCTTCAATACCACACTTTTTCTGTTCAGCTCCCATTGAAAAAATACATGTGTCTGTTAAGTTATGCCACTGAGTATGGGAGCTACAAGAAAGCAGGAAGGCAGACCCCAGCTACAGAAGTAAATAGGTCCCCATGCAGTCTATCAGCCAGCACGGTGTCACATTTGCAGCTGCTTTCCTGTGGGAGCTATCTTCAATACCACACTTTTTCTCCTCAGCTCCCATTGAAAAAATACATGTGTCTGTTAAGTTATGCCACTGAGTATGGGAACTACAAGACAGCAGGAAGGCAGACACCAGCTACAGTAGTAAGTAGGTCCCCATGCAGTCTATCAGCCAGCACGGTGTCACATTTGCAGCTGCTTTCCTGTGGGAGCTATCTTCAATACCACACTTTTTCTGTTCAACTCCCATTGAAAAAATACATGTGTCTGTTAAGGTATACCGCTGAGTATGGGAGCTACAAGAACGCAGGAAGGCAGACCCCAGCTACAGTAGTAAGTAGGTCCCCATGCAGTCTATCAGCCAGCACGGTGTCACATTTGCAGCTGCTTTCCTGTGGGAGCTATCTTCAATACCACACTTTTTCTCCTCAGCTCCCATTGAAAAAATACACGTGTCTGTTAAGTTGTGCCACTGAGTATGGGAGCTACAAGAAAGCAGGAAGGCAGACCCCAGCTACAGTAGTAAGTAGGTCCCCATGCAGTCTATCAGCCAGCACGGTGTCACATTTGCAGCTCCTTTCCTGTGGGAGCTATCTTCAATACCACACTTTTTCTGTTCAGCTCCCATTGAAAAAATATATGTGTCTGTTAAGGTATACCACTGAGTATGGGAGCTACAAGAAAGCAGGAAGGCAGACCCTAGCTACAGTAGTAAGTAGGTCCCCATGCAGTCTAGCAGCCAGCACGGTGTCACATTTGCAGTTGCTTTCCTGTGGGAGCTATCTTCAATACCACACTTTCTCTGTTCAGCTCCCATTGAATAAAATACATTGTGTCTGTTAAGGTACACCACTGAATATGGGAGCTACAAGAAAGCAGGAAGGCAGACCCCAGCTACAGTAGTAAGTAGGTCCCCATGCAGTCTATCAGCCAGCACGGTGTCACATTTGCAGCTCCTTTCCTGTGGGAGCTATCTTCAATACCACACTTTTTCTCCTCAGTTCCCATTGAAAAAATACGTGTCTGTTAAGTTAGGCCACTGAGTATGGGAGCTACAAGAAAGCAGGAAGGCAGACCCCAGCTACAGTAGTAAGTAGGTCCCCATGCAGTCTATCAGCCAGCACGGTGTCACATTTGCAGCTGCTTTCCTGTGGGAGCTATCTTCAATACCAGAGTTTTTATCCTCAGCTCCCATTTAAAAAATACATGAGTATGTTAAGTTATGCCACTGAGTATGGGAGCTACAAGAAAGCAGGAAGGCAGATCCTGCCGCGAAGTTTTCGGCTCTTGGCCTGAAAAACCCAGGCTTGAAGCCTGAAACCCAGGCACGAAGGCCTGAAACCCAGGCACAAAGCCTGAAACCCAGGCACGAAGGCCTCAAACCCAGGCATGAAGCCTGAAACCCAGGCACGAAGGCCTGAAACCCAGGCACGAAGGCCTGAAACCCAGTCACAAAAGCCTGAAAAACCCAGGCACGAAGGCCTGAAAAACCCAGGCACGAAGGCCTGAAACCCAGGCACGAAGCCTGAAAACCCAGGCACGAAGCCTGAAACCCAGGCACGAAGGCCTGAAACCCAGGCACAAATGCCTGAAAAACCCAGGCACAAAGGCCTGAAAAACCCAGGCACGAAGGCCTGAAACCCAGGCACAAAAGCCTGAAAAACCCAGGCACAAAGCCTACTTCATGCGGCGATCAACCCAGGGTCCGATTCTCAGCTGGGTGGGAAGAAATCAGTCCTACTCAATGTGAGTGATAGCAGAAATCTTCTTCTTCATTGAGAGCAGGCTCTAACTTATATACACAGCAGCTTCAAAGCTAGCTCAGCAACAGCAGCTAATAGATTACATTCTTATGCTCATCGTACTTGCAGTTTCTGCGATAAGCAAGCTCCCTCACATTTTCCCATCTTGTTTTTCCCCCGTAGTTGTTTTCCACCTTGGGATGTTACCTCGTTAGCTGAAAACAGCCCGACCTTGAAGGAAGAGAAAGCGGCCTGCTGTCTGCGTGACAGCAACTGCTTTAACCATGGCTCTGACTCTGGTCTTGATTGTGCATTAAATTCATCTAACTGGAACTCAGATTGCCTTGCCCCATCGGGCCTAACATTATACCCTGGGATCCATGTCCATTCTCCCTTAACCACTCCTCGACAAGACCCCAGCTACAGTAGTAAGTAGGTCCCCATGCAGTCTATCAGCCAGCACGGTGTCACATTTGCAGCTGCTTTCCTGTGGGAACTATCTTCAATACCACACTTTTTCTCCTCAGCTCCCATTGAAAAAATACATGTGTCTGTTAAGTTATACCACTGAGTATGGGAGCTAAAAGAGAGCAGGAAGGCAGACCCCAGCTACAGTAGTAAGTGGGTCCCCATGCAGTCTATCAGCCAGCACGGTGTCACATTTGCAGCTCCTTTCCTGTGGGAGCTATCTTCAATACCAAACTTTTTCTGTTCAGCTCCCATTGAAAAAATACATGTGTCTGTTAAGTTATACCACTGAGTATGGGAGCTACAAGAAAGCAGGAAGGCAGACCCCAGCTACAGTAGTAAGTAGGTCCCCATGCATTCTATCAGCCAGCACGGTGTCACATTTGCAGATGCTTACCTGTCGGAGCTATCTTCAATACCACACTTTTTCTGTTCAGCTCCCATTGAAAAAATAGATGTGTCTGTTAAGGTATACCACTGAATATGGCAGCTACAAGAAAGCAGGAAGGCAGACCCCAGCTACAGTAGTAAGTAGGTCCCCATGCAGTATATCAGCCAGCATGGTGTCACATTTGCAACTGCTTTCCCGAGGGAGCTACCTTCAATACCACACTTTTTCTCCTCAGCTCCCATTGAAAAAATACATGTGTCTGTTAAGTTATGCCACTGAGTATGGGAGCTACAAGAAAGCAGGAAGGCAGACCCCAGCTACAGTAGTAAGTAGGTCCCCATGCAGTATATTAGCCAGCACGGTGTCACATTTGCAGCTGCTTTCCTGTGGGAGCTATCTTCAATACCATACTTTTTCTGTTCAGCTCCCATTGAAAAAATACATGTCTGGTACGGTATACTGCTGTGTATGGGAGCTACAAGAAAGCAGGAAGGCAGACCCCAGCTACAGTAGTAAGTAGGTCCCCATGCAGTCTATCAGCCAGCACGGTGTCACATTTGCAGCTGCTTTCCTGTGGGAGCTATCTTCAATACCACACTTTTTCTGTTCAGCTCCCATTGAAAAAATACATGTGTCTGTTAAGTTATGCCACTGAGTATGGGAGCTACAAGAAAGCAGGAAGGCAGACCCCAGCTACAGAAGTAAATAGGTCCCCATGCAGTCTATCAGCCAGCACGGTGTCACATTTGCAGCTGCTTTCCTGTGGGAGCTATCTTCAATACCACACTTTTTCTCCTCAGCTCCCATTGAAAAAATACATGTGTCTGTTAAGTTATGCCACTGAGTATGGGAACTACAAGACAGCAGGAAGGCAGACACCAGCTACAGTAGTAAGTAGGTCCCCATGCAGTCTATCAGCCAGCACGGTGTCACATTTGCAGCTGCTTTCCTGTGGGAGCTATCTTCAATACCACACTTTTTCTGTTCAGCTCCCATTGAAAAAATACATGTGTCTGTTAAGGTATACCGCTGAGTATGGGAGCTACAAGAACGCAGGAAGGCAGACCCCAGCTACAGTAGTAAGTAGGTCACCATGCAGTCTATCAGCCAGCACGGTGTCACATTTGCAGCTGCTTTCCTGTGGGAGCTATCTTCAATACCACACTTTTTCTCCTCAGCTCCCATTGAAAAAATACACGTGTCTGTTAAGTTGTGCCACTGAGTATGGGAGCTACAAGAAAGCAGGAAGGCAGACCCCAGCTACAGTAGTAAGTAGGTCCCCATGCAGTCTATCAGCCAGCACGGTGTCACATTTGCAGCTCCTTTCCTGTGGGAGCTATCTTCAATACCACACTTTTTCTGTTCAGCTCCCATTGAAAAAATATATGTGTCTGTTAAGGTATACCACTGAGTATGGGAGCTACAAGAAAGCAGGAAGGCAGACCCTAGCTACAGTAGTAAGTAGGTCCCCATGCAGTCTAGCAGCCAGCACGGTGTCACATTTGCAGTTGCTTTCCTGTGGGAGCTATCTTCAATACCACACTTTCTCTGTTCAGCTCCCATTGAATAAAATACATTGTGTCTGTTAAGGTACACCACTGAATATGGGAGCTACAAGAAAGCAGGAAGGCAGACCCCAGCTACAGTAGTAAGTAGGTCCCCATGCAGTCTATCAGCCAGCACGGTGTCACATTTGCAGCTGCTTTCCTGTGGGAGCTATCTTCAATACCACACTTTTTCTCCTCAGCTCCCATTGAAAAAAATACATTTTTTCTGTTAAGGTATACCACTGAATATGGGAGCTACAAGAAAGCAGGAAGGCAGACCCCAGCTACAGTAGTAAGTAGGTCCCCATGCAGTCTATCAGCCAGCAAGGTGTCACATTTGCAGCTGCTTTCCTGTGGGAGCTATCTTCAATACCACACTTTTTCTGTTCAGCTCCCATTGAAAAAATATATGTGTCTGTTAAGGTATACCACTGAGTATGGGAGCTACAAGAAAGCAGGAAGGCAGACCCTAGCTACAGTAGTAAGTAGGTCCCCATGCAGTCTAGCAGCCAGCACGGTGTCACATTTGCAGCTGCTTTCCTGTGGGAGCTATCTTCAATACCACACTTTCTCTGTTCAGCTCCCATTGAATAAAATACATTGTGTCTGTTAAGGTACACCACTGAATATGGGAGCTACAAGAAAGCAGGAAGGCAGACCCCAGCTACAGTAGTAAGTAGGTCCCCATGCAGTATATCAGCCAGCACGGTGTCACATTTGCAGCTGCTTTCCTGTGGGAGCTATCTTCAATACCACACTTTTTCTGTTCAGCTCCCATTGAAAAAATACATGTGTCTGTTAAGTTATGCCACTGAGTATGGGAGCTACAAGAAAGCAGGAAGGCAGACCCCAGCTACAGAAGTAAATAGGTCCCCATGCAGTCTATCAGCCAGCACGGTGTCACATTTGCAGCTGCTTTCCTGTGGGAGCTATCTTCAATACCACACTTTTTCTCCTCAGCTCCCATTGAAAAAATACATGTGTCTGTTAAGTTATGCCACTGAGTATGGGAACTACAAGAAAGCAGGAAGGCAGAC
Organism: Colius striatus; assembly: GCF_028858725.1. NCBI lineage: Eukaryota > Metazoa > Chordata > Aves > Coliiformes > Coliidae > Colius > Colius striatus. The sequence goes on from NC_084780.1 coordinate 1,451,574, forward strand.
ACCAGCTACAGTAGTAAGTAGGTCCCCATGCAGTCTATCAGCCAGCACGGTGTCACATTTGCAGCTGCTTTCCTGTGGGAGCTATCTTCAATAACACACTTTTTCTGTTCACTTTCCATTGAAAAAATACATGTGTCTGTTAAGGTATACCGCTGGGTATGGGAGCTACAAGAACGCAGGAAGGCAGACCCCAGCTACAGTAGTAAGTAGGTCCCCATGCAGTCTATCAGCCAGCACGGTGTCACATTTGCAGCTGCTTTCCTGTGGGAGCTATGTTCAATACCACAGTTTTTATTCTCAGCTCCCATTGAAAAAATACATGTGTCTGTTAAGTTGTGCCACTGAGTGTGGGAGCTACAAGAAAGCAGGAAGGCAGACCCCAGCTACAGTAGTAAGTAGGTCCCCATGCAGTCTATCAGCCAGCACGGTGTCACATTTGCAGCTCCTTTCCTGTGGGAGCTATCTTCAATACCACACTTTTTCTGTTCAGCTCCCATTGAAAAAATATATGTGTCTGTTAAGGTATACCACTGAGTATGGGAGCTACAAGAAAGCAGGAAGGCACACCCTAGCTACAGTAGTAAGTAGGTCCCCATGCAGTCTAGCAGCCAGCACGGTGTCACATTTGCAGCTGCTTTCCTGTGGGAGCTATCTTCAATACCACACTTTCTCTGTTCAGCTCCCATTGAATAAAATACATTGTGTCTGTTAAGGTACACCACTGAATATGGGAGCTACAAGAAAGAAGGAAGGCAGACCCCAGCTACAGTAGTAAGTAGGTCCCCATGCAGTCTATCAGCCAGCACGGTGTCACATTTGCAGCTGCTTTCCTGTGGGAGCTATCTTCAATACCACACTTTTTCTCCTCAACTCCCATTGAAAAAATACATGTGTCTGTTAAGTTATGCCACTGAGTATGGGAGCTACAAGAAAGCAGGAAGGCAGACCCCAGCTACAGTAGTAAGTAGGTCCCCATGCATTCTATCAGCCAGCACGGTGTCACATTTGCAGCTGCTTACCTGTCGAAGCTATCTTCAATACCACACTTTTTATCCTCAGCTCCCATTGAAAAAATACATGTGTCTGTTAAGGTATACCACTGAGTATGGGAGCTACAAGAAAGCAGGAAGGCAGACCCCAGCTACAGTAGTAAGTAGGTCCCCATGCAGTATATCAGCCAGCACGGTGTCACATTTGCAGCTGCTTTCCTGTGGGAGCTATCTTCAATAACACACTTTTTCTCCTCATCTCCAATTGAAAAAATACCTGTGTCTGTTTTAAGGTATACCACTGAATATGGGAGCTACAAGAAAGCAGGAAGGCAGACCCCAGCTACAGAAGTAAATAGGTCCCCATGCAGTCTATCAGCCAGCACGGTGTCACATTTGCAGCTGCTTTCCTGTGGGAGCTATCTTCAATACCACACTTTTTCTCCTCAGCTCCCATTGAAAAAATACATGTGTCTGTTAAGTTATGCCACTGAGTATGGGAGCTACAAGAAAGCAGGAAGGCAGACCCCAGCTACAGTAGTAAGTAGGTCCCCATGCAGTATATCAGCCAGCACGGTGTCACATTTGCAGCTGCTTTCCTGTGGGAGCTATCTTCAATACCACACTTTTTCTGTTCAGCTCCCATTGAAAAAATACATGTGTCTGTTAAGTTATGCCACCGAGTATGGGAGCTACAAGAAAGCAGGAAGGCAGACCCCAGCTACAGAAGTAAATAGGTCCCCATGCAGTCTATCAGCCAGCACGGTGTCACATTTGCAGCTGCTTTCCTGTGGGAGCTATCTTCAATACCACACTTTTTCTCCTCAGCTCCCATTGAAAAAATACATGTGTCTGTTAAGTTATGCCACTGAGTATGGGAACTACAAGAAAGCAGGAAGGCAGACACCAGCTACAGTAGTAAGTAGGTCCCCATGCAGTCTATCAGCCAGCACGGTGTCACATTTGCAGCTGCTTTCCTGTGGGAGCTATCTTCAATAACACACTTTTTCTGTTCAGCTCCCATTGAAAAAATACATGTGTCTGTTAAGGTATACCGCTGAGTATGGGAGCTACAAGAACGCAGGAAGGCAGACCCCAGCTACAGTAGTAAGTAGGTCCCCATGCAGTCTATCAGCCAGCACGGTGTCACATTTGCAGCTGCTTTCCTGTGGGAGCTATCTTCAATACCACACTTTTTCTCCTCAGCTCCCATTGAAAAAATACATGTGTCTGTTAAGTTGTGCCACTGAGTATGGGAGCTACAAGAAAGCAGGAAGGCAGACCCCAGCTACAGTAGTAAGTAGGTCCCCATGCAGTCTATCAGCCAGCACGGTGTCACATTTGCAACTCCTTTCCTGTGGGAGCTATCTTCAATACCACACTTTTTCTGTTCAGCTCCCATTGAAAAAATATATGTGTGTTAAGGTATACCACTGAGTATGGGAGCTACAAGAAAGCAGGAAGGCAGACCCTAGCTACAGTAGTAAGTAGGTCCCCATGCAGTCTATCAGCCAGCACGGTGTCACATTTGCAGTTGCTTTCCTGTGGGAGCTATCTTCAATACCACACTTTCTCTGTTCAGCTCCCATTGAATAAAATACATTGTGTCTGTTAAGGTACACCACTGAATATGGGAGCTACAAGAAAGCAGGAAGGCAGACCCCAGCTACAGTAGTAAGTAGGTCCCCATGCAGTCTATCAGCCAGCACGGTGTCACATTTGCAGCTGCTTTCCTGTGGGAGCTATCTTCAATACCACACTTTTTCTGTTCAGCTCCCATTGAAAAAATACATGTGTCTGTTAAGGTATACCGCTGAGTATGGGAGCTACAAGAAAGCAGGAAGGCAGACCCCAGCTACAGTAGTAAGTAGGTCCCCATGCAGTCTATCAGCCAGCACGGTGTCACATTTGCAGCTGCTCTCCTAAGGGAGCTATCTTCAATGCCACACTTTTTCTGTTCTGCTCCCATTGAAAAAATACATGTATCTGTTAAGTTATGCCACTGAGTATGGGAGCTACAAGAAAGCAGGAAGGCAGACCCCAGCTACAGCAGTAAGTAGGTCCTCATGCAGTCTATCAGCCAGCAAGCTGTCACATTTGCAGCTGCTTTCCTGTGGGAGCTATCTTCAATACCACACTTTTTCTGTTCAGCTCGCCTTTGAAAAAATACATGTGTCTGTTACGGTATACCGCTGTGTATGGGAGCTACAAGAAAGCAGGAAGGCAGACCCCAGCTACAGTAGTAAGTAGGTCCCCATGCAGTCTATCAGCCAGCACGGTGTCACATTTGCAGCTGCTTTCCTGTGGGAGCTATCTTCAATACCACACTTTTTCTTTTCAGCTCCCATTGAAAAAATACATGTGTCTGTTAAGTTATGCCACTGAGTATGGGAGCTACAAGAAAGCAGGAAGGCAGACCCCAGCTACATTAGTAAGTAGGTCCCCATGCAGTCTATCAGCCAGCACGGTGTCACATTTGCAGCTGCTTTCCTGTGGGAGCTATCTTCAATACCACACTTTTTCTCCTCAGCTCCCATTGAAAAAATACATGTGTCTGTTAAGTTATGCCACTGAGTATGGGAACTACAAGAAAGCAGGAAGGCAGACCCCAGCTACAGTAGTAAGTAGGTCCCCATGCAGTCTATCAGCCAGCACGGTGTCACATTTGCAGCTGCTTTCCTGTGGGAGCTATCTTCAATAGCACACTTTTTCTGTTCACCTCCCATTGAAAAAATACATGTGTCTGTTAAGGTATACCGCTGAGTATGGGAGCTACAAGAACGCAGGAAGGCAGACCCCAGCTACAGTAGTAAGTAGGTCCCCATGCAGTCTATCAGCCAGCACGGTGTCACATTTGCAGCTGCTTTCCTGTGGGAGCTATCTTCAATACCACAGTTTTTATTCTCAGCTCCCATTGAAAAAATACATGTGTCTGTTAAGTTGTGCCACTGAGTATGGGAGCTACAAGAAAGCAGGAAGGCAGACCCCAGCTACAGTAGTAAGTAGGTCCCCATGCAGTCTATCAGCCAGCACGGTGTCACATTTGCAGCTCCTTTCCTGTGGGAGCTATCTTCAATACCACACTTTTTCTGTTCAGCTCCCATTGAAAAAATATATGTGTGTGTTAAGGTATACCACTGAGTATGGGAGCTACAAGAAAGCAGGAAGGCAGACCCTAGCTACAGTAGTAAGTAGGTCCCCATGCAGTCTAGCAGCCAGCACGGTGTCACATTTGCAGCTGCTTTCCTGTGGGAGCTATCTTCAATACCACACTTTCTCTGTTCAGCTCCCATTGAATAAAATACATTGTGTCTGTTAAGGTACACCACTGAGTATGGGAGCTACAAGAAAGAAGGAAGGCAGACCCCAGCTACAGTAGTAAGTAGGTCCCCATGCAGTCTATCAGCCAGCACGGTTTCACATTTGCAGCTGCTTTCCTGTGGGAGCTATCTTCAATACCACACTTTTTCTGTTCAGCTCCCATTGAAAAAATACATGTGTCTGTTAAGGTATACCGCTGAGTATGGGAGCTACAAGAAAGCAGGAAGGCAGACCCCAGCTACAGTAGTAAGTAGGTCCCCATGCAGTCTATCAGCCAGCACGGTGTCACATTTGCAGCTGCTCTCCTAAGGGAGCTATCTTCAATACCACACATTTTCTCCTCAGCTCCCATTGAAAAAATACATGTATCTGTTAATTTATGCCACTGAGTATGGGAGCTACAAGAAAGCAGGAAGGCAGACCCCACCTACAGCAGTAAGTAGGTCCCCATGCAGTCTATCAGCCAGCACGGTGTCACATTTGCAGCTGCTTTCCTGTGGGAGCTATCTTCAATACCACACTTTTTCTGTTCTGCTCCCATTGAAAAAATACATGTGTCTGTTAAGTTATGCCACTGAGTATGGGAGCTACAAGAAAGCAGGAAGGCAGACCCCAGCTACATTAGTAAGTAGGTCCCCATGCAGTCTATCAGCCAGCACGGTGTCACATTTGCAGCTGCTTTCCTGTGGGAGCTATCTTCAATACCACACTTTTTCTCCTCAGCTCCCATTGAAAAAATACATGTGTCTGTTAAGTTATGCCACTGAGTATGGGAACTACAAGAAAGCAGGAAGGCAGACCCCAGCTACAGTAGTAAGTAGGTCCCCATGCAGTCTATCAGCCAGCACGGTGTCACATTTCCAGCTGCTTTCCTGTGGGAGCTATCTTCAATAACACACTTTTTCTCCTCAGCTCCCATTGAAAAAATACATGTGTCTGTTAAGGTATACCGCTGAGTATGGGAGCTACAAGAAAGCAGGAAGGCAGACCCCAGCTACAGTAGTAAGTAGGTCCCCATGCAGTCTATCAGCCAGCACGGTGTCACATTTGCAGCTGCTTTCCTGTGGGAGCTATCTTCAATACCAAACTTTTTCTCCTCAGCTCCCATTGAAAAAATACATGTGTCTGTTAAGTTGTGCCACTGAGTATGGGAGCTACAAGAAAGCAGGAAGGCAGACCCCAGCTACAGTAGTAAGTAGGTCCCCATGCAGTCTATCAGCCAGCACGGTGTCACATTTGCAGCTCCTTTCCTGTGGGAGCTATCTTCAATACCACACTTTTTCTGTTCAGCTCCCATTGAAAAAATATATGTGTCTGTTAAAGTATAGCACTGAGTATGGGAGCTACAAGAAAGCAGGAAGGCAGACCCTAGCTACAGTAGTAAGTAGGTCCCCATGCAGTCTATCAGCCAGCACGGTGTCACATTTGCAGCTGCTTTCCTGTGGGAGCTATCTTCAATACCACACTTTCTCTGTTCAGCTCCCATTGAATAAAATACGTTGTGTCTGTTAAGGTACACCACTGAATATGGGAGCTACAAGAAAGCAGGAAGGCAGACCCCAGCTACAGTAGTAAGTAGGTCCCCATGCAGTCTATCAGCCAGCACGGTGTCACATTTGCAGCTGCTTTCCTGTGGGAGCTATCTTCAATACCACACTTTTTCTGTTCAGCTCCCATTGAAAAAATACATGTTTCTGTTAAGGTATACCGCTGAGTATGGGAGCTACAAGAAAGCAGGAAGGCAGACCCCAGCTACAGTAGTAAGTAGGTCCCCATGCAGTCTATCAGCCAGCACGGTGTCACATTTGCAGCTGCTCTCCTAAGGGAGCTATCTTCAATACCACACTTTTTCTGTTCTGCTCCCATTGAAAAAATACATGTATCTGTTAAGTTATGCCACTGAGTATGGGAGCTACAAGAAAGCAGGAAGGCAGACCCCAGCTACAACAGTAAGTAGGTCCTCATGCAGTCTATCAGCCAGCAAGCTGTCACATTTGCAGCTGCTTTCCTGTGGGAGCTATCTTCAATACCACACTTTTTCTGTTCAGCTCCCTTTGAAAAAATACATGTGTCTGTTACGGTATACCGCTGTGTATGGGAGCTACAAGAAAGCAGGAAGGCAGACCCCAGCTACAGTAGTAAGTAGGTCCCCATGCAGTCTATCAGCCAGCACGGTGTCACATTTGCAGCTGCTTTCCTGTGGGAGCTATCTTCAATACCACACTTTTTCTGTTGAGCTCCCATTGAAAAAATACATGTGTCTATTAAGGTATACCACTGAGAATGGGACCTACAAGAAAGCAGGAAGTCAGACCCCAGCTACAGTAGTAAGTAGGTCTCCCTGTAGTCTATCAGCCAGCACGGTGTCACATTTGCAGCTGCTTTCCTGTTGGCGCTATCTTCAATACCAGAGTTTTTATCCTCAGCTCCCATTGAAATAATACATGTGTATGTTAAGTTATGCCACTGAGTATGGGAGCTACAAGAAAGCAGGAAGGCAGACCCCAGCTACATTAGTAAGTAGGTCCCCATGCAGTCTATCAGCCAGCACGGTGTCACATTTGCAGCTGCTTTCCTGTGGGAGCTATCTTAAATACCACACTTTTTCTCCTCAGCTCCCATTGAAAAAATACATGTGTCTGTTAAGGTATACCGCTGAGTATGGGAACTACAAGAAAGCAGGAAGGCAGACCCCAGCTACAGTAGTAAGTAGGTCCCCATGCAGTCTAGCAGCCAGCACGGTGTCACATTTGCAGCTGCTTTCCTGTGGGAGCTATGTTCAATACCACAGTTTTTATTCTCAGCTCCCATTGAAAAAATACATGTGTCTGTTAAGTTGTGCCACTGAGTATGGGAGCTACAAGAAAGCAGGAAGGCAGACCCCAGCTACAGTAGTAAGTAGGTCCCCATGCAGTCTATCAGCCAGCACGGTGTCACATTTGCAGCTCCTTTCCTGTGGGAGCTATCTTCAATACCACACTTTTTCTGTTCAGCTCCCATTGAAAAAATATATGTGTCTGTTAAGGTATACCACTGAGTATGGGAGCTACAAGAAAGCAGGAAGGCACACCCTAGCTACAGTAGTAAGTAGGTCCCCATGCAGTCTAGCAGCCAGCACGGTGTCACATTTGCAGCTGCTTTCCTGTGGGAGCTATCTTCAATACCACACTTTCTCTGTTCAGCTCCCATTGAATAAAATACATTGTGTCTGTTAAGGTACACCACTGAATATGGGAGCTACAAGAAAGAAGGAAGGCAGACCCCAGCTACAGTAGTAAGTAGGTCCCCATGCAGTATATCAGCCAGCACGGTGTCACATTTGCAGCTGCTTTCCTGTGGGAGCTATCTTCAATACCACACTTTTTCTCCTCAACTCCCATTGAAAAAATACATGTGTCTGTTAAGTTATGCCACTGAGTATGGGAGCTACAAGAAAGCAGGAAGGCAGACCCCAGCTACAGTAGTAAGTAGGTCCCCATGCATTCTATCAGCCAGCACGGTGTCACATTTGCAGCTGCTTACCTGTCGAAGCTATCTTCAATACCACACTTTTTATCCTCAGCTCCCATTGAAAAAATACATGTGTCTGTTAAGGTATACCACTGAGTATGGGAGCTACAAGAAAGCAGGAAGGCAGACCCCAGCTACAGTAGTAAGTAGGTCCCCATGCAGTATATCAGCCAGCACGGTGTCACATTTGCAGCTGCTTTCCTGTGGGAGCTATCTTCAATAACACACTTTTTCTCCTCATCTCCAATTGAAAAAATACCTGTGTCTGTTTTAAGGTATACCACTGAATATGGGAGCTACAAGAAAGCAGGAAGGCAGACCCCAGCTACAGAAGTAAATAGGTCCCCATGCAGTCTATCAGCCAGCACGGTGTCACATTTGCAGCTGCTTTCCTGTGGGAGCTATCTTCAATACCACACTTTCTCTGTTCAGCTCCCATTGAATAAAATACATTGTGTCTGTTAAGGTACACCACTGAATATGGGAGCTACAAGAAAGAAGGAAGGCAGACCCCAGCTACAGTAGTAAGTAGGTCCCCATGCAGTCTATCAGCCAGCACGGTTTCACATTTGCAGCTGCTTTCCTGTGGGAGCTATCTTCAATACCACACTTTTTCTGTTCAGCTCCCATTGAAAAAATACATGTGTCTGTTAAGGTATACCGCTGAGTATGGGAGCTACAAGAAAGCAGGAAGGCAGACCCCAGCTACAGTAGTAAGTAGGTCCCCATGCAGTCTATCAGCCAGCACGGTGTCACATTTGCAGCTGCTCTCCTAAGGGAGCTATCTTCAATACCACACTTTTTCTGTTCTGCTCCCATTGAAAAAATACATGTGTCTGTTAAGCTATGCCACTGAGTATGGGTGCTACAAGAAAGCAGGAAGGCAGACCCCAGCTACATTAGTAAGTAGGTCCCCATGCAGTCTATCAGCCAGCACGGTGTCACATTTGCAGCTGCTTTCCTGTGGGAGCTATCTTCAATACCACACTTTTTCTCCTCAGCTCCCATTGAAAAAATACATGTGTCTGTTAAGTTATGCCACTGAGTATGGGAACTACAAGAAAGCAGGAAGGCAGACACCAGCTACAGTAGTAAGTAGGTCCCCATGCAGTCTATCAGCCAGCACGGTGTCACATTTGCAGCTGCTTTCCTGTGGGAGCTATCTTCAATAACACACTTTTTCTGTTCAGCTCCCATTGAAAAAATACATGTGTCTGTTAAGGTATACCGCTGAGTATGGGAGCTACAAGAACGCAGGAAGGCAGACCCCAGCTACAGTAGTAAGTAGGTCCCCATGCAGTCTATCAGCCAGCACGGTGTCACATTTGCAGCTGCTTTCCTGTGGGAGCTATCTTCAATACCACACTTTTTCTCCTCAGCTCCCATTGAAAAAATACATGTGTCTGTTAAGTTGTGCCACTGAGTATGGGAGCTACAAGAAAGCAGGAAGGCAGACCCCAGCTACAGTAGTAAGTAGGTCCCCATGCAGTCTATCAGCCAGCACGGTGTCACATTTGCAACTCCTTTCCTGTGGGAGCTATCTTCAATACCACACTTTTTCTGTTCAGCTCCCATTGAAAAAATATATGTGTGTTAAGGTATACCACTGAGTATGGGAGCTACAAGAAAGCAGGAAGGCAGACCCTAGCTACAGTAGTAAGTAGGTCCCCATGCAGTCTATCAGCCAGCACGGTGTCACATTTGCAGTTGCTTTCCTGTGGGAGCTATCTTCAATACCACACTTTCTCTGTTCAGCTCCCATTGAATAAAATACATTGTGTCTGTTAAGGTACACCACTGAATATGGGAGCTACAAGAAAGCAGGAAGGCAGACCCCAGCTACAGTAGTAAGTAGGTCCCCATGCAGTCTATCAGCCAGCACGGTGTCACATTTGCAGCTGCTTTCCTGTGGGAGCTATCTTCAATACCACACTTTTTCTGTTCAGCTCCCATTGAAAAAATACATGTGTCTGTTAAGGTATACCGCTGAGTATGGGAGCTACAAGAAAGCAGGAAGGCAGACCCCAGCTACAGTAGTAAGTAGGTCCCCATGCAGTCTATCAGCCAGCACGGTGTCACATTTGCAGCTGCTCTCCTAAGGGAGCTATCTTCAATGCCACACTTTTTCTGTTCTGCTCCCATTGAAAAAATACATGTATCTGTTAAGTTATGCCACTGAGTATGGGAGCTACAAGAAAGCAGGAAGGCAGACCCCAGCTACAGCAGTAAGTAGGTCCTCATGCAGTCTATCAGCCAGCAAGCTGTCACATTTGCAGCTGCTTTCCTGTGGGAGCTATCTTCAATACCACACTTTTTCTGTTCAGCTCGCCTTTGAAAAAATACATGTGTCTGTTACGGTATACCGCTGTGTATGGGAGCTACAAGAAAGCAGGAAGGCAGACCCCAGCTACAGTAGTAAGTAGGTCCCCATGCAGTCTATCAGCCAGCACGGTGTCACATTTGCAGCTGCTTTCCTGTGGGAGCTATCTTCAATACCACACTTTTTCTTTTCAGCTCCCATTGAAAAAATACATGTCTGTTAAGTTATGCCACTGAGTATGGGAGCTACAAGAAAGCAGGAAGGCAGACCCCAGCTACATTAGTAAGTAGGTCCCCATGCAGTCTATCAGCCAGCACGGTGTCACATTTGCAGCTGCTTTCCTGTGGGAGCTATCTTCAATACCACACTTTTTCTCCTCAGCTCCCATTGAAAAAATACATGTGTCTGTTAAGTTATGCCACTGAGTATGGGAACTACAAGAAAGCAGGAAGGCAGACCCCAGCTACAGTAGTAAGTAGGTCCCCATGCAGTCTATCAGCCAGCACGGTGTCACATTTGCAGCTGCTTTCCTGTGGGAGCTATCTTCAATAGCACACTTTTTCTGTTCACCTCCCATTGAAAAAATACATGTGTCTGTTAAGGTATACCGCTGAGTATGGGAGCTACAAGAACGCAGGAAGGCAGACCCCAGCTACAGTAGTAAGTAGGTCCCCATGCAGTCTATCAGCCAGCACGGTGTCACATTTGCAGCTGCTTTCCTGTGGGAGCTATCTTCAATACCACAGTTTTTATTCTCAGCTCCCATTGAAAAAATACATGTGTCTGTTAAGTTGTGCCACTGAGTATGGGAGCTACAAGAAAGAAGGAAGGCAGACCCCAGCTACAGTAGTAAGTAGGTCCCCATGCAGTCTATCAGCCAGCACGGTGTCACATTTGCAGCTCCTTTCCTGTGGGAGCTATCTTCAATACCACACTTTTTCTGTTCAGCTCCCATTGAAAAAATATATGTGTGTGTTAAGGTATACCACTGAGTATGGGAGCTACAAGAAAGCAGGAAGGCAGACCCTAGCTACAGTAGTAAGTAGGTCCCCATGCAGTCTAGCAGCCAGCACGGTGTCACATTTGCAGCTGCTTTCCTGTGGGAGCTATCTTCAATACCACACTTTCTCTGTTCAGCTCCCATTGAATAAAATACATTGTGTCTGTTAAGATACACCACTGAGTATGGGAGCTACAAGAAAGAAGGAAGGCAGACCCCAGCTACAGTAGTAAGTAGGTCCCCATGCAGTCTATCAGCCAGCACGGTTTCACATTTGCAGCTGCTTTCCTGTGGGAGCTATCTTCAATACCACACTTTTTCTGTTCAGCTCCCATTGAAAAAATACATGTGTCTGTTAAGGTATACCGCTGAGTATGGGAGCTACAAGAAAGCAGGAAGGCAGACCCCAGCTACAGTAGTAAGTAGGTCCCCATGCAGTCTATCAGCCAGCACGGTGTCACATTTGCAGCTGCTCTCCTAAGGGAGCTATCTTCAATACCACACATTTTCTCCTCAGCTCCCATTGAAAAAATACATGTATCTGTTAAGTTATGCCACTGAGTATGGGAGCTACAAGAAAGCAGGAAGGCAGACCCCACCTACAGCAGTAAGTAGGTCCCCATGCAGTCTATCAGCCAGCACGGTGTCACATTTGCAGCTGCTTTCCTGTGGGAGCTATCTTCAATACCACACTTTTTCTGTTCTGCTCCCATTGAAAAAATACATGTGTCTGTTAAGTTATGCCACTGAGTATGGGAGCTACAAGAAAGCAGGAAGGCAGACCCCAGCTACATTAGTAAGTAGGTCCCCATGCAGTCTATCAGCCAGCACGGTGTCACATTTGCAGCTGCTTTCCTGTGGGAGCTATCTTCAATACCACACTTTTTCTCCTCAGCTCCCATTGAAAAAATACATGTGTCTGTTAAGTTATGCCACTGAGTATGGGAACTACAAGAAAGCAGGAAGGCAGACCCCAGCTACAGTAGTAAGTAGGTCCCCATGCAGTCTATCAGCCAGCACGGTGTCACATTTCCAGCTGCTTTCCTGTGGGAGCTATCTTCAATAACACACTTTTTCTCCTCAGCTCCCATTGAAAAAATACATGTGTCTGTTAAGGTATACCGCTGAGTATGGGAGCTACAAGAAAGCAGGAAGGCAGACCCCAGCTACAGTAGTAAGTAGGTCCCCATGCAGTCTATCAGCCAGCACGGTGTCACATTTGCAGCTGCTTTCCTGTGGGAGCTATCTTCAATACCAAACTTTTTCTCCTCAGCTCCCATTGAAAAAATACATGTGTCTGTTAAGTTGTGCCACTGAGTATGGGAGCTACAAGAAAGCAGGAAGGCAGACCCCAGCTACAGTAGTAAGTAGGTCCCCATGCAGTCTATCAGCCAGCACGGTGTCACATTTGCAGCTCCTTTCCTGTGGGAGCTATCTTCAATACCACACTTTTTCTGTTCAGCTCCCATTGAAAAAATATATGTGTCTGTTAAAGTATAGCACTGAGTATGGGAGCTACAAGAAAGCAGGAAGGCAGACCCTAGCTACAGTAGTAAGTAGGTCCCCATGCAGTCTATCAGCCAGCACGGTGTCACATTTGCAGCTGCTTTCCTGTGGGAGCTATCTTCAATACCACACTTTCTCTGTTCAGCTCCCATTGAATAAAATACGTTGTGTCTGTTAAGGTACACCACTGAATATGGGAGCTACAAGAAAGCAGGAAGGCAGACCCCAGCTACAGTAGTAAGTAGGTCCCCATGCAGTCTATCAGCCAGCACGGTGTCACATTTGCAGCTGCTTTCCTGTGGGAGCTATCTTCAATACCACACTTTTTCTGTTCAGCTCCCATTGAAAAAATACATGTTTCTGTTAAGGTATACCGCTGAGTATGGGAGCTACAAGAAAGCAGGAAGGCAGACCCCAGCTACAGTAGTAAGTAGGTCCCCATGCAGTCTATCAGCCAGCACGGTGTCACATTTGCAGCTGCTCTCCTAAGGGAGCTATCTTCAATACCACACTTTTTCTGTTCTGCTCCCATTGAAAAAATACATGTATCTGTTAAGTTATGCCACTGAGTATGGGAGCTACAAGAAAGCAGGAAGGCAGACCCCAGCTACAACAGTAAGTAGGTCCTCATGCAGTCTATCAGCCAGCAAGCTGTCACATTTGCAGCTGCTTTCCTGTGGGAGCTATCTTCAATACCACACTTTTTCTGTTCAGCTCCCTTTGAAAAAATACATGTGTCTGTTACGGTATACCGCTGTGTATGGGAGCTACAAGAAAGCAGGAAGGCAGACCCCAGCTACAGTAGTAAGTAGGTCCCCATGCAGTCTATCAGCCAGCACGGTGTCACATTTGCAGCTGCTTTCCTGTGGGAGCTATCTTCAATACCACACTTTTTCTGTTGAGCTCCCATTGAAAAAATACATGTGTCTATTAAGGTATACCACTGAGAATGGGACCTACAAGAAAGCAGGAAGTCAGACCCCAGCTACAGTAGTAAGTAGGTCTCCCTGTAGTCTATCAGCCAGCACGGTGTCACATTTGCAGCTGCTTTCCTGTTGGCGCTATCTTCAATACCAGAGTTTTTATCCTCAGCTCCCATTGAAATAATACATGTGTATGTTAAGTTATGCCACTGAGTATGGGAGCTACAAGAAAGCAGGAAGGCAGACCCCAGCTACATTAGTAAGTAGGTCCCCATGCAGTCTATCAGCCAGCACGGTGTCACATTTGCAGCTGCTTTCCTGTGGGAGCTATCTTAAATACCACACTTTTTCTCCTCAGCTCCCATTGAAAAAATACATGTGTCTGTTAAGGTATACCGCTGAGTATGGGAACTACAAGAAAGCAGGAAGGCAGACCCCAGCTACAGTAGTAAGTAGGTCCCCATGCAGTCTAGCAGCCAGCACGGTGTCACATTTGCAGCTGCTTTCCTGTGGGAGCTATGTTCAATACCACAGTTTTTATTCTCAGCTCCCATTGAAAAAATACATGTGTCTGTTAAGTTGTGCCACTGAGTATGGGAGCTACAAGAAAGCAGGAAGGCAGACCCCAGCTACAGTAGTAAGTAGGTCCCCATGCAGTCTATCAGCCAGCACGGTGTCACATTTGCAGCTCCTTTCCTGTGGGAGCTATCTTCAATACCACACTTTTTCTGTTCAGCTCCCATTGAAAAAATATATGTGTCTGTTAAGGTATACCACTGAGTATGGGAGCTACAAGAAAGCAGGAAGGCACACCCTAGCTACAGTAGTAAGTAGGTCCCCATGCAGTCTAGCAGCCAGCACGGTGTCACATTTGCAGCTGCTTTCCTGTGGGAGCTATCTTCAATACCACACTTTCTCTGTTCAGCTCCCATTGAATAAAATACATTGTGTCTGTTAAGGTACACCACTGAATATGGGAGCTACAAGAAAGAAGGAAGGCAGACCCCAGCTACAGTAGTAAGTAGGTCCCCATGCAGTATATCAGCCAGCACGGTGTCACATTTGCAGCTGCTTTCCTGTGGGAGCTATCTTCAATACCACACTTTTTCTCCTCAACTCCCATTGAAAAAATACATGTGTCTGTTAAGTTATGCCACTGAGTATGGGAGCTACAAGAAAGCAGGAAGGCAGACCCCAGCTACAGTAGTAAGTAGGTCCCCATGCATTCTATCAGCCAGCACGGTGTCACATTTGCAGCTGCTTACCTGTCGAAGCTATCTTCAATACCACACTTTTTATCCTCAGCTCCCATTGAAAAAATACATGTGTCTGTTAAGGTATACCACTGAGTATGGGAGCTACAAGAAAGCAGGAAGGCAGACCCCAGCTACAGTAGTAAGTAGGTCCCCATGCAGTCTATCAGCCAGCACGGTGTCACATTTGCAGCTGCTTTCCTGTGGGAGCTATCTTCAATAACACACTTTTTCTCCTCATCTCCAATTGAAAAAATACCTGTGTCTGTTTTAAGGTATACCACTGAATATGGGAGCTACAAGAAAGCAGGAAGGCAGACCCCAGCTACAGAAGTAAATAGGTCCCCATGCAGTCTATCAGCCAGCACGGTGTCACATTTGCAGCTGCTTTCCTGTGGGAGCTATCTTCAATACCACACTTTCTCTGTTCAGCTCCCATTGAATAAAATACATTGTGTCTGTTAAGGTACACCACTGAGTATGGGAGCTACAAGAAAGAAGGAAGGCAGACCCCAGCTACAGTAGTAAGTAGGTCCCCATGCAGTCTATCAGCCAGCACGGTTTCACATTTGCAGCTGCTTTCCTGTGGGAGCTATCTTCAATACCACACTTTTTCTGTTCAGCTCCCATTGAAAAAATACATGTGTCTGTTAAGGTATACCGCTGAGTATGGGAGCTACAAGAAAGCAGGAAGGCAGACCCCAGCTACAGTAGTAAGTAGGTCCCCATGCAGTCTATCAGCCAGCACGGTGTCACATTTGCAGCTGCTCTCCTAAGGGAGCTATCTTCAATACCACACTTTTTCTGTTCTGCTCCCATTGAAAAAATACATGTGTCTGTTAAGTTATGCCACTGAGTATGGGAGCTACAAGAAAGCAGGAAGGCAGACCCCAGCTACATTAGTAAGTAGGTCCCCATGCAGTCTATCAGCCAGCACGGTGTCACATTTGCAGCTGCTTTCCTGTGGGAGCTATCTTCAATACCACACTTTTTCTCCTCAGCTCCCATTGAAAAAATACATGTGTCTGTTAAGTTATGCCACTGAGTATGGGAACTACAAGAAAGCAGGAAGGCAGACCCCAGCTACAGTAGTAAGTAGGTCCCCATGCAGTCTATCAGCCAGCACGGTGTCACATTTCCAGCTGCTTTCCTGTGGGAGCTATCTTCAATAACACACTTTTTCTCCTCAGCTCCCATTGAAAAAATACATGTGTCTGTTAAGGTATACCGCTGAGTATGGGAGCTACAAGAAAGCAGGAAGGCAGACCCCAGCTACAGTAGTAAGTAGGTCCCCATGCAGTCTATCAGCCAGCACGGTGTCACATTTGCAGCTGCTTTCCTGTGGGAGCTATCTTCAATACCAAACTTTTTCTCCTCAGCTCCCATTGAAAAAATACATGTGTCTGTTAAGTTGTGCCACTGAGTATGGGAGCTACAAGAAAGCAGGAAGGCAGACCCCAGCTACAGTAGTAAGTAGGTCCCCATGCAGTCTATCAGCCAGCACGGTGTCACATTTGCAGCTCCTTTCCTGTGGGAGCTATCTTCAATACCACACTTTTTCTGTTCAGCTCCCATTGAAAAAATATATGTGTCTGTTAAAGTATAGCACTGAGTATGGGAGCTACAAGAAAGCAGGAAGGCAGACCCTAGCTACAGTAGTAAGTAGGTCCCCATGCAGTCTATCAGCCAGCACGGTGTCACATTTGCAGCTGCTTTCCTGTGGGAGCTATCTTCAATACCACACTTTCTCTGTTCAGCTCCCATTGAATAAAATACGTTGTGTCTGTTAAGGTACACCACTGAATATGGGAGCTACAAGAAAGCAGGAAGGCAGACCCCAGCTACAGTAGTAAGTAGGTCCCCATGCAGTCTATCAGCCAGCACGGTGTCACATTTGCAGCTGCTTTCCTGTGGGAGCTATCTTCAATACCACACTTTTTCTGTTCAGCTCCCATTGAAAAAATACATGTTTCTGTTAAGGTATACCGCTGAGTATGGGAGCTACAAGAAAGCAGGAAGGCAGACCCCAGCTACAGTAGTAAGTAGGTCCCCATGCAGTCTATCAGCCAGCACGGTGTCACATTTGCAGCTGCTCTCCTAAGGGAGCTATCTTCAATACCACACTTTTTCTGTTCTGCTCCCATTGAAAAAATACATGTATCTGTTAAGTTATGCCACTGAGTATGGGAGCTACAAGAAAGCAGGAAGGCAGACCCCAGCTACAACAGTAAGTAGGTCCTCATGCAGTCTATCAGCCAGCAAGCTGTCACATTTGCAGCTGCTTTCCTGTGGGAGCTATCTTCAATACCACACTTTTTCTGTTCAGCTCCCTTTGAAAAAATACATGTGTCTGTTACGGTATACCGCTGTGTATGGGAGCTACAAGAAAGCAGGAAGGCAGACCCCAGCTACAGTAGTAAGTAGGTCCCCATGCAGTCTATCAGCCAGCACGGTGTCACATTTGCAGCTGCTTTCCTGTGGGAGCTATCTTCAATACCACACTTTTTCTGTTGAGCTCCCATTGAAAAAATACATGTGTCTATTAAGGTATACCACTGAGAATGGGACCTACAAGAAAGCAGGAAGTCAGACCCCAGCTACAGTAGTAAGTAGGTCTCCCTGTAGTCTATCAGCCAGCACGGTGTCACATTTGCAGCTGCTTTCCTGTTGGCGCTATCTTCAATACCAGAGTTTTTATCCTCAGCTCCCATTGAAATAATACATGTGTATGTTAAGTTATGCCACTGAGTATGGGAGCTACAAGAAAGCAGGAAGGCAGACCCCAGCTACATTAGTAAGTAGGTCCCCATGCAGTCTATCAGCCAGCACGGTGTCACATTTGCAGCTGCTTTCCTGTGGGAGCTATCTTAAATACCACACTTTTTCTCCTCAGCTCCCATTGAAAAAATACATGTGTCTGTTAAGGTATACCGCTGAGTATGGGAACTACAAGAAAGCAGGAAGGCAGACCCCAGCTACAGTAGTAAGTAGGTCCCCATGCAGTCTAGCAGCCAGCACGGTGTCACATTTGCAGCTGCTTTCCTGTGGGAGCTATGTTCAATACCACAGTTTTTATTCTCAGCTCCCATTGAAAAAATACATGTGTCTGTTAAGTTGTGCCACTGAGTATGGGAGCTACAAGAAAGCAGGAAGGCAGACCCCAGCTACAGTAGTAAGTAGGTCCCCATGCAGTCTATCAGCCAGCACGGTGTCACATTTGCAGCTCCTTTCCTGTGGGAGCTATCTTCAATACCACACTTTTTCTGTTCAGCTCCCATTGAAAAAATATATGTGTCTGTTAAGGTATACCACTGAGTATGGGAGCTACAAGAAAGCAGGAAGGCACACCCTAGCTACAGTAGTAAGTAGGTCCCCATGCAGTCTAGCAGCCAGCACGGTGTCACATTTGCAGCTGCTTTCCTGTGGGAGCTATCTTCAATACCACACTTTCTCTGTTCAGCTCCCATTGAATAAAATACATTGTGTCTGTTAAGGTACACCACTGAATATGGGAGCTACAAGAAAGAAGGAAGGCAGACCCCAGCTACAGTAGTAAGTAGGTCCCCATGCAGTATATCAGCCAGCACGGTGTCACATTTGCAGCTGCTTTCCTGTGGGAGCTATCTTCAATACCACACTTTTTCTCCTCAACTCCCATTGAAAAAATACATGTGTCTGTTAAGTTATGCCACTGAGTATGGGAGCTACAAGAAAGCAGGAAGGCAGACCCCAGCTACAGTAGTAAGTAGGTCCCCATGCATTCTATCAGCCAGCACGGTGTCACATTTGCAGCTGCTTACCTGTCGAAGCTATCTTCAATACCACACTTTTTATCCTCAGCTCCCATTGAAAAAATACATGTGTCTGTTAAGGTATACCACTGAGTATGGGAGCTACAAGAAAGCAGGAAGGCAGACCCCAGCTACAGTAGTAAGTAGGTCCCCATGCAGTATATCAGCCAGCACGGTGTCACATTTGCAGCTGCTTTCCTGTGGGAGCTATCTTCAATAACACACTTTTTCTCCTCATCTCCAATTGAAAAAATACCTGTGTCTGTTTTAAGGTATACCACTGAATATGGGAGCTACAAGAAAGCAGGAAGGCAGACCCCAGCTACAGAAGTAAATAGGTCCCCATGCAGTCTATCAGCCAGCACGGTGTCACATTTGCAGCTGCTTTCCTGTGGGAGCTATCTTCAATACCACACTTTTTCTCCTCAGCTCCCATTGAAAAAATACATGTGTCTGTTAAGTTATGCCACTGAGTATGGGAGCTACAAGAAAGCAGGAAGGCAGACCCCAGCTACAGTAGTAAGTAGGTCCCCATGCAGTATATCAGCCAGCACGGTGTCACATTTGCAGCTGCTTTCCTGTGGGAGCTATCTTCAATACCACACTTTTTCTGTTCAGCTCCCATTGAAAAAATACATGTGTCTGTTAAGTTATGCCACTGAGTATGGGAGCTACAAGAAAGCAGGAAGGCAGACCCCAGCTACAGAAGTAAATAGGTCCCCATGCAGTCTATCAGCCAGCACGGTGTCACATTTGCAGCTGCTTTCCTGTGGGAGCTATCTTCAATACCACACTTTTTCTCCTCAGCTCCCATTGAAAAAATACATGTGTCTGTTAAGTTATGCCACTGAGTATGGGAACTACAAGAAAGCAGGAAGGCAGACCCCAGCTACAGTAGTAAGTAGGTCCCCATGCAGTCTATCAGCCAGCACGGTGTCACATTTGCAGCTGCTTTCCTGTGGGAGCTATCTTCAATAACACACTTTTTCTCCTCAGCTCCCATTGAAAAAATACATGTGTCTGTTAAGGTATACCGCTGAGTATGGGAGCTACAAGAAAGCAGGAAGGCAGACCCCAGCTACAGTAGTAAGTAGGTCCCCATGCAGTCTATCAGCCAGCACAGTGTCACATTTGCAGCTGCTTTCCTGTGGGAGCTATCTTCAATACCAAACTTTTTCTCCTCAGCTCCCATTGAAAAAATACATGTGTCTGTTAAGTTGTGCCACTGAGTATGGGAGCTACAAGAAAGCAGGAAGGCAGACCCCAGCTACAGTAGTAAGTAGGTCCCCATGCAGTCTATCAGCCAGCACGGTGTCACATTTGCAGCTCCTTTCCTGTGGGAGCTATCTTCAATACCACACTTTTTCTGTTCAGCTCCCATTGAAAAAATATATGTGTCTGTTAAAGTATAGCACTGAGTATGGGAGCTACAAGAAAGCAGGAAGGCAGACCCTAGCTACAGTAGTAAGTAGGTCCCCATGCAGTCTATCAGCCAGCACGGTGTCACATTTGCAGCTGCTTTCCTGTGGGAGCTATCTTCAATACCACACTTTCTCTGTTCAGCTCCCATTGAATAAAATACGTTGTGTCTGTTAAGGTACACCACTGAATATGGGAGCTACAAGAAAGCAGGAAGGCAGACCCCAGCTACAGTAGTAAGTAGGTCCCCATGCAGTCTATCAGCCAGCACGGTGTCACATTTGCAGCTGCTTTCCTGTGGGAGCTATCTTCAATACCACACTTTTTCTGTTCAGCTCCCATTGAAAAAATACATGTTTCTGTTAAGGTATACCGCTGAGTATGGGAGCTACAAGAAAGCAGGAAGGCAGACCCCAGCTACAGTAGTAAGTAGGTCCCCATGCAGTCTATCAGCCAGCACGGTGTCACATTTGCAGCTGCTCTCCTAAGGGAGCTATCTTCAATACCACACTTTTTCTGTTCTGCTCCCATTGAAAAAATACATGTATCTGTTAAGTTATGCCACTGAGTATGGGAGCTACAAGAAAGCAGGAAGGCAGACCCCAGCTACAACAGTAAGTAGGTCCTCATGCAGTCTATCAGCCAGCAAGCTGTCACATTTGCAGCTGCTTTCCTGTGGGAGCTATCTTCAATACCACACTTTTTCTGTTCAGCTCCCTTTGAAAAAATACATGTGTCTGTTACGGTATACCGCTGTGTATGGGAGCTACAAGAAAGCAGGAAGGCAGACCCCAGCTACAGTAGTAAGTAGGTCCCCATGCAGTCTATCAGCCAGCACGGTGTCACATTTGCAGCTGCTTTCCTGTGGGAGCTATCTTCAATACCACACTTTTTCTGTTGAGCTCCCATTGAAAAAATACATGTGTCTATTAAGGTATACCACTGAGAATGGGACCTACAAGAAAGCAGGAAGTCAGACCCCAGCTACAGTAGTAAGTAGGTCTCCCTGTAGTCTATCAGCCAGCACGGTGTCACATTTGCAGCTGCTTTCAAGTTGGCGCTATCTTCAATACCAGAGTTTTTATCCTCAGCTCCCATTGAAATAATACATGTGTATGTTAAGTTATGCCACTGAGTATGGGAGCTACAAGAAAGCAGGAAGGCAGACCCCAGCTACATTAGTAAGTAGGTCCCCATGCAGTCTATCAGCCAGCACGGTGTCACATTTGCAGCTGCTTTCCTGTGGGAGCTATCTTAAATACCACACTTTTTCTCCTCAGCTCCCATTGAAAAAATACATGTGTCTGTTAAGGTATACCGCTGAGTATGGGAGCTACAAGAACGCAGGAAGGCAGACCCCAGCTACAGTAGTAAGTAGGTCCCCATGCAGTCTATCAGCCAGCACGGTGTGACATTTCCAGCTGCTTTCCTGTGGGAGCTATCTTCAATACCACACTTTTTCTCCTCAGCTCCCATTGAAAAAATACATGTGTCTGTTAAGGTATACCGCTGAGTATGGGAGCTACAAGAAAGCAGGAAGGCAGACCCCAGCTACAGTAGTAAGTAGGTCCCCATGCAGTCTATCAGCCAGCACGGTGTCACATTTGCAGTTGCTTTCCTGTGGGAGCTATCTTCAATACCACACTTTCTCTGTTCAGCTCCCATTGAAAAAATACATGTGTCTGTTAAGTTGTGCCACTGAGTATGGGAGCTACAAGAAAGCAGGAAGGCAGACCCCAGCTACAGTAGTAAGTAGGTCCCCATGCAGTCTATCAGCCAGCACGGTGTCACATTTGCAGCTGCTTTCCTGTGGGAGCTATCTTCAATACCACACTTTTTCTGTTCAGCTCCCATTGAAAAAATACATGTTTCTGTTAAGGTATACCGCTGAGTATGGGAGCTACAAGAAAGCAGGAAGGCAGACCCCAGCTACAGTAGTAAGTAGGTCCCCATGCAGTCTATCAGCCAGCACGGTGTCACATTTGCAGCTGCTCTCCTAAGGGAGCTATCTTCAATACCACACTTTTTCTGTTCTGCTCCCATTGAAAAAATACATGTATCTGTTAAGTTATGCCACTGAGTATGGGAGCTACAAGAAAGCAGGAAGGCAGACCCCAGCTACAACAGTAAGTAGGTCCTCATGCAGTCTATCAGCCAGCAAGCTGTCACATTTGCAGCTGCTTTCCTGTGGGAGCTATCTTCAATACCACACTTTTTCTGTTCAGCTCCCTTTGAAAAAATACATGTGTCTGTTACGGTATACCGCTGTGTATGGGAGCTACAAGAAAGCAGGAAGGCAGACCCCAGCTACAGTAGTAAGTAGGTCCCCATGCAGTCTATCAGCCAGCACGGTGTCACATTTGCAGCTGTTTCCTGTGGGAGCTATCTTCAATACCACAGTTTTTATTCTCAGCTCCCATTGAAAAAATACATGTGTCTGTTAAGTTGTGCCACTGAGTATGGGAGCTACAAGAAAGCAGGAAGGCAGACCCCAGCTACAGTAGTAAGTAGGTCCCCATGCAGTCTATCAGCCAGCACGGTGTCACATTTGCAGCTCCTTTCCTGTGGGAGCTATCTTCAATACCACACTTTTTCTCCTCAGCTCCCATTGAAAAAATATATGTGTCTGTTAAGGTATACCACTGAGTATGGGAGCTACAAGAAAGCAGGAAGGCAGACCCTAGCTACAGTAGTAAGTAGGTCCCCATGCAGTCTAGCAGCCAGCACGGTGTCACATTTGCAGCTGCTTTCCTGTGGGAGCTATCTTCAATACCACACTTCCTCTGTTCAGCTCCCATTGAATAAAATACATTGTGTCTGTTAAGGTACACCACTGAATATGGGAGCTACAAGAAAGAAGGAAGGCAGACCCCAGCTACAGTAGTAAGTAGGTCCCCATGCAGTCTATCAGCCAGCACGGTGTCACATTTGCAGCTGCTTTCCTGTGGGAGCTATCTTCAATACCACACTTTTTCTGTTCAGCTCCCATTGAAAAAATACATGTGTCTGTTAAGGTATACCGCTGAGTATGGGAGCTACAAGAAAGCAGGAAGGCAGACCCCAGCTACAGTAGTAAGTAGGTCCCCATGCAGTCTATCAGCCAGCACGGTGTCACATTTGCAGCTGCTCTCCTAAGGGAGCTATCTTCAATACCACACTTTTTCTGTTCTGCTCCCATTGAAAAAATACATGTATCTGTTAAGTTATGCCACTGAGTATGGGAGCTACAAGAAAGCAGGAAGGCAGACCCCACCTACAGCAGTAAGTAGGTCCCCATGCAGTCTATCAGCCAGCACGGTGTCACATTTGCAGCTGCTTTCCTGTGGGAGCTATCTTCAATACCACACTTTTTCTGTTCTGCTCCCATTGAAAAAATACATGTGTCTGTTAAGTTATTGCACTGAGTATGGGAGCTACAAGAAAGCAGGAAGGCAGACCCCAGCTACATTAGTAAGTAGGTCCCCATGCAGTCTATCAGCCAGCACGGTGTCACATTTGCAGCTGCTTTCCTGTGGGAGGTATCTTAAATACCACACTTTTTCTCCTCAGCTCCCATTGAAAAAATACATGTGTCTGTTAAGGTATACCTCTGAGTATGGGAGCTACAAGAAAGCAGGAAGGCAGAACCCAGCTACAGTAGTAAGTAGGTCCCCATGCAGTCTATCAGCCAGCACGGTGTCACATTTGCAGCTGCTTTCCTGTGGGAGGTATCTTAAATACCAAACTTTTTCTCCTCAGCTCCCATTGAAAAAATACATGTGTCTGTTAAGTTGTGCCACTGAGTATGGGAGCTACAAGAAAGCAGGAAGGCAGACCCCAGCTACAGTAGTAAGTAGGTCCCCATGCAGTCTATCAGCCAGCACGGTGTCACATTTGCAGCTCCTTTCCTGTGGGAGCTATCTTCAATACCACACTTTTTCTGTTCAGCTCCCATTGAAAAAATATATGTGTCTGTTAAGGTATACCACTGAATATGGGAGCTACAAGAAAGCAGGAAGGCAGACCCCAGCTACAGTAGTAAGTAGGTCCCCATGCAGTCTATCAGCCAGCACATTGTCACATTTGCAGCTGCTTTCCTGTGGGAGCTATCTTCAATAACACACTTTTTCTGTTCAGCTCCCATTGAAAAAATACATGTTTCTGTTAAGGTATACCGCTGAGTATGGGAGCTACAAGAATGCAGGAAGGCAGACCCCAGCTACAGTAGTAAGTAGGTCCCCATGCAGTCTATCAGCCAGCACGGTGTCACATTTGCAGCTGCTTTCCTGTGGGAGCTATCTTCAATACCACACTTTTCTGTTTGCTCCCATTGAAAAAATATATGTGTATGTTAAGTTAGGCCACCGAGTATGGGACCTACAAGAAAGCAGGAAGGCAGACCCCAGCTACAGTAGTAAGTAGGTCCCCATGCAGTCTATCAGCCAGCACGGTGTCACATTTGCAGCTGCTTTCCTGTGGGACCTATCTTCAATACCACACTTTTTCTGTTCAGCTCCCATTGAAAAAATACATGTGTCTGTTAAGTTATGCCACTGAGTATGGGAGCTACAAGAAAGCAGGAAGGCAGACCCCAGCTACAGTAGTAAGTAGGTCCCCATGCAGTCTATCAGCCAGCATGGTGTCACATTTGCAGCTGCTTTCCTGTGGGAGCTATCTTCAACACCACAGTTTTTATCCTCAGCTCCCTTTGAAAAAATACATGTGTACGTTAAGTTAGGCCACTCAGTATGGGAGCTACAAGAAAGCAGGAAGGCAGACCCCAGCTACAGTAGTAAGTAGGTCCCCATGCAGTCTATCAGCCAGCACGGTGTCACATTTGCAGCTGCTTTCCTGTGGGAGCTATCTTCAATACCACACTTTTTCTGTTCTGCTCCCATTGAAAAAATACATGTGTCTGTTAAGTTATGCCACTGAGTATGGGAGCTACAAGAAAGCAGGAAGGCAGACCCCAGCTACAGTAGTAAGTAGGTCCCCATGCAGTCTAGCAGCCAGCACGGTGTCACATTTGCAGCTGCTTTCCTGTGGGACCTATCTTCAATACCACACTTTTTCTGTTCAGCTCCCATTGAAAAAATACATTTGTCTCTTAAGGTATACCGCTGAGTATGGGAGCTACAAGAAAGCAGGAAGGCAGACCCCAGCTACAGTAGTAAGTAGGTCCCCATGCAGTCTATCAGCCAGCACGGTGTCACATTTGCAGCTGCTCTCCTAAGGGAGCTATCTTCAATACCACAGTTTTTATTCTCAGCTCCCATTGAAAAAATACATGTGTCTGTTAAGTTGTGCCACTGAGTATGGGAGCTACAAGAAAGCAGGAAGGCAGACCCCAGCTACAGTAGTAAGTAGGTCCCCATGCAGTCTATCAGCCAGCACGGTGTCACATTTGCAGCTCCTTTCCTGTGGGAGCTATCTTCAATACCACACTTTTTCTCCTCAGCTCCCATTGAAAAAATATATGTGTCTGTTAAGGTATACCACTGAGTATGGGAGCTACAAGAAAGCAGGAAGGCAGACCCTAGCTACAGTAGTAAGTAGGTCCCCATGCAGTCTAGCAGCCAGCACGGTGTCACATTTGCAGCTGCTTTCATGTGGGAGCTATCTTCAATACCACACTTTCTCTGTTCAGCTCCCATTGAATAAAATACATTGTGTCTGTTAAGGTACACCACTGAGTATGGGAGCTACAAGACAGAAGGAAGGCAGACCCCAGCTACAGTAGTAAGTAGGTCCCCATGCAGTCTATCAGCCAGCACGGTGTCACATTTGCAGCTGCTTTCCTGTGGGAGCTATCTTCAATACCACACTTTTTCTGTTCAGCTCCCATTGAATAAAATACATGTGTCTGTTAAGGTATACCGCTGAGTATGGGAGCTACAAGAAAGCAGGAAGGCAGACCCCAGCTACAGTAGTAAGTAGGGCCCCATGCAGTCTATCAGCCAGCACGGTGTCACATTTGCAGCTGCTCTCCTAAGGGAGCTATCTTCAATACCACACTTTTTCTGTTCAGCTCCCATTGAAAAAATACATGTGTCTGTTAAGTTATGCCACTGAGTATGGGAGCTACAAGAAAGCAGGAAGGCAGAGCCCAGCTACAGTACTAAGTAGGTCCCCATGCAGTCTATCAGCCAGCACGGTGTCACATTTGCAGCTGCTTTCCTGTGGGAGCTATCTTCAATACCACACTTTTTTTCCTCAGCTCCCATTGAAAAAATACATGTGTCTGTTAAGTTATGCCACTGAGTATGGGAACTACAAGAAAGCAGGAAGGCAGACCCCAGCTACAGTAGTAAGTAGGTCCCCATGCAGTCTATCAGCCAGCACGGTGTCACATTTGCAGCTGCTTTCCTGTGGGAGCTATCTTCAATACCACACTTTTTCTGTTCAGCTCCCATTGAATAAAATACATTTTGTCTGTTAAATTATATCGTTGAGTATGGGAGCTACAAGAAAGCAGGAAGGCAGACCCCAGCTACAGTAGTCAGTAGATCCCCATGCAGTCTATCAGCCAGCATGGTGTTACATTTGCAGCTGCTTTCCTGTGGGAGCTATCTTCAACACCACAGTTTTTATCCTCAGCTCCCTTTGAAAAAATACATGTGTACGTTAAGTTAGGCCACTCAGTATGGGAGCTACAAGAAAGCAGGAAGGCAGACCCCAGCTACAGTAGTAAGTAGGTCCCCATGCAGTCTATCAGCCAGCACGGTGTCACATTTGCAGCTGCTTTCCTGTGGGAGCTATCTTCAATACCACACTTTTTCTGTTCTGCTCCCATTGAAAAAATACATGTGTCTGTTAAGTTATGCCACTGAGTATGGGAGCTACAAGAAAGCAGGAAGGCAGACCCCAGCTACAGTAGTAAGTAGGTCCCCATGCAGTCTATCAGCCAGCACGGTGTCACATTTGCAGCTGCTCTCCTAAGGGAGCTATCTTCAATACCACAGTTTTTATTCTCAGCTCCCATTGAAAAAATACATGTGTCTGTTAAGTTGTGCCACTGAGTATGGGAGCTACAAGAAAGCAGGAAGGCAGACCCCAGCTACAGTAGTAAGTAGGTCCCCATGCAGTCTATCAGCCAGCACGGTGTCACATTTGCAGCTCCTTTCCTGTGGGAGCTATCTTCAATACCACACTTTTTCTCCTCAGCTCCCATTGAAAAAATATATGTGTCTGTTAAGGTATACCACTGAGTATGGGAGCTACAAGAAAGCAGGAAGGCAGACCCCAGCTACAGTAGTAAGTAGGTCCCCATGCAGTCTATCAGCCAGCACGGTGTCACATTTGCAGCTGCTCTCCTAAGGGAGCTATCTTCAATACCACACTTTTTCTGTTCTGCTCCCATTGAAAAAATACATTTATCTGTTAAGTTATGGCACTGAGTATGGGAGCTACAAGAAAGCACGAAGGCAGACCCCACCTACAGCAGTAAGTAGGTCCCCATGCAGTCTATCAGCCAGCACGGTGTCACATTTGCAGCTGCTTTCCTGTGGGAGCTATCTTCAATACCACACTTTTTCTGTTCTGCTCCCATTGAAAAAATACATGTGTCTGTTAAGTTATGCCACTGAGTATGGGAGCTACAAGAAAGCAGGAAGGCAGACCCCAGCTACATTAGTAAGTAGGTCCCCATGCAGTCTATCAGCCAGCACGGTGTCACATTTGCAGCTGCTTTCCTGTGGGAGCTATCTTAAATACCACACTTTTTCTCCTCAGCTCCCATTGAAAAAATACATGTGTCTGTTAAGTTATGCCACTGAGTATGGGAACTACAAGAAAGCAGGAAGGCAGACCCCAGCTACAGTAGTAAGTAGGTCCCCATGCAGTCTATCAGCCAGCACGGTGTGACATTTCCAGCTGCTTTCCTGTGGGAGCTATCTTCAATACCACACTTTTTCTCCTCAGCTCCCATTGAAAAAATACATGTGTCTGTTAAGGTATACCGCTGAGTATGGGAGCTACAAGAAAGCAGGAAGGCAGACCCCAGCTACAGTAGTAAGTAGGTCCCCATGCAGTCTATCAGCCAGCACGGTGTCACATTTGCAGCTGCTTTCCTGTGGGAGCTATCTTCAATACCAAACTTTTTCTCCTCAGCTCCCATTGAAAAAATACATGTGTCTGTTAAGTTGTGCCACTGAGTATGGGAGCTACAAGAAAGCAGGAAGGCAGACCCCAGCTACAGTAGTAAGTAGGTCCCCATGCAGTCTATCAGCCAGCACGGTGTCACATTTGCAGCTCCTTTCCTGTGGGAGCTATCTTCAATACCACACTTTTTCTGTTCAGCTCCCATTGAAAAAATATATGTGTCTGTTAAGGTATACCACTGAATATGGGAGCTACAAGAAAGCAGGAAGGCAGACCCCAGCTACAGTAGTAAGTAGGTCCCCATGCAGTCTATCAGCCAGCACATTGTCACATTTGCAGCTGCTTTCCTGTGGGAGCTATCTTCAATACCACACTTTCTCTGTTCAGCTCCCATTGAATAAAATACATTGTGTCTGTTAAGGTACACCACTGAATATGGGAGCTACAAGAAAGCAGGAAGGTAGACCCCAGCTACAGTAGTAAGTAGGTCCCCATGCAGTCTATCAGCCAGCACGGTGTCACATTTGCAGCTGCTTTCCTGTGGGAGCTATCTTCAATACCACACTTTTTCTGTTCAGCTCCCATTGAAAAAATACATGTGTCTGTTAAGGTATACCGCTGAGTATGGGAGCTACAAGAAAGCAGGAAGGCAGACCCCAGCTACAGTAGTCAGTAGGTCCCCATGCAGTCTATCAGCCAGCACGGTGTCACATTTGCAGCTGCTTTCCTGTGGGAGCTATCTTCAATAACACACTTTTTCTGTTCAGCTCCCATTGAAAAAATACATGTTTCTGTTAAGGTATACCGCTGAGTATGGGAGCTACAAGAAAGCAGGAAGGCAGACCCCAGCTACAGTAGTAAGTAGGTCCCCATGCAGTCTATCAGCCAGCACGGTGTCACATTTGCAGCTGCTTTCCTGTGGGAGCTATCTTCAATACCACACTTTTCCTCCTCATCTCCAATTGAAAAAATACCTGTGTCTGTTTTAAGGTATACCACTGAATATGGGAGCTACAAGAAAGCAGGAAGGCAGACCCCAGCTACAGAAGTTAATAGGTCCCCATACAGTCTATCAGCCAGCATGGTGTCACATTTGCAACTGCTTTCCTGAGGGAGCTACCTTCAATACCACACTTTTTCTCCTCAGCTCCCATTGAAAAAATACATGTGTCTGTTAAGTTATGCCACTGAGTATGGGAGCTACAAGAAAGCAGGAAGGCAGACCCCAGCTACAGTAGTAAGTAGGTCCCCATGCAGTCTATCAGCCAGCACGGTGTCACATTTGCAGCTGCTTTCCTGTGGGAGCTATCTTCAATACCACACTTTTTCTCCTCAGCTCCCATTGAAAAAATACATGTGTCTGTTAAGGTATACCGCTGAGTATGGGAGCTACAAGAAAGCAGGAAGGCAGACCCCAGCTACAGTAGTAAGTAGGTCCCCATGCAGTCTATCAGCCAGCAGGGTGTCACATTTGCAGCTGCTTTCCTGTGGGAGCTATCTTCAATACCACACTTTTTCTGTTCTGCTCCCATTGAAAAAATACATGTGTATGTTAAGTTAGGCCACCGAGTATGAGACCTACAAGAAAGCAGGAAGGCAGACCCCAGCTACAGTAGTAAGTAGGTCCCCATGCAGTCTATCAGCCAGCACGGTGTCACATTTGCAGCTGCTTTCCTGTGGGACCTATCTTCAATACCACACTTTTTCTGTTCAGCTCCCATTGAAAAAATACATGTGTCTGTTAAGTTATGCCACTGAGTATGGGAGCTACAAGAAAGCAGGAAGGCAGACCCCAGCTACAGTAGTAAGTAGGTCCCCATGCAGTCTATCAGCCAGCACGGTGTCACATTTGCAGCTGCTTTCCTGTGGGAGCTATCTTCAATACCACACTTTTTCTGTTCAGCTCCCATTGAATAAAATACATTTTCTCTGTTAAATTATATCGTTGAGTATGGGAGCTACAAGAAAGCAGGAAGGCAGACCCCAGCTACAGTAGTCAGTAGATCCCCATGCAGTCTATCAGCCAGCATGGTGTCACATTTGCAGCTGCTTTCCTGTGGGAGCTATCTTCAACACCACAGTTTTTATCCTCAGCTCCCTTTGAAAAAATACATGTGTATGTTAAGTTAGGCCACTCAGTATGGGAGCTACAAGAAAGCAGGAAGGCAGACCCCAGCTACAGTAGTAAGTAGGTCCCCATGCAGTCTATCAGCCAGCACGGTGTCACATTTGCAGCTGCTTTCCTGTGGGAGCTATCTTCAATACCACACTTTTTCTGTTCTGCTCCCATTGAAAAAATACATGTGTCTGTTAAGTTATGCCACTGAGTATGGGAGCTACAAGAAAGCAGGAAGGCAGACCCCAGCTACAGTAGTAAGTAGGTCACCATGCAGTCTATCAGCCAGCACGGTGTCACATTTGCAGCTGCTTTCCTGTGGGAGCTATCTTCAATACCACACTTTTTCTGTTCTGCTCCCATTGAAATAATACATGTGTCTGTTAAGGTATACCACTGAATATGGGAGCTACAAGAAAGCAGGAAGGCAGACCCCAGCTACAGTAGTAAGTAGGTCCCCATGCAGTCTGTCAGCCAGCACGGTGTCACATTTGCAGCTGCTTTCCTGTGGGAGCTATCTTCAATACCACACTTTTTCTCCTCAGCTCCCATTGAATAAAATACATTTTGTCTGTTAAGGTATACCGCTGAGTATGGGAGCTACAAGAAAGCAGGAAGGCAGACCCCAGCTACAGTAGTAAGTAGGTCCCCATGCAGTCTATCAGCCAGCAGGGTGTCACATTTGCAGCTGCTTTCCTGTGGGAGCTATCTTCAATACCACACTTTTTCGGTTCTGCTCCCAGTGAAAAAATACATGTGTCTGTTAAGTTATGCCACTGAGCATGGGAGGTACAAGAAAGCAGGAAGGCAGACCCCAGCTACAGCAGTAAGTAGGTCCCCATGCAGTCTATCAGCCAGCACGGTGTCACATTTGCAGCTGCTTTCCTGTGGGAGCTATCTTCAATACCACACTTTCTCTGTTCAGCTCCCATTGAATAAAATACATTGTGTCTGTTAAGGTACACCACTGAATATGGGAGCTACAAGAAAGCAGGAAGGCAGACCCCAGCTACAGTAGTAAGTAGGTCCCCATGCAGTCTATCAGCCAGCACGGTGTCACATTTGCAGCTGCTTTCCTGTGGGAGCTATCTTCAATACCACACTTTTTCTGTTCAGCTCCCATTGAAAAAATACATGTGTCTGTTAAGGTATACCGCTGAGTATGGGAGCTACAAGAAAGCAGGAAGGCAGACCCCAGCTACAGTAGTCAGTAGGTCCCCATGCAGTCTATCAGCCAGCACGGTGTCACATTTGCAGCTGCTTTCCTGTGGGAGCTATCTTCAATAACACACTTTTTCTGTTCAGCTCCCATTGAAAAAATACATGTTTCTGTTAAGGTATACCGCTGAGTATGGGAGCTACAAGAAAGCAGGAAGGCAGACCCCAGCTACAGTAGTAAGTAGGTCCCCATGCGGTATATCAGCCAGCACGGTGTCACATTTGCAGCTGCTTTCCTGTGGGAGCTATCTTCAATACCACACTTTTCCTCCTCATCTCCAATTGAAAAAATACCTGTGTCTGTTTTAAGGTATACCACTGAATATGGGAGCTACAAGAAAGCAGGAAGGCAGACCCCAGCTACAGAAGTAAATAGGTCCCCATACAGTCTATCAGCCAGCATGGTGTCACATTTGCAACTGCTTTCCTGAGGGAGCTACCTTCAATACCACACTTTTTCTCCTCAGCTCCCATTGAAAAAATACATGTGTCTGTTAAGTTATGCCACTGAGTATGGGAGCTACAAGAAAGCAGGAAGGCAGACCCCAGCTACAGTAGTAAGTAGGTCCCCATGCAGTCTATCAGCCAGCACGGTGTCACATTTGCAGCTGCTTTCCTGTGGGACCTATCTTCAATACCACACTTTTTCTGTTCAGCTCCCATTGAAAAAATACATGTGTCTGTTAAGTTATGCCACTGAGTATGGGAGCTACAAGAAAGCAGGAAGGCAGACCCCAGCTACAGTAGTAAGTAGGTCCCCATGCAGTCTATCAGCCAGCACGGTGTCACATTTGCAGCTGCTTTCCTGTGGGAGCTATCTTCAATACCACACTTTTTCTGTTCAGCTCCCATTGAAAAAATACATGTGTCTGTTAAGTTATGCCACTGAGTATGGGAGCTACAAGAAAGCAGGAAGGCAGACCCCAGCTACAGTAGTAAGTAGGTCCCCATGCAGTCTATCAGCCAGCACGGTGTCACATTTGCAGCTGCTTTCCTGTGGGAGCTATCTTCAATACCACACTTTTTTTCCTCAGCTCCCATTGAAAAAATACATGTGTCTGTTAAGTTATGCCACTGAGTATGGGAACTACAAGAAAGCAGGAAGGCAGACCCCAGCTACAGTAGTAAGTAGGTCCCCATGCAGTCTATCAGCCAGCACGGTGTCACATTTGCAGCTGCTTTCCTGTGGGAGCTATCTTCAATACCACACTTTTTCTGTTCAGCTCCCATTGAATAAAATACATTTTCTCTGTTAAATTATATCGTTGAGTATGGGAGCTACAAGAAAGCAGGAAGGCAGACCCCAGCTACAGTAGTCAGTAGATCCCCATGCAGTCTATCAGCCAGCATGGTGTCACATTTGCAGCTGCTTTCCTGTGGGAGCTATCTTCAACACCACAGTTTTTATCCTCAGCTCCCTTTGAAAAAATACATGTGTCTGTTAAGTTATGCCACTGAGTATGGGAGCTACAAGAAAGCAGGAAGGCAGACCCCAGCTACAGTAGTAAGTAGGTCCCCATGCAGTCTATCAGCCAGCACGGTGTCACATTTGCAGCTGCTTTCCTGTGGGAGCTATCTTCAATACCACACTTTTTCTGTTCTGCTCCCATTGAAATAATACATGTGTCTGTTAAGGTATACCACTGAATATGGGAGCTAAAAGAAAGCAGGAAGACAGACCCCAGCTACAGTAGTAAGTAGGTCCCCATGCAGTCTGTCAGCCAGCACGGTGTCACATTTGCAGCTGCTTTCCTGTGGGAGCTATCTTCAATACCACACTTTTTCTCCTCAGCTCCCATTGAATAACATACATTTTGTCTGTTAAGGTATACCGCTGAGTATGGGAGCTACAAGAAAGCAGGAAGGCAGACCCCAGCTACAGTAGTAAGTAGGTCCCCATGCAGTCTATCAGCCAGCACGGTGTCACATTTGCAGCTGCTTTCCTGTGGGAGCTATCTTCAATAACACAATTTTTCTCCTCAGCTCCCATTGAAAAAATACATGTGTCTGTTAAGGTATACCGCTGAGT
Organism: Colius striatus; assembly: GCF_028858725.1. Taxonomy (NCBI): domain Eukaryota; kingdom Metazoa; phylum Chordata; class Aves; order Coliiformes; family Coliidae; genus Colius; species Colius striatus. Next base: position 1,485,048 of record NC_084780.1, read on the forward strand.
ATGGGAGCTACAAGAAAGCAGGAAGGCAGACCCCAGCTACAGTAGTAAGTAGGTCCCCATGCAGTCTATCAGCCAGCACGGTGTCACATTTGCAGCTGCTTTCCTGTGGGAGCTATCTTCAATACCACACTTTTTCTGTTCTGCTCCCATTGAAAAAATACATGTGTATGTTAAGTTAGGCCACCGAGTATGGGACCTACAAGAAAGCAGGAAGGCAGACCCCAGCTACAGTAGTAAGTAGGTCCCCATGCAGTCTATCAGCCAGCACGGTGTCACATTTGCAGCTGCTTTCCTGTGGGAGCTATCTTCAATACCACACTTTTTTTCCTCAGCTCCCATTGAAAAAATACATGTGTCTGTTAAGTTGTGCCACTGAGTATGGGAGCTACAAGAAAGCAGGAAGGCAGACCCCAGCTACAGTAGTAAGTAGGTCCCCATGCAGTCTATCAGCCAGCACGGTGTCACATTTGCAGCTGCTTTCCTGTGGGAGCTATCTTCAATACCACACTTTTTCTGTTCAGCTCCCATTGAATAAAATACATTTTCTCTGTTAAATTATATCGTTGAGTATGGGAGCTACAAGAAAGCAGGAAGGCAGACCCCAGCTACAGTAGTCAGTAGATCCCCATGCAGTCTATCAGCCAGCATGGTGTCACATTTGCAGCTGCTTTCCTGTGGGAGCTATCTTCAACACCACAGTTTTTATCCTCAGCTCCCTTTGAAAAAATACATGTGTATGTTAAGTTAGGCCACTCAGTATGGGAGCTACAAGAAAGCAGGAAGGCAGACCCCAGCTACAGTAGTAAGTAGGTCCCCATGCAGTCTATCAGCCAGCACGGTGTCACATTTGCAGCTGCTTTCCTGTGGGAGCTATCTTCAATACCACACTTTTTCTGTTCTGCTCCCATTGAAAAAATACATGTGTCTGTTAAGTTATGCCACTGAGTATGGGAGCTACAAGAAAGCAGGAAGGCAGACCCCAGCTACAGTAGTAAGTAGGTCACCATGCAGTCTATCAGCCAGCACGGTGTCACATTTGCAGCTGCTTTCCTGTGGGAGCTATCTTCAATACCACACTTTTTCTGTTCTGCTCCCATTGAAATAATACATGTGTCTGTTAAGGTATACCACTGAATATGGGAGCTACAAGAAAGCAGGAAGGCAGACCCCAGCTACAGTAGTAAGTAGGTCCCCATGCAGTCTGTCAGCCAGCACGGTGTCACATTTGCAGCTGCTTTCCTGTGGGAGCTATCTTCAATACCACACTTTTTCTCCTCAGCTCCCATTGAATAAAATACATTTTGTCTGTTAAGGTATACCGCTGAGTATGGGAGCTACAAGAAAGCAGGAAGGCAGACCCCAGCTACAGTAGTAAGTAGGTCCCCATGCAGTCTATCAGCCAGCAGGGTGTCACATTTGCAGCTGCTTTCCTGTGGGAGCTATCTTCAATACCACACTTTTTCGGTTCTGCTCCCAGTGAAAAAATACATGTGTCTGTTAAGTTATGCCACTGAGCATGGGAGGTACAAGAAAGCAGGAAGGCAGACCCCAGCTACAGCAGTAAGTAGGTCCCCATGCAGTCTATCAGCCAGCACGGTGTCACATTTGCAGCTGCTTTCCTGTGGGAGCTATCTTCAATACCACACTTTCTCTGTTCAGCTCCCATTGAATAAAATACATTGTGTCTGTTAAGGTACACCACTGAATATGGGAGCTACAAGAAAGCAGGAAGGCAGACCCCAGCTACAGTAGTAAGTAGGTCCCCATGCAGTCTATCAGCCAGCACGGTGTCACATTTGCAGCTGCTTTCCTGTGGGAGCTATCTTCAATACCACACTTTTTCTGTTCAGCTCCCATTGAAAAAATACATGTGTCTGTTAAGGTATACCGCTGAGTATGGGAGCTACAAGAAAGCAGGAAGGCAGACCCCAGCTACAGTAGTCAGTAGGTCCCCATGCAGTCTATCAGCCAGCACGGTGTCACATTTGCAGCTGCTTTCCTGTGGGAGCTATCTTCAATAACACACTTTTTCTGTTCAGCTCCCATTGAAAAAATACATGTTTCTGTTAAGGTATACCGCTGAGTATGGGAGCTACAAGAAAGCAGGAAGGCAGACCCCAGCTACAGTAGTAAGTAGGTCCCCATGCGGTATATCAGCCAGCACGGTGTCACATTTGCAGCTGCTTTCCTGTGGGAGCTATCTTCAATACCACACTTTTCCTCCTCATCTCCAATTGAAAAAATACCTGTGTCTGTTTTAAGGTATACCACAGAATATGGGAGCTACAAGAAAGCAGGAAGGCAGACCCCAGCTACAGAAGTAAATAGGTCCCCATACAGTCTATCAGCCAGCATGGTGTCACATTTGCAACTGCTTTCCTGAGGGAGCTACCTTCAATACCACACTTTTTCTGTTCAGCTCCCATTGAATAAAATACATTTTCTCTGTTAAATTATATCGTTGAGTATGGGAGCTACAAGAAAGCAGGAAGGCAGACCCCAGCTACAGTAGTCAGTAGATCCCCATGCAGTCTATCAGCCAGCATGGTGTCACATTTGCAGCTGCTTTCCTGTGGGAGCTATCTTCAACACCACAGTTTTTATCCTCAGCTCCCTTTGAAAAAATACATGTGTATGTTAAGTTAGGCCACTCAGTATGGGAGCTACAAGAAAGCAGGAAGGCAGACCCCAGCTACAGTAGTAAGTAGGTCCCCATGCAGTCTATCAGCCAGCACGGTGTCACATTTGCAGCTGCTTTCCTGTGGGAGCTATCTTCAATACCACACTTTTTCTGTTCTGCTCCCATTGAAAAAATACATGTGTCTGTTAAGTTATGCCACTGAGTATGGGAGCTACAAGAAAGCAGGAAGGCAGACCCCAGCTACAGTAGTAAGTAGGTCACCATGCAGTCTATCAGCCAGCACGGTGTCACATTTGCAGCTGCTTTCCTGTGGGAGCTATCTTCAATACCACACTTTTTCTGTTCTGCTCCCATTGAAATAATACATGTGTCTGTTAAGGTATACCACTGAATATGGGAGCTACAAGAAAGCAGGAAGGCAGACCCCAGCTACAGTAGTAAGTAGGTCCCCATGCAGTCTGTCAGCCAGCACGGTGTCACATTTGCAGCTGCTTTCCTGTGGGAGCTATCTTCAATACCACACTTTTTCTCCTCAGCTCCCATTGAATAAAATACATTTTGTCTGTTAAGGTATACCGCTGAGTATGGGAGCTACAAGAAAGCAGGAAGGCAGACCCCAGCTACAGTAGTAAGTAGGTCCCCATGCAGTCTATCAGCCAGCAGGGTGTCACATTTGCAGCTGCTTTCCTGTGGGAGCTATCTTCAATACCACACTTTTTCGGTTCTGCTCCCAGTGAAAAAATACATGTGTCTGTTAAGTTATGCCACTGAGCATGGGAGGTACAAGAAAGCAGGAAGGCAGACCCCAGCTACAGCAGTAAGTAGGTCCCCATGCAGTCTATCAGCCAGCACGGTGTCACATTTGCAGCTGCTTTCCTGTGGGAGCTATCTTCAATACCACACTTTCTCTGTTCAGCTCCCATTGAATAAAATACATTGTGTCTGTTAAGGTACACCACTGAATATGGGAGCTACAAGAAAGCAGGAAGGCAGACCCCAGCTACAGTAGTAAGTAGGTCCCCATGCAGTCTATCAGCCAGCACGGTGTCACATTTGCAGCTGCTTTCCTGTGGGAGCTATCTTCAATACCACACTTTTTCTGTTCAGCTCCCATTGAAAAAATACATGTGTCTGTTAAGGTATACCGCTGAGTATGGGAGCTACAAGAAAGCAGGAAGGCAGACCCCAGCTACAGTAGTCAGTAGGTCCCCATGCAGTCTATCAGCCAGCACGGTGTCACATTTGCAGCTGCTTTCCTGTGGGAGCTATCTTCAATAACACACTTTTTCTGTTCAGCTCCCATTGAAAAAATACATGTTTCTGTTAAGGTATACCGCTGAGTATGGGAGCTACAAGAAAGCAGGAAGGCAGACCCCAGCTACAGTAGTAAGTAGGTCCCCATGCGGTATATCAGCCAGCACGGTGTCACATTTGCAGCTGCTTTCCTGTGGGAGCTATCTTCAATACCACACTTTTCCTCCTCATCTCCAATTGAAAAAATACCTGTGTCTGTTTTAAGGTATACCACAGAATATGGGAGCTACAAGAAAGCAGGAAGGCAGACCCCAGCTACAGAAGTAAATAGGTCCCCATACAGTCTATCAGCCAGCATGGTGTCACATTTGCAACTGCTTTCCTGAGGGAGCTACCTTCAATACCACACTTTTTCTCCTCAGCTCCCATTGAAAAAATACATGTGTCTGTTAAGTTATGCCACTGAGTATGGGAGCTACAAGAAAGCAGGAAGGCAGACCCCAGCTACAGTAGTAAGTAGGTCCCCATGCAGTCTATCAGCCAGCACGGTGTCACATTTGCAGCTGCTTTCCTGTGGGACCTATCTTCAATACCACACTTTTTCTGTTCAGCTCCCATTGAAAAAATACATGTGTCTGTTAAGTTATGCCACTGAGTATGGGAGCTACAAGAAAGCAGGAAGGCAGACCCCAGCTACAGTAGTAAGTAGGTCCCCATGCAGTCTATCAGCCAGCACGGTGTCACATTTGCAGCTGCTTTCCTGTGGGAGCTATCTTCAATACCACACTTTTTCTGTTCAGCTCCCATTGAAAAAATACATGTGTCTGTTAAGTTATGCCACTGAGTATGGGAGCTACAAGAAAGCAGGAAGGCAGACCCCAGCTACAGTAGTAAGTAGGTCCCCATGCAGTCTATCAGCCAGCACGGTGTCACATTTGCAGCTGCTTTCCTGTGGGAGCTATCTTCAATACCACACTTTTTTTCCTCAGCTCCCATTGAAAAAATACATGTGTCTGTTAAGTTATGCCACTGAGTATGGGAACTACAAGAAAGCAGGAAGGCAGACCCCAGCTACAGTAGTAAGTAGGTCCCCATGCAGTCTATCAGCCAGCACGGTGTCACATTTGCAGCTGCTTTCCTGTGGGAGCTATCTTCAATACCACACTTTTTCTGTTCAGCTCCCATTGAATAAAATACATTTTCTCTGTTAAATTATATCGTTGAGTATGGGAGCTACAAGAAAGCAGGAAGGCAGACCCCAGCTACAGTAGTCAGTAGATCCCCATGCAGTCTATCAGCCAGCATGGTGTCACATTTGCAGCTGCTTTCCTGTGGGAGCTATCTTCAACACCACAGTTTTTATCCTCAGCTCCCTTTGAAAAAATACATGTGTCTGTTAAGTTATGCCACTGAGTATGGGAGCTACAAGAAAGCAGGAAGGCAGACCCCAGCTACAGTAGTAAGTAGGTCCCCATGCAGTCTATCAGCCAGCACGGTGTCACATTTGCAGCTGCTTTCCTGTGGGAGCTATCTTCAATACCACACTTTTTCTGTTCTGCTCCCATTGAAATAATACATGTGTCTGTTAAGGTATACCACTGAATATGGGAGCTAAAAGAAAGCAGGAAGACAGACCCCAGCTACAGTAGTAAGTAGGTCCCCATGCAGTCTGTCAGCCAGCACGGTGTCACATTTGCAGCTGCTTTCCTGTGGGAGCTATCTTCAATACCACACTTTTTCTCCTCAGCTCCCATTGAATAACATACATTTTGTCTGTTAAGGTATACCGCTGAGTATGGGAGCTACAAGAAAGCAGGAAGGCAGACAACAGCTACAGTAGTAAGTAGGTCCCCATGCAGTCTATCAGCCAGCACGGTGTCACATTTGCAGCTGCTTTCCTGTGGGAGCTATCTTCAATACCACACTTTTTCTGTTCAGCTCGCATTGAATAAAATACATTTTGTCTGTTAAGGTATACCGCTGAGTATGGGAGTTACAAGAAAGCAGTGAGGCAGACCCCAGCTACAGTAGTAAGTAGGTCCCCATGCAGTCTATCAGCCAGCACGGTGTCACATTTGCAGCACTTTCCTGTGGGAGCTATCTTCAATACCACACTTTTTCGGTTCTGCTCCCAGTGAAAAAATACATGTGTCTGTTAAGGTATACCACTGAGCATCGGAGGTACAAGAAAGCAGGAAGGCAGACCCCAGCTACAGTAGAAAGTAGGTCCCCATGCAGTCTATCAGCCAGCACGGTGTCACATTTGCAGCTGCTTTCCTGTGGGAGCTATCTTCAATACCACACTTTTTCTCCTCAGCTCCCATTGAAAAAATACATGTGTATGTTAAGTTATGCCACTGAGCATGGGAGGTACAAGAAAGCAGCAAGGCAGACCACAGGTACAGTAGTAAGTAGGTCCCCATGCAGTCTATCAGCCAGCACGGTGTCACATTTGCAGCTGCTTTCCTGTGGGAGCTATCTTCAATACCACACTTTTTCTGTTCAGCTCCCATTGAAAAAATACATGTGTCTGTTAAGGTATACCGCTGAGTATGGGAGCTATAAGAAAGCAGGAAGGCAGACCCCAGCTACAGTAGTAAGTAGGTCCCCATGCAGTCTATCAGCCAGCACGGTGTCACATTTGCAGCTGCTTTCCTGTGGGAGCTATCTTCAATACCACACTTTTTCTGTTCAGCTCCCATTGAATAAAATACATTTTGTCTGTTAGATTGTATCGCTAAGTAAGGGAGCTACAAGAAAGCAGGAAGGCAGACCCCAGCTACAGTAGTAAGTAGGTCCCCATGCAGTCTATCAGCCAGCACGGTGTCACATTTGCAGCTGCTTTCCTGTGGGAGCTATCTTCAGTACCACAGTTTTTATCCTCAGCTCCCATTGAAAAAATACATGTGTATGTTAAGTTAGGCCACTCAGTATGGGAGCTACAAGAAAGCAGGAAGGTAGACCCCAGCTACAGTAGTAAGTAGGTCCCCATGCAGTCTATCAGCCAGCACGGTGTCACATTTGCAGCTGCTTTCCTGTGGGAGCTATCTTCAATACCACACTTTTTCTCCTCAGCTCCCTTTGAAAAAATACATGTGTCTGTTAAGGTATACCGCTGAGTATGGGACCTACAAGAAAGCCGGAAGGCAGACCCCAGCTACAGTAGTATGTAGGTCACCATGCAGTCTATCAGCCAGCACGGTGTCACATTTGCAGCTACTTTCCTGTGGGAGCTATCTTCAATACCACACTTTTTCTGTTGTGCTCAAATTGAAAAAATATATGTGTCTGTTAATGTATACCACTGAATATGGGAGCTACAAGAAAGCAGGAAGGCAGACCCCAGCTACAGTAGTAAGTAGGTCCCCATGCATTCTAGCAGCCAGCACGGTGTCACATTTGCAGCTGCTTTCCTGTGGGAGCTATCTTCAATACCACACTTTTTCTGTTCAGCTCCCATTGAATAAAATATATTTTGCCTGTTAAGGTATATTGCTGAATATGGGAGCTACAAGAAAGCAGGAAGGCAGACCCCAGCTACAGTAGTAAGTAGGTCACCAAGCAGTCTATCAGCCAGCACGGTGTCACATTTGCAGCTGCTTTCCTGTGGGAACGATCTTCAATACCACACTTTTTCTCCTCAGCTCCCATTTAAAGAATACATTTTGTCTGTTAAATTGTATCGCTGAGTAAGGGAGCTACAAGAAAGCATGAAGGCAGACCCCAGCTACAGTAGTAAGTAGGTCCCCATGCAGTCTATCAGCCAGCACGGTGTCACATTTGCAGCTGCTTTCCTGTGGGAGCTATCTTCAGTACCACAGTTTTTATCCTCAGCTCCCATTGAAAAAATACATGTGTCTGTTAAGGTATATCGCTGAGTATGGGACCTACAAGAAAGCAGGAAGGCAGACCCCAGCTACAGTAGTAAGCAGGTCCCCATGCAGTCTATCAGCCAGCACGGTGTCACATTTGCAGCTGCTTTCCTGTGGGAGCTATCTTCAATACCACACTTTTTCTGTTCAGCTCCCATTGAAAAAATAAATGTGTATGTTAAGTTAGGCCACTCAGTATGGGAGCTACAAGAAAGCAGGAAGGCAGACCCCAGCTACAGTAGTAAGTAGGTCCCCATGCAGTCTATCAGCCAGCACGGTGTCACATTTGCAGCTGCTTTCCTGTGGGAGCTATCTTCAATACCACAGTTTTTATCCTCAGCTCCCATTGAAAAAATACATGTGTCTGTTAAGGTATATCGCTGAGTATGGGAGCTACAAGAAAGCAGGAAGGCAGACCCCAGCTACAGTAGTAAGCAGGTCCCCATGCAGTCTATCAGCCAGCACGGTGTCACATTTGCAGCTGCTTTCCTGTGGGAGCTATCTTCAATAACACACTTTTTCTGTTCAGCTCCCATTGAATAAACTACATTTTGTCTGTTAAATTATATCGCTGAGTATGGGAGCTACAAGAAAGCAGGAAGGCAGACCCCAGCTACAGTAGTAAGTAGGTCCCCATGCAGTCTATCAGCCAGCACGGTGTCACATTTGCAGCTGCTTTCCTGTGGGAGCTATCTTCAATACCACACTTTTTCTCCTCAGCTCCCATTGAAAAAATACATGTGTCTGTGAAGTTATGCCACTGAGTATGGGAGCTACAAGAAAGCAGGAAGGCAGACCCCAGCTACAGTAGTAAGTAGGTCCCCATGCAGTCTATCAGCCAGCACGGTGTCACATTTGCAGCTGCTTTCCTGTGGGAGCTATCTTCAATACCACACTTTTTCTCCTCAGCTCCCATTGAAAAAATACATGTGTCTGTTAAGTTACGCCACTGAGTATGGGAGCTACAAGAAAGCAGGAAGGCAGACCCCAGCTACAGTAGTAAGTAGGTCCCCATGCAGTCTATCAGCCAGCACGGTGTCACATTTGCAGCTGCTTTCCTGTGGGAGCTATCTACAATACCACACTTTTTCTCCTCAGCTCCCATTGAATAAACTACATTTTGTCTGTTAAATTATATCGCTGAGTATGGGAGCTACAAGAAAGCAGGAAGCCAGACCCCAGCTACAGTAGTAAGTAGGTCCCCATGCAGTCTATCAGCCAGCACGGTGTCACATTTGCAGCTGCTTTCCTGTGGGAGCTATCTTCAATACCACAGTTTTTATCGTCAACTCCCTTTGAAAAAATACATGTGTATGTTAAGTTAGGCCACTCAGTATGGGAGCTACAAGAAAGCAGGAAGGCAGACCCCAGCTACAGTAGTAAGTAGGTCCCCATGCATTCTATCAGCCAGCACGGTGTCACATTTGCAGCTGCTTTCCTGTGGGAGCTATCTTCAATACCACACTTTTTCTGTTATGCTCCCATTGAAAAAATACATGTGTCTGTTAAGTTATGCCACTGAGTATGGGAGCTACAAGAAAGCAGGAAGGCAGACCCCAGCTACAGTAGTAAGTAGGTCCCCATGCAGTCTATCAGCCAGCACGGTGTCACATTTGCAGCTGCTTTCCTGTGGGAGCTATCTTCAATACCACACTTTTTCTGTTCTGCTCCCATTGAAAAAATACATGTGTCTGTTAAGTTATGCCACTGAGTATGGGAGCTACAAGAAAGCAGGAAGGCAGACCCCAGCTACAGTAGTAAGTATGTCCCCATGCAGTCTATCAGCCAGCACGGTGTCACATTTGCAGCTGCTTTCCTGTGGGAGCTATCTTCAATAGCACACTTTTTCTCCTCAGCTCCCATTGAAAAAATACATGTGTCTGTTAAGTTATGCCACTGAGCATTGGAGGTACAAGAAAGCAGGAAGGGAGACACCTGGTACAGTAGTAAGTAGGTCCCCATGCAGTCTATCAGCCAGCACGGTGTCACATTTGCAGCTGCTTTCCTGTGGGAGCTATCTTCAATACCACAGTTTTTATCCTCAGCTCCCTTTGAAAAAATACATGTGTATGTTAAGTTAGGCCACTCATTATGGGAGCTACAAGAAAGCAGGAAGGCAGACCCCAGCTACAGTAGTAAGCAGGTCCCCATGCAGTCTATCAGCCAGCACGGTGTCACATTTGCAGCTGCTTTCCTGTGGGAGCTATCTTCAATACCACAGTTTTTATCGTCAACTCCCTTTGAAAAAATACATGTGTATGTTAAGTTAGGCCACTCAGTATGGGAGCTACAAGAAAGCAGGAAGGCAGACCCCAGCTACAGTAGTAAGTAGGTCCCCATGCATTCTATCAGCCAGCACGGTGTCACATTTGCAGCTGCTTTCCTGTGGGAGCTATCTTCAATACCACACTTTTTCTGTTCTGCTCCCTTTGAAAAAATACATGTGTCTGTTAAGTTATGCCACTGAGTATGGGAGCTACAAGAAAGCAGGAAGGCAGACCCCAGCTACATTAGTAAGTAGGTCCCCATGCAGTCTATCAGCCAGCACGGTGTCACATTTGCAGCTGCTTTCCTGTGGGAGCTATCTTAAATACCACACTTTTTCTCCTCAGCTCCCATTGAAAAAATACATGTGTCTGTTAAGTTATGCCACTGAGTATGGGAACTACAAGAAAGCAGGAAGGCAGACCCCAGCTACAGTAGTAAGTAGGTCCCCATGCAGTCTATCAGCCAGCACGGTGTCACATTTGCAGCTGCTTTCCTGTGGGAGCTATCTTCAATACCACACTTTTTCTCCTCAGCTCCCATTTAAAAAATACATGTGTCTGTTAAGGTATACCGCTGAGTATGGGAGCTACAAGAAAGCAGGAAGGCAGACCCCAGCTACAGTAGTAAGTAGGTCCCCATGCAGTCTATCAGCCAGCACGGTGTCACATTTGCAGCTCCTTTCCTGTGGGAGCTATCTTCAATACCACACTTTCTCTGTTCAGCTCCCATTGAATAAAATACATTGTGTCTGTTAAGGTACACCACTGAATATGGGAGCTACAAGAAAGCAGGAAGGCAGACCCCAGCTACAGTAGTAAGTAGGTCCCCATGCAGTCTATCAGCCAGCACGGTGTCACATTTGCAGCTGCTTTCCTGTGGGAGCTATCTTCAATACCACACTTTTTCTGTTCAGCTCCCATTGAAAAAATACATGTGTCTGTTAAGGTATACCGCTGAGTATGGGAGCTACAAGAAAGCAGGAAGGCAGACCCCAGCTACAGTAGTCAGTAGGTCCCCATGCAGTCTATCAGCCAGCACGGTGTCACATTTGCAGCTGCTTTCCTGTGGGAGCTATCTTCAATAACACACTTTTTCTGTTCAGCTCCCATTGAAAAAATACATGTTTCTGTTAAGGTATACCGCTGAGTATGGGAGCTACAAGAAAGTAGGAAGGCAGACCCCAGCTACAGTAGTAAGTAGGTCCCCATGCAGTATATCAGCCAGCACGGTGTCACATTTGCAGCTGCTTTCCTGTGGGAGCTATCTTCAATACCACACTTTTCCTCCTCATCTCCAATTGAAAAAATACCTGTGTCTGTTTTAAGGTATACCACTGAATATGGGAGCTACAAGAAAGCAGGAAGGCAGACCCCAGCTACAGAAGTAAATAGGTCCCCATACAGTCTATCAGCCAGCATGGTGTCACATTTGCAACTGCTTTCCTGAGGGAGCTACCTTCAATACCACACTTTTTCTCCTCAGCTCCCATTGAAAAAATACATGTGTCTGTTAAGTTATGCCACTGAGTATGGGAGCTACAAGAAAGCAGGAAGGCAGACCCCAGCTACAGTAGTAAGTAGGTCCCCATGCAGTCTATCAGCCAGCACGGTGTCACATTTGCAGCTGCTTTCCTGTGGGAGCTATCTTCAATAACACAATTTTTCTCCTCAGCTCCCATTGAAAAAATACATGTGTCTGTTAAGGTATACCGCTGAGTATGGGAGCTACAAGAAAGCAGGAAGGCAGACCCCAGCTACAGTAGTAAGTAGGTCCCCATGCAGTCTATCAGCCAGCACGGTGTCACATTTGCAGCTGCTTTCCTGTGGGAGCTATCTTCAATACCACACTTTTTCTGTTCTGCTCCCATTGAAAAAATACATGTGACTGTTAAGTTATGTGTCCTGGTTTAGCCAGGAGCAGCTTTTGGCTTGGTAACAGGGGGAGCGGGTTGCAGTGAAGACCCTCCCCCGGCTCCTAGGTTCAGACCCACCTCCGGCCCGGCTGGGCCAATCTGGCGCCTCTGCGATCACTATTTAGGGGACGGGAATTTGAAATGCGAGTCGGGAGGTGGAGAGTGATACAAGATGGAGGCCACCACGCGGACCCTTCAGCCAGAGAAGGAGGAAGGAACGAGAAGCAGTAGACCGGAGACCCCTCTGCAAGCCGTGGCGAGAATACAAGCTGTGCCCCTGAAACCTATGGAGATTCGTGGCAAGACTGAGAGCCACCAACAGCTCCGTGTGGGTGAGCCCGGACGGGCGGGGGACTGTGTGGGGAGATGGCCATGGCCCAGGCCGTGCTGGAGAGCCTGTGTGCCACAGAGCAGCCCCACACGAGAGGCAGAGAGGAGCTGCAGCCTTTGGAATAAGTGGGCATCGGAGCAGCCCGTGCAAGTCTGCCATGCTTGTGAGTTACCCCACGGACTTGCAGGGAGGACTGGTGTGGAGTTCACCCGTCCTGAGGAGGGACAAACGGCAGAAGCTCTCGGAAACCGACTGACTGAACCCCCCACTGCCTGCCCCCCCGAACCGTTCAGGGGGGGGCAAGGTAAAAACACCGGGATCAGGGCTCTGAACCCGGGAAGAGGGGAGGGGTGGCAAGAAGGTGTTCTTAAAAAGGCTGGTTGGACTCTCCATTGATGTATTACTCTGGATTGTTTCATTTTGGTTATGTTTTGGTTGATTTTGCATTAAATTATTTTCTGTTTTCTTCCCCAAAACCGAGTAGCCTGGTCTGTTTTGTCCTGAACCTTAAGCGGCAATTAAGCCCTCCCTGCCCTCGAGCAATCCTCAGCCTCTTCGGTACTCGAGGCTAATCGTGGCCTTTGTTCCCTGATGGGCCTAAACCACGACAATTGGCGCCCAACGTGGGGCCTCGAGCTGCTGGAGATTGGGATTTGTGATAAGGATGGTGAATTGGGAGTGGTAAAGGACAAAACAGGCGACTGGGTGAGGCTACCTCGTGTCTAGGGGTGGATTTTTATGTGTATTTATTGTGTTATCATTTATTTTCACGGGGAAGTGTTTGATTCTGTTTGATCTTAGTTACTGTGTGTTGATTTGTGCAGGTGGTTCAGATTCCCTTATGTTTTCTTGAATAAGTGATTCGCAGAGGCGAGGGGTGGAATGTCCTGGTTTAGCCAGGAGCAGCTTTTGGCTTGGTAACAGGGGGAGCGGGTTGCAGTGAAGACCCTCCCCCGGCTCCTAGGTTCAGACCCACCTCCGGCCCGGCTGGGCCAATCTGGCACCTCTGCGATCACTATTTAGGGGACGGGAATTTGAAATGCGAGTCGGGAGGTGGAGAGTGATACAAGATGGAGGCCACCACGCGGACCCTTCAGCCAGAGAGGGAGGAAGGAACGAGAAGCAGTAGACCGGAGACCCCTCTGTAAGCCGTGGCGAGAATACAAGCTGTGCCCCTGAAACCTATGGAGATTCGTGGCAAGACTGAGAGCCACCAACAGCTCCGTGTGGGTGAGCCCGGACGGGCGGGGGACTGTGTGGGGAGATGGCCATGGCCCAGGCCGTGCTGGAGAGCCTGCGCGCCGCAGAGCAGCCCCACACGAGAGGCAGAGAGGAGCTGCAGCCTTTGGAATAAGTGGGCATCGGAGCAGCCCGTGCAAGTCTGCCATGCTTGTGAGTTACCCCACGGACTTGCAGGGAGGACTGGTGTGGAGTTCACCCGTCCTGAGGAGGGACAAACGGCAGAAGCTCTCGGGAACCGACTGACTGAACCCCCCACTGCCTGCCCCCCCCGAACCGTTCGGGGGGGGGGGCAAGGTAAAAACACCGGGATCAGGGCTCTGAACCCGGGAAGAGGGGAGGGGTGGCAAGAAGGTGTTCTTAAAAAGGCTGGTTGGACTCTCCATTGATGTATTACTCTGGGTTGTTTCATTTTGGTTATGTTTTGGTTGATTTTGCATTAAATTATTTTCTGTTTTCTTCCCCAAAACCGAGTAGCCTGGTCTGTTTTGTCCTGAACCTTAAGCGGCAATTAAGCCCTCCCTGCCCTCGAGCAATCCTCAGCCTCTTCAGTACTCGAGGCTAATCGTGGCCTTTGTTCCCTGATGGGCCTAAACCACGACATTATGCCACTGAGTATGGGAGCTACAAGAAAGCAGGAAGGCAGACCCCAGCTACAGTAGTAAGTAGGTCCCCATGCAGTCTATCAGCCAGCACGGTGTCACATTTGCAGCTGCTTTCCTGTGGGAGCTATCTTCAATACCACACTTTTTCTGTTCAGCTCCCATTGAATAAAATACATTTTGTCTGTTAAATTATATCGTTGAGTATGGGAGCTACAAGAAAGCAAGAAGGCAGACCCCAGCTACAGTAGTCAGTAGATCCCCATGCAGTCTATCAGCCAGCATGGTGTCACATTTGCAGCTGCTTTCCTGTGGGAGCTATCTTCAACACCACAGTTTTTATCCTCAGCTCCCTTTGAAAAAATACATGTGTATGTTAAGTTAGGCCACTGAGTATGGGAGCTACAAGAAAGCAGGAAGGCAGACCCCAGCTACAGTAGTAAGTAGGTCACCATGCAGTCTATCAGCCAGCACGGTGTCACATTTGCAGCTGCTTTCCTGTGGGAGCTATCTTCAATACCACACTTTTTCTGTTCTGCTCCCATTGAAATAATACATGTGTCTGTTAAGGTATACCACTGAGTATGGGAGCTACAAGAAAGCAGGAAGGCAGACCCCAGCTACAGTAGTAAGTAGGTCCCCATGCAGTCTGTCAGCCAGCACGGTGTCACATTTGCAGCTGCTTTCCTGTGGGAGCTATCTTCAATACCACACTTTTTCTCCTCAGCTCCCATTGAATAAAATACATTTTGTCTGTTAAGGTATACCGCTGAGTATGGGAGCTACAAGAAAGCAGGAAGGCAGACCCCAGCTACAGTAGTAAGTAGGTCCCAATGCAGTCTATCAGCCAGCAGGGTGTCACATTTGCAGCTGCTTTCCTGTGGGAGCTATCTTCAATACCACACTTTTTCGGTTCTGCTCCCAGTGAAAAAATACATGTGTCTGTTAAGTTATGCCACTGAGCATGGGAGGTACAAGAAAGCAGGAAGGCAGACCCCAGCTACAGCAGTAAGTAGGTCCCCATGCAGTCTATCAGCCAGCACGGTGTAACATTTGCAGCTGCTTTCCTGTGGGAGCTATCTTCAATACCACACTTTTTCTGTTCAGCTCGCATTGAATAAAATACATTTTGTCTGTTAAGGTATACCGCTGAGTATGGGAGCTACAAGAAAGCAGTGAGGCAGACCCCAGCTACAGTAGTAAGTAGGTCCCCATGCAGTCTATCAGCCAGCACGGTGTCACATTTGCAGCACCTTTCCTGTGGGAGCTATCTTCAATACCACACTTTTTCGGTTCTGCTCCCAGTGAAAAAATACATGTGTCTGTTAAGGTATACCACTGAGCATCGGAGGTACAAGAAAGCAGGAAGGCAGACCCCAGCTACAGTAGAAAGTAGGTCCACATGCAGTCTATCAGCCAGCACGGTGTCACATTTGCAGCTGCTTTCCTGTGGGAGCTATCTTCAATACCACACTTTTTCTCCTCAGCTCCCATTGAAAAAATACATGTGTATGTTAAGTTATGCCACTGAGCATGGGAGGTACAAGAAAGCAGCAAGGCAGACCACAGCTACAGTAGTAAGTAGGTCCCCATGCAGTCTATCAGCCAGCACGGTGTCACATTTGCAGCTGCTTTCCTGTGGGAGCTATCTTCAATACCACACTTTTTCTGTTCAGCTCCCATTGAAAAAATACATGTGTCTGTTAAGGTATACCGCTGAGTATGGGAGCTATAAGAAAGCAGGAAGGCAGACCCCAGCTACAGTAGTAAGTAGGTCCCCATGCAGTCTATCAGCCAGCATGGTGTCACATTTGCAGCTGCTTTCCTGTGGGAGCTATCTTCAATACCACACTTTTTCTCCTCAGCTCCCATTGAAAAAATACATGTGTATGTTAAGTTATGCCACTGAGCATGGGAGGTACAAGAAAGCAGGAATGCAGACCCCAGCTACAGTAGTAAGTAGGTCCCCATGCAGTCTATCAGCCAGCACGGTGTCACATTTGCAGCTGCTTTCCTGTGGGAGCTATCTTCAATACCACACTTTTTCTCCTCAGCTCCCTTTGAAAAAATACATGTGTATGTTAAGTTATGCCACTGAGCATGGGAGGTACAAGAAAGCAGGAAGGCAGACCCCAGCTACAGTAGTAAGTAGGTCCCCATGCAGTCTATCAGCCAGCACGGTGTCACATTTGCAGCTGCTTTCCTGTGGGAGCTATCTTCAATACCACACTTTTTCTGTTCAGCTCCCATTGAATAAAATACATTTTGTCTGTTAGATTGTATCGCTAAGTAAGGGAGCTACAAGAAAGCAGGAAGGCAGACCCCAGCTACAGTAGTAAGTAGGTCCCCATGCAGTCTATCAGCCAGCACGGTGTCACATTTGCAGCTGCTTTCCTGTGGGAGCTATCTTCAATACCACAGTTTTTATCCTCAGCTCCCATTGAAAAAATAAATGTGTATGTTAAGTTAGGCCACTCAGTATGGGAGCTACAAGAAAGCAGGAAGGCAGACCCCAGCTACAGTAGTAAGTAGGTCCCCATGCAGTCTATCAGCCAGCACGGTGTCACATTTGCAGCTGCTTTCCTGTGGGAGCTATCTTCAATACCACACTTTTTCTCCTCAGCTCCCTTTGAAAAAATACATGTGTCTGTTAAGGTATACCGCTGAGTATGGGACCTACAAGAAAGCCGGAAGGCAGACCCCAGCTACAGTAGTATGTAGGTCACCATGCAGTCTATCAGCCAGCACGGTGTCACATTTGCAGCTACTTTCCTGTGGGAGCTATCTTCAATACCACACTTTTTCTGTTGTGCTCAAATTGAAAAAATATATGTGTCTGTTAATGTATACCACTGAATATGGGAGCTACAAGAAAGCAGGAAGGCAGACCCCAGCTACAGTAGTAAGTAGGTCCCCATGCATTCTAGCAGCCAGCACGGTGTCACATTTGCAGCTGCTTTCCTGTGGGAGCTATCTTCAATACCACACTTTTTCTGTTCAGCTCCCATTGAATAAAATATATTTTGCCTGTTAAGGTATATTGCTGAATATGGGAGCTACAAGAAAGCAGGAAGGCAGACCCCAGCTACAGTAGTAAGTAGGTCACCAAGCAGTCTATCAGCCAGCACGGTGTCACATTTGCAGCTGCTTTCCTGTGGGAACGATCTTCAATACCACACTTTTTCTCCTCAGCTCCCATTTAAAGAATACATTTTGTCTGTTAAATTGTATCGCTGAGTAAGGGAGCTACAAGAAAGCATGAAGGCAGACCCCAGCTACAGTAGTAAGTAGGTCCCCATGCAGTCTATCAGCCAGCACGGTGTCACATTTGCAGCTGCTTTCCTGTGGGAGCTATCTTCAGTACCACAGTTTTTATCCTCAGCTCCCATTGAAAAAATACATGTGTCTGTTAAGGTATATCGCTGAGTATGGGAGCTACAAGAAAGCAGGAAGGGAGACCCCAGCTACAGTAGTAAGCAGGTCCCCATGCAGTCTATCAGCCAGCACGGTGTCACATTTGCAGCTGCTTTCCTGTGGGAGCTATCTTCAATACCACAGTTTTTCTGTTCAGCTCCCATTGAAAAAATAAATGTGTATGTTAAGTTAGGCCACTCAGTATGGGAGCTACAAGAAAGCAGGAAGGCAGACCCCAGCTACAGTAGTAAGTAGGTCCCCATGCAGTCTATCAGCCAGCACGGTGTCACATTTGCAGCTGCTTTCCTGTGGGAGCTATCTTCAATACCACACTTTTTCTCCTCAGCTCCCTTTGAAAAAATACATGTGTCTGTTAAGGTATATCGCTGAGTATGGGACCTACAAGAAAGCCGGAAGGCAGACACCAGCTACAGTAGTAAGTAGGTCACCATGCAGTCTATCAGCCAGCACGGTGTCACATTTGCAGCTACTTTCCTGTGGGAGCTATCTTCAATACCACACTTTTTCTGTTGTGCTCAAATTGAAAAAATATATCTGTCTGTTAATGTATACCACTGAATATGGGAGCTACAAGAAAGCAGGAAGGCAGACCCCAGCTACAGTAGTAAGTAGGTCCCCATGCATTCTAGCAGCCAGCACGGTGTCACATTTGCAGCTGCTTTCCTGTGGGAGCTATCTTCAATACCACACTTTTTCTGTTCAGCTCCCATTGAATAAAATATATTTTGTCTGTTAAGGTATATTGCTGAATATGGGAGCTACAAGAAAGCAGGAAGGCAGACCCCAGCTACAGTAGTAAGTAGGTCACCAAGCAGTCTATCAGCCAGCACGGTGTCACATTTGCAGCTGCTTTCCTGTGGGAATGATCTTCAATACCACACTTTTTCTCCTCAGCTCCCATTTAAAGAATACATTTTGTCTGTTAAATTGTATCGCTGAGTAACGGAGCTACAAGAAAGCATGAAGGCAGACCCCAGCTACAGTAGTAAGTAGGTCCCCATGCAGTCTATCAGCCAGCACGGTGTCACATTTGCAGCTGCTTTCCTGTGGGAGCTATCTTCAATACCACAGTTTTTATCCTCAGCTCCCATTGAAAAAATACATGTGTCTGTTAAGGTATATCGCTGAGTATGGGAGCTACAAGAAAGCAGGAAGGCAGACCCCAGCTACAGTAGTAAGCAGGTCCCCATGCAGTCTATCAGCCAGCACGGTGTCACATTTGCAGCTGCTTTCCTGTGGGAGCTATCTTCAATAACACACTTTTTCTGTTCAGCTCCCATTGAATAAACTACATTTTGTCTGTTAAATTATATCGCTGAGTATGGGAGCTACAAGAAAGCAGGAAGGCAGACCCCAGCTACAGTAGTAAGTAGGTCCCCATGCAGTCTATCAGCCAGCACGGTGTCACATTTGCAGCTGCTTTCCTGTGGGAGCTATCTTCAATACCACACTTTTTCTCCTCAGCTCCCATTGAAAAAATACATGTGTCTGTGAAGTTATGCCACTGAGTATGGGAGCTACAAGAAAGCAGGAAGGCAGACCCCAGCTACAGTAGTAAGTAGGTCCCCATGCAGTCTATCAGCCAGCACGGTGTCACATTTCCAGCTGCTTTCCTGTGGGAGCTATCTTCAATAGCACACTTTTTCTCCTCAGCTCCCACTGAAAAAATACATGTGTCTGTTAAGTTACGCCACTGAGTATGGGAGCTACAAGAAAGCAGGAAGGCAGACCCCAGCTACAGTAGTAAGTAGGTCCCCATGCAGTCTATCAGCCAGCACGGTGTCACATTTGCAGCTGCTTTCCTGTGGGAGCTATCTACAATACCACACTTTTTCTCCTCAGCTCCCATTGAATAAACTACATTTTGTCTGTTAAATTATATCGCTGAGTATGGGAGCTACAAGAAAGCAGGAAGCCAGACCCCAGCTACAGTAGTAAGTAGGTCCCCATGCAGTCTATCAGCCAGCATGGTGTCACATTTGCAGCTGCTTTCCTGTGGGAGCTATCTTCAATACCACAGTTTTTATCGTCAACTCCCTTTGAAAAAATACATGTGTATGTTAAGTTAGGCCACTCAGTATGGGAGCTACAAGAAAGCAGGAAGGCAGACCCCAGCTACAGTAGTAAGTAGGTCCCCATGCATTCTATCAGCCAGCACGGTGTCACATTTGCAGCTGCTTTCCTGTGGGAGCTATCTTCAATACCACACTTTTTCTGTTATGCTCCCATTGAAAAAATACATGTGTCTGTTAAGTTATGCCACTGAGTATGGGAGCTACAAGAAAGCAGGAAGGCAGACCCCAGCTACAGTAGTAAGTAGGTCCCCATGCAGTCTATCAGCCAGCACGGTGTCACATTTTCAGCTCCTTTCCTGTGGGAGATTTCTTCAATACCACACTTTTTCTTCTTAGCTCCCATTGAAAAAATACATGTGTCTGTTAAGTTATGCCACTGAGTATGGGAGCTACAAGAAAGCAGGAAGGCAGACCCCAGCTACAGTAGTAAGTAGGTCCCCATGCAGTCTATCAGCCAGCACGGTGTCACATTTGCAGCTGCTTTCCTGTGGGAGCTATCTTCAATACCACACTTTTTCTCTTCAGCTCCCTTTGAAAAAATACATGTGTCTGTTAAGTTATGCCACTGAGTATGGGAGCTACAAGAAAGCAGGAAGGCAGACCCCAGCTACAGTAGTAAGTATGTCCCCATGCAGTCTATCACCCAGCACGGTGTCACATTTGCAGCTGCTTTCCTGTGGGAGCTATCTTCAATACCACACTTTTTCTGTTCTGCTCCCATTGAAAAAATATATGTGTCTGTTAAGGTATACCACTGAATATGAAAGCTACAAGAAAGCAGGAAGGCAGACCCCAGCTACAGTAGTAAGTAGGTCACCATGCAGTCTATCAGCCAGCACGGTGTCACATTTGCAGCTGCTTTCCTGTGGGAGCTATCTTCAATACAACACTTTTTCTGTTCAGCTCCCATTGAATAAAATACATTTTGTCTGTTAAGTTATGCCACTGAATATGGGAGCTACAAGAAAGCCGGAAGGCAGACCCCAGCCACAGTAGTAAGTAGGTCCCCATGCATTCGATCAGCCAGCACGGTGTCACATTTGCAGCTGCTTTCCTGTGGGAGCTATCTTCAATAGCACACTTTTTCTCCTCAGCTCCCATTGAAAAACTACATGTGTCTGTTAAGTTATGCCACTGAGCATTGGAGGTACAAGAAAGCAGGAAGGGAGACACCTGGTACAGTAGTAAGTAGGTCCCCATGCAGTCTATCAGCCAGCACGGTGTCACATTTGCAGCTGCTTTCCTGTGGGAGCTATCTTCAATACCACAGTTTTTATCCTCAGCTCCGTTTGAAAAAATACATGTGTATGTTAAGTTAGGCCACTCAGTATGGGAGCTACAAGAAAGCAGGAAGGCAGACCCCAGCTACAGTAGTAAGCAGGTCCCCATGCAGTCTATCAGCCAGCACGGTGTCACATTTGCAGCTGCTTTCCTGTGGGAGCTATCTTCAATACCACAGGTTTTATCGTCAACTCCCTTTGAAAAAATACATGTGTATGTTAAGTTAGGCCACTCAGTATGGGAGCTACAAGAAAGCAGGAAGGCAGACCCCAGCTACAGTAGTAAGTAGGTCCCCATGCATTCTATCAGCCAGCACGGTGTCACATTTGCAGCTGCTTTCCTGTGGGAGCTATCTTCAATACCACACTTTTTCTGTTATGCTCCCATTGAAAAAATACATGTGTCTGTTAAGTTATGCCACTGAGTATGGGAGCTACAAGAAAGCAGGAAGGCAGACCCCAGCTACAGTAGTAAGTAGGTCCCCATGCAGTCTATCAGCCAGCACGGTGTCACATTTGCAGCTGCTTTCCTGTGGGAGATTTCTTCAATACCACACTTTTTCTTCTTAGCTCCCATTGAAAAAATACATGTGTCTGTTAAGTTATGCCACTGAGTATGGGAGCTACAAGAAAGCAGGAAGGCAGACCCCAGCTACAGTAGTAAGTAGGTCCCCATGCAGTCTATCAGCCAGCACGGTGTCACATTTGCAGCTGCTTTCCTGTGGGAGCTATCTTCAATACCACACTTTTTCTCTTCAGCTCCCTTTGAAAAAATACATGTGTCTGTTAAGTTATGCCACTGAGTATGGGAGCTACAAGAAAGCAGGAAGGCAGACCCCAGCTACAGTAGTAAGTATGTCCCCATGCAGTCTATCAGCCAGCACGGTGTCACATTTGCAGCTGCTTTCTTGTGGGAGCTATCTTCAATACCACACTTTTTCTGTTCTGCTCCCATTGAAAAAATATATGTGTCTGTTAAGGTATACCACTGAATATGAAAGCTACAAGAAAGCAGGAAGGCAGACCCCAGCTACAGTAGTAAGTAGGTCACCATGCAGTCTATCAGCCAGCACGGTGTCACATTTGCAGCTACTTTCCTGTGGGAGCTATCTTCAATACCACACTTTTTCTGTTGTGCTCAAATTGAAAAAATATATCTGTCTGTTAATGTATACCACTGAATATGGGAGCTACAAGAAAGCAGGAAGGCAGACCCCAGCTACAGTAGTAAGTAGGTCCCCATGCATTCTAGCAGCCAGCACGGTGTCACATTTGCAGCTGCTTTCCTGTGGGAGCTATCTTCAATACCACACTTTTTCTGTTCAGCTCCCATTGAATAAAATATATTTTGTCTGTTAAGGTATATTGCTGAATATGGGAGCTACAAGAAAGCAGGAAGGCAGACCCCAGCTACAGTAGTAAGTAGGTCACCAAGCAGTCTATCAGCCAGCACGGTGTCACATTTGCAGCTGCTTTCCTGTGGGAACGATCTTCAATACCACACTTTTTCTCCTCAGCTCCCATTTAAAGAATACATTTTGTCTGTTAAATTGTATCGCTGAGTAAGGGAGCTACAAGAAAGCATGAAGGCAGACCCCAGCTACAGTAGTAAGTAGGTCCCCATGCAGTCTATCAGCCAGCACGGTGTCACATTTGCAGCTGCTTTCCTGTGGGAGCTATCTTCAATACCACAGTTTTTATCCTCAGCTCCCATTGAAAAAATAAATGTGTCTGTTAAGGTATATCGCTGAGTATGGGAGCTACAAGAAAGCAGGAAGGCAGACCCCAGCTACAGTAGTAAGCAGGTCCCCATGCAGTCTATCAGCCAGCACGGTGTCACATTTGCAGCTGCTTTCCTGTGGGAGCTATCTTCAATACCACACTTTTTCTGTTCAGCTCCCATTGAATAAACTACATTTTGTCTGTTAAATTATATCGCTGAGTATGGGAGCTACAAGAAAGCAGGAAGGCAGACCCCAGCTACAGTAGTAAGTAGGTCCCCATGCAGTCTATCAGCCAGCACGGTGTCACATTTGCAGCTGCTTTCCTGTGGGAGCTATCTTCAATACCACACTTTTTCTCCTCAGCTCCCATTGAAAAAATACATGTATCTGTTAAGTTATGCCACTGAGCATTGGAGGTACAAGAAAGCAGGAATGCAGACACCTGCTACAGTAGTAAGTAGGTCCCCATGCAGTCTATCAGCCAGCACGGTGTCACATTTGCAGCTGCTTTCCTGTCGGAGCTATCTTCAATACCACACTTTTTCTCCTCAACTCCCATTGAAAAAATACATGTGTCTGTTAAGTTACGCCACTGAGTATGGGAGCTACAAGAAAGCAGGAAGGCAGACCCCAGCTACAGTAGTAAGTAGGTCCCCATGCAGTCTATCAGCCAGCACGGTGTCACATTTGCAGCTGCTTTCCTGTGGGAGCTATCTACAATACCACACTTTTTCTCCTCAGCTCCCATTGAATAAACTACATTTTGTCTGTTAAATTATATCGCTGAGTATGGGAGCTACAAGAAAGCAGGAAGCCAGACCCCAGCTACAGTAGTAAGTAGGTCCCCATGCAGTCTATCAGCCAGCACGGTGTCACATTTGCAGCTGCTTTCCTGTGGGAGCTATCTTCAATACCACAGTTTTTATCCTCAGCTCCGTTTGAAAAAATACATGTGTATGTTAAGTTAGGCCACTCAGTATGGGAGCTACAAGAAAGCAGGAAGGCAGACCCCAGCTACAGTAGTAAGCAGGTCCCCATGCAGTCTATCAGCCAGCACGGTGTCACATTTGCAGCTGCTTTCCTGTGGGAGCTATCTTCAATACCACACTTTTTCTGTTCTGCTCCCATTGAAAAAATATATGTGTCTGTTAAGGTATACCACTGAATATGAAAGCTACAAGAAAGCAGGAAGGCAGACCCCAGCTACAGTAGTAAGTAGGTCCCCATGCAGTCTATCAGCCAGCACGGTGTCACATTTGCAGCTGCTTTCCTGTGGGAGCTATCTTCAATACCACACTTTTTCTCCTCAGCTCCCATTAAATAAAATACATTTTGTCTTTTAAATTGTATCGCTGAGTAAGGGAGCTACAAGAAAGCAGGAAGGCAGATCCCAGCTACAGTAGTAAGTAGGTCCCCATGCATTCTATCAGCCAGCATGGGGTCACATTTGCAGCTCCTTTCCTGTGGGAGCTTTCTTCAATACCACACTTTTTCTCCTCAGCTCCCATTGAAAAAATGCATGTGTCTGTTAAGTTATGCCACTGAGTATGGGAGCTACAAGAAAGCAGGAAGGTAGACCCCAGCTACAGTAGTAAGTAGCTCCCCATGCAGTCTATCAGCCAGCACGGTGTCACATTTGCAGCTGCTTTCCTTTGGGAGCTATCTTCAATACCACACTTTTTCTCTTCAGCTCCCTTTGAAAAAACACATGTGTCTGTTAAGTTATGCCACTGAGTATGGGAGCTACAAGAAAGCAGGAAGGCAGACCCCAGCTACAGTAGTAAGTAGGTCCCCATGCAGTCTATCAGCCAGCACGGTGTCACACTTGCAGCTGCTTTCCTGACGGAGCTATCTTCAATACCACACTTTTTCTGTTCAGCTCCCATTGAATAAAATATATTTTGTCTGTTAAGTTATGCCACAGAATATGGGAGCTACAAGAAAGCCGGAAGGCAGACCCCAGCTACAGTAGTAAGTAGGTCCCCATGCAGTCTATCAGCCAGCACGGTGTCACATTTGCAGCTGCTTTCCTGTGGGAGCTATCTTCAATACCACACTTTTTCTCCTCAGCTCCCATTGAAAAAATACATGTATCTGTTAAGTTATGCCACTGAGCATTGGAGGTACAAGAAAGCAGGAATGCAGACACCTGCTACAGTAGTAAGTAGGTCCCCATGCAGTCTATCAGCCAGCACGGTGTCACATTTGCAGCTGCTTTCCTGTCGGAGCTATCTTCAATAACACAGTTTTTATCCTCAGCTCCCTTTGAAAAAATACATGTGTATGTTAAGTTAGGCCACTCAGTATGGGAGCTACAAGAAAGCAGGAAGGCAGACCCCAGCTACAGTAGTAAGTACGTCCCCATGCAGTCTATCAGCCAGCACGGTGTCACATTTGCAGCTGCTTTCCTGTGGGAGCTATCTTCAATACCACACTTTTTCTCCTCAGCTCCCATTGAATAAAATACATTTTGTCTGTTAAATTGTATCGCTGAGTAAGGGAGCTACAAGAAAGCAGGAAGGCAGACCCCAGCTACAGTAGTCAGTAGATCCACATGCAGTCTATCAGCCAGCACGGTGTCATATTTCCAGCTGCTTTCCTGTGGGAGCTATCTTCAATACCACAGTTTTTATCCTCAGATCCCATTGAAAAAATACATTTGTCTGTTAAGGTATGTCGCTGAGTATGGGAGCTACAAGAAAGCAGGAAGGCAGACCCCAGCTACAGTAGTAAGTAGGTCCCCATGCAGTCTATCAGCCAGCATGGTGTCACATTTGCAGCTGCTTTCCTGTGGGAGCTATCTTAAATACCACACTTTTTCTCCTTAGCTCCCTTTGAAAAAATACATGTGTCTGTTAAGTTATGCCACTGAGTATGGGAGCTACAAGAAAGCAGGAAGGCAGACCCCAGCTACAGTAGTAAGTAGGTCCCCATGCATTTTAGCAGCCAGCACGGTGTCACATTTGCAGCTGCTTTCCTGTGGGAGCTATCTTCAATACCACACTTTTTCTGTTCAGCTCCCAATGAAAAAATACATTTTATCTGTTAAGGTATACCACTGAATATGGGAGCTACAAGAAAGCAGGAAGGCAGACCCCAGCTACAGTAGTAAGTAGGTCCCCATGCAGTCTATCAGTCAGCACGGTGTCACATTTGCAGTGCTTTCCTGTGGGAGCTATCTTCAATACCACACTTTTTCTGTTCAGCTCCCATTGAAAAAATACATGTGTCTGTTAAGGTATACCGCTGAGTATGGGAGCTACAAGAAAGCAGGAAGGCAGACCCCAGCTACAGTAGTAAGTAGGTCCCCATGCAGTCTATCAGCCAGCACGGTGTCACATTTGCAGCTGCTTTCCTGTGGGAGCTATCTTCAATACCACACTTTTTCTGTTCAGCTCCCATTGAATAAAATACATTTTGTCTGTTAAGTTATGCCACTGAGTATGGGAGCTACAAGAAAGCAGGAAGTCAGACCCCAGCTACAGTAGTAAGTATGTCCCCATGCAGTCTATCAGCCAGCACGGTGTCACATTTGCAGCTCCTTTCCTGTGGGAGCTATCTTAAATACCACACTTTTTCTCCTCAGCTCCCATTGAAAAAATACATGTGTCTATTAAGGTATACCACTGAGAATGGGACCTACAAGAAAGCAGGAAGGCAGACCCCAGCTATAGTAGTAAGTAGGTCTCCCTGTAATCTATCAGCCAGCACGGTGTCACATTTGCAGCTCCTTTCCTGTGGGAGCTATCTTCAATACCAGAGTTTTTATCCTCAGCTCCCATGGAAAAAAATACATTTTATCTGTTAAGTTATGTCACTGAGTATGGGAGCTACAAGAAAGCAGGAAGGCAGACCCCAGCTACAGTATTAAGTAGGTCCCCATGCAGTCTATCAGCCAGCACGGTGTCACATTTGCAGCTGCTTTCCGGTGGGAGCTATCTTCAATAACACACTTTTTCTGTTCACCTCCCATTCAAAAAATACTTGTGTCTGTTAAGGTATACCGCTGAGTATGGGAGCTACAAGAAAGCAGGAAGGCAGACCCCAGCTACAGTAGTAAGTAGGTCCCCATGCAGTCTATCAGCCAGCACGGTGTCACATTTGCAGCTGCTTTCCTGTGGGAGCTATCTTCAATACCACACTTTTTCTCCTCAGCTCCCATTGAAAAAATACATGTGTATGTTAAGTTAGGTCACCCAGTATGGGAGCTACAAGAAAGCAGGAAGGCAGACCCCAGCTACAGTAGTAAGTAGGTCCCCATGCAGTCTATCAGCCAGCACGGTGTCACATTTGCAGCTGCTTTCCTGTCGGAGCTATCTTCAATACCACACTTTTTCTCCTCAGCTCCCATTGAAAAAATACATTTTGTCTGTTAATTTATACCACTGAGTATGGGAGCTACAAGAAAGCAGGAAGGCAGACCCCAGTTACAGTAGTCAGTAGGTCCCCATGCAGTCTATCAGCCAGCACGGTGTCACATTTGCAGCTCCTTTCCTGTGGGAGCTATCTTCAATACCACACTTTTTCTCCTCAGCTCCCATTGAAAAAATACATGTGTCTGTTAAGTTATGCCACTGAGTATGGGATCTACAAGAAAGCAGGAAGGCAGACCCCAGGTACAGTAGTAAGTAGGTCCCCATGCAGTCTATCAGCCAGTGGGTGTCACATTTGCAGCTGCTTTCCTGTGGGAGCTATCTTCAATACCACACTTTTTCTTTTCAACTCCCATTGAAAAAATACATGTGTCTGTTAAGTTATGTCACTGAGTATGGGAGCTACAAGAAAGCAGGAAGGCAGACCCCAGCTACAGTAGTAAGTAGGTCCCCATGCAGTCTATCAGCCAGCACGGTGTCACATTTGCAGCTGCTTTCCTGTGGGAGCTATCTTTAATACCACATTTTTCTGTTCAGCTCCCATTGAAAAAATACATGTGTCTGTTAAGGTATACCGCTGAGTATGGGAGCTACAAGAAAGCAGGAAGGCAGACCCCAGCTACAGTAGTCAGTAGATCCCCACGTAGTCTATCAGCCAGCATGTTGTCACATTTGCAGCTGCTTTCCTGTGGGAGCTATCTTCAATACCACACTTTTTCTCCTCAGCTCCCATTGAAAAAATACATGTGTCTGTTAAGTTATGCCACTGAGTATGGGAGCTACAAGAAAGCAGGAAGGCAGACCCCAGCTACAGTAGTAAGTAGGTCCCCATGCAGTCTATCAGCCAGCACGGTGTCACATTTGCAGCTGCTCTCCTAAGCGAGCTATCTTCAATACCACAATTTTCTCCTCAGCTCCCATTGAAAAAAATACATTTTGTCTGTTAAGGTATACCATTGAATATGGGAGCTACAAGAAAGGAGGAAGGCAGACCCCAGCTACAGTAGTAAGTAGATCCCCATGCAGTCTAGCAGCCAGCACGGTGTCACATTTGCAGCTGCTTTCCTGTGGGAGCTATCTTCAATACCAGAGTTTTTATCCTCAGCTCCCATTGAAAAAATACATGTGTATGTTAAGTTATGCCACTGAGTATGGGAGCTAAGAGAAAGCAGGAAGGCAGATCCTGCCGCGACGTTTTCGGCTCTTGGCCTGAAAAACCCAGGCACGAAGGCCTGAAAAACCAAGGCACGAAGGCCTGAAACCCAGGCATGAAGCCTGAAAACCCAGGCACGAAGCCTGAACCCAGGCACGAAGGCCTGAAACCCAGGCACAAAAGCCTGAAAAACCCAGGCACAAAGGCCTGAAAAACCCAGGCACGAAGTCCTGAAACCCAGGCACAAAAGCCTGAAAAACCCAGGCACAAAGCCTACTTCATGCGGCGATCAACCCAGGGTCCGATTCTCAGCTGGGTGGGAAGAAATCAGTCCTACTCAATGTGAGTGATAGCAGAAATCTTCTTCTTCATTGAGAGCAGGCTCTAACTTATATACACAGCAGCTTCAAAGCTAGCTCAGCAACAGCAGCTAATAGATTACATTCTTATGCTCATCCTACTTGCGGTTTCTGCGATAAGCAAGCTCCCTCACATTTTCCCATCTTGTTTTTCCCCCGTAGTTGTTTTCCACCTTGGGCTGTTACCTCGTTAGCTGAAAACAGCCCGACCTTGAAGGAAGAGAAAGCGGCCTGCTGTCTGCGTGACAGCAACTGCTTTAACCATGGCTCTGACTCTGGTCTTGATTGTGCATTAAATTCATCTAACTGGAACTCAGATTGCCTTGCCCCATCGGGCATAACATTATACCCTGGGATCCATGTCCATTCTCCCTTAACCACTCCTCGACAAGACCCCAGCTACAGTAGTAAGTAGGTCCCCATGCAGTCTATCAGCCAGCACGGTGTCAGATTTGCAGCTGCTTTCCTGTGGGAGCTATCTTCAATACCACACTTTTTCTGTTCAGCTCCCATTGAATAAAATACATTTTGTCTGTTAAGTTATGCCACTGAGTATGGGAGCTACAAGAAAGCAGGAAGTCAGACCCCAGCTACAGTAGTAAGTATGTCCCCATGCAGTCTATCAGCCAGCACGGTGTCACATTTGCAGCTCCTTTCCTGTGGAAGCTATCTTCAATACCACACTTTTTCTGTTCAGCTCCCATTGAAAAAATACATTTTGTCTGTTAAGTTATACCACTGAGTATGGGAGCTACAAGAAAGCAGGAAGGCAGACCCCAGCTACAGAAGTAAAGAGGTCCCCATGCATTCTATCAGCCAGCACGGTGTCACATTTGCAGCTGCTTTCCTGTGGGAGCTATCTTCAATACCACAATTTTTCTCCTCATCTCCAATTGAAAAAATACATGTGTCTGTTTTAAGGTATACCGCTGAATATGGCAGCTACAAGAAAGCAGGAAGGCAGACCCCACCTACAGTAGTAAGTAGGTCCCCATGCAGTCTATCAGCCAGCACGGTGTCACATTTGCAGCTGCTCTCCTAAGCGAGGTATCTTCAATACCACAATTTTCTCCTCAGCTCCCATTGAAAAAAATACATTTTGTCTGTTAAGGTATACCATTGAATATGGGAGCTACAAGAAAGGAGGAAGGCAGACCCCAGCTACAGTAGTAAGTAGATCCCCATGCAGTCTAGCAGCCAGCACGGTGTCACATTTGCAGCTGCTTTCCTGTGGGAGCTATCTTCAATACCAGAGTTTTTATCCTCAGCTCCCATTGAAAAAATACATGTGTATGTTAAGTTATGCCACTGAGTATGGGAGCTAAGAGAAAGCAGGAAGGCAGATCCTGCCGCGACGTTTTCGGCTCTTGGCCTGAAAAACCCAGGCACGAAGGCCTGAAAAACCAAGGCACGAAGGCCTGAAACCCAGGCATGAAGCCTGAAAACCCAGGCACGAAGCCTGAACCCAGGCACGAAGGCCTGAAACCCAGGCACAAAAGCCTGAAAAACCCAGGCACAAAGGCCTGAAAAACCCAGGCACGAAGGCCTGAAACCCAGGCACAAAAGCCTGAAAAACCCAGGCACGAAGCCTACTTCATGCGGCGATCAACCCAGGGTCCGATTCTCAGCTGGGTGGGAAGAAATCAGTCCTACTCAATGTGAGTGATAGCAGAAATCTTCTTCTTCATTGAGAGCAGGCTCTAACTTATATACACAGCAGCTTCAAAGCTAGCTCAGCAACAGCAGCTAATAGATTACATTCTTATGCTCATCCTACTTGCGGTTTCTGCGATAAGCAAGCTCCCTCACATTTTCCCATCTTGTTTTTCCCCCGTAGTTGTTTTCCACCTTGGGCTGTTACCTCGTTAGCTGAAAACAGCCCGACCTTGAAGGAAGAGAAAGCGGCCTGCTGTCTGCGTGACAGCAACTGCTTTAACCATGGCTCTGACTCTGGTCTTGATTGTGCATTAAATTCATCTAACTGGAACTCAGATTGCCTTGCCCCATCGGGCATAACATTATACCCTGGGATCCATGTCCATTCTCCCTTAACCACTCCTCGACAAGACCCCAGCTACAGTAGTAAGTAGGTCCCCATGCAGTCTATCAGCCAGCACGGTGTCATATTTGCAGCTCCTTTCCTGTGGGAGCTATCTTCAATACCACACTTTTTCTGTTCAGCTCCCATTGAAAAAATACATTTTGTCTGTTAAGTTATACCACTGAGTATGGGAGCTAAAAGAAAGCAGGAAGGCAGACCCCAGCTACAGAAGTAAAGAGGTCCCCATGCATTCTATCAGCCAGCACGGTGTCACATTTGCAGCTGCTTTCCTGTGGGAGCTATCTTCAATACCACACTTTTTCTCCTCATCTCCAATTGAAAAAATACCTGTACCTGTTTTAAGGTATACCGCTGAATATGGGAGCTACAAGAAAGCAGGAAGGCAGACCCCACCTACAGTAGTAAGTAGGACGCCATGCAGTCTATCAGCCAGCACGGTGTCACATTTGCAGCTGCTTTCCTGTGGGAGCTATCTTCAATACCACACTTTTTCTCCTCAGCTCCCATTGAAAAAATACCTGTGTCTGTTTTAAGGTATACCGCTGAGCATGGGAGCTACAAGAAAGCAGGAAGGCAGACCCCAGCTACAGTAGTAAGTAGGTCCCCATGCAGTCTATCAGCCAGCACGGTGTCACATTTCCAGCTGCTTTCCTGTGGGAGCTATCTTCAATACCACACTTTTTCTCCTCAGCTCCCATTGAAAAAATACATGTGTCTGTTAAGTTATGCCATGAGTATGGGAGCTACAAGAAAGCAGGAAGGCAGACCCCAGCTACAGTAGTAAGTAGGTCCCCATGCAGTCTATCAGCCAGCACGGTGTCACATTTGCAGCTGCTTTCCTGTGGGAGCTCTCTTCAATACCACACTTTTTCTGTTCAGCTCCCTTTGAAAAAATACATGTGTCTGTTAAGGTACAGCAGTGAGTATGGGAGCTACAAGAAAGCAGGAAGGCAGACCCCAGCTACAGTAGTAAGTAGGTCCCCATGCAGTCTATCAGCCAGCACGGTGTCACATTTGCAGCTCCTTTCCTGTGGGAGCTATCTTCAATACCACACTTTTTCTGTTGAGCTCCCATTGAAAAAATACATGTGTCTATTAAGGTATACCATTGAGAATGGGACATACAAGAAAGCAGGAAGGCAGACCCCAGCTATAGTAGTAAGTAGGTCTCCCTGTAGTCTATCAGCCAGCACGGTGTCACATTTGCAGCTGCTTTCCTGTTGGCGCTATCTTCAATACCAGAGTTTTTATCCTCAGCTCCCATTGAAAAAATACATGTGTCTGTTAAGTTATGCCTTGAGTATGGGAGCTACAAGAAAGCAGGAAGGCAGACCGTGCCGCGAAGTTTTCGGCTCTTGGCCTGAAAAACCCAGGCTTGAAGCCTGAAATCCAGGCACAAAGCCTGAAACCCAGGCATGAAGGCCTGAAACCCAGGCACGAAGCCTGAAACCCAGGCACGAAGGCCTGAAACCCAGGTACGAAGGACTCAAACCCATGCACGAAGGCCTGAAACCCAGGCACGAAGCCTGAAACCCAGGCACGAAGCCTGAAACCCAGGCACGAAGGCCTGAAACCCAGGCACAAAGGCCTGAAACCCAGGCACGAAGGCCTGAAACCCAGTCATAAAAGCCTGAAAAACCCAGGCACGAAGGCCTGAAAAACCCAGGCACGAAGGCCTGAAACCCAGGCACAAAGCCTGAAATACGCAGGCACAAAGGCCTGAAAAACCCAGGCACGAAGGCCTGAAACCCAGGCACAAAAGCCTGAAAAACCCAGGCACGAAGCCTACTTCATGCGGCGATCA
Organism: Colius striatus; assembly: GCF_028858725.1. Taxonomy (NCBI): domain Eukaryota; kingdom Metazoa; phylum Chordata; class Aves; order Coliiformes; family Coliidae; genus Colius; species Colius striatus. The sequence continues at coordinate 1,517,432 of NC_084780.1, forward strand.
ACCCAGGGTCCGATTCTCAGCTGGGTGGGAAGAAATCAGTCCTACTCAATGTGAGTGATAGCAGAAATCTTCTTCTTCATTGAGAGCAGCCTCTAACTTATATACACAGCAGCTTCAAAGCTAGCTCAGCAACAGCAGCTAATAGATTACATTCTTATGCTCATCCTACTTGCGGTTTCTGCGATAAGCAAGCTCCCTCACATTTTCCCATCTTGTTTTTCCCCCGTAGTTGTTTTCCACCTTGGGCTGTTACCTCGTTAGCTGAAAACAGCCCGACCTTGAAGGAAGAGAAAGCGGCCTGCTGTCTGCGTGACAGCAACTGCTTTAACCATGGCTCTGACTCTGGTCTTGATTGTGCATTAAATTCATCTAACTGGAACTCAGATTGCCTTGCCCCATCGGGCCTAACATTATACCCTGGGATCCATGTCCATTCTCCCTTAACCACTCCTCGACAAGACCCCAGCTACAGTAGTAAGTAGGTCCCCATGCAGTCTATCAGCCAGCACGGTGTCAGATTTGCAGCTGCTTTCCTGTGGGAGCTATCTTCAATACCACACTTTTTCTCCTCAGCTCCCATTGAAAAAATACATGTGTCTGTTAAGTTATGCCACTGAGTATGGGAGCTACAAGAAAGCAGGAAGGCAGACCCCAGCTACAGTAGTAAGTAGGTCCCCATGCAGTCTATCAGCCAGCACGGTGTCACATTTGCAGCTGCTTTCCTGTGGGAGCTATCTTCAATACCACACTTTTTCTCCTCATCTCCCATTAAAAAAATACATGTGTCTGTTAAGTTATGCCACTGAGTATGGGAACTACAAGAAAGCAGGAAGGCAGACCCCAGCTACAGTAGTAAGTAGGTCCCCATGCAGTCTATCAGCCAGCACGGTGTCACATTTGCAGCTGCTTTCCTGTGGGAGCTATCTTCAATACCACACTTTTTCTGTTCAGCTCCCATTGAAAAAATACATGTGTCTGTTAAGGTATACCGCTGAGTATGGGAGCTACAAGAAAGCAGGAAGGCAGACCCCAGCTACAGTAGTAAGTAGGTCCCCATGCAGTCTATCAGCCAGCACGGTGTCACATTTCCAACTGCTTTCCTGTGGGAGCTATCTTCAATACCACACTTTTTCACCTGCCATTGAAAAAATACATGTGTCTGTTAAGGTATACCGCTGAGTATGGGAGCTACAAGAAAGCAGGAAGGCAGACCCCAGCTACAGTAGTAAGTAGGTCCCCATGCAGTCTATCAGCCAGCACGGTGTCACATTTGCAGCTGCTTTCCTGTGGGAGCTATCTTCAATAACACACTTTTTCTCCTCAGCTCCCATTGAAAAAATACATGTGTCTGTTAAGATATGCCACTGAGCACGGGAGGTACAAGAAAGCAGGAAGGCAGACCCCAGCTACAGTAGTAAGTAGGTCCCCATGCAGTCTATCAGCCAGCACGGTGTCACATTTGCAGCTGCTTTCCTGTGGGAGCTATATTCAATACCACAGTTTTTATCCTCAGCTCCCTTTGAAAAAATACATGTGTATGGTAAGTTAGGCCACTGAGTATGGGAGCTACAAGAAAGCAGGAAGGCAGACCCCAGCTACAGTAGTAAGTAGGTCCCCATGCAGTCTATCAGCCAGCACGGTGTCACATTTGCAGCTGCTTTCCTGTGGGAGCTATCTTCAATACCACACTTTTTCTCCTCAGCTCCCATTGTAAAAAAACCATTTTGTCTGTTATGTTATGCCACTGAGTATGGGAGCTACAAGAAAACAGGAAGGCAGACCCCAGCTACAGTAGTAAGTAGGTCCCCATGCAGTCTATCAGCCAGCACGGTGTCACATTTGCAGCTGCTCTCCTAAGGGAGCTATCTTCAATACCACACTTTTTCTGTTCAGCTCCCATTGAAAAAATACATGTGTCTGTTAAGTTATGCCACTGAGTATGGGAGCTACAAGAAAGCAGGAAGGCAGACCCCAGCTACAGTAGTAAGTAGGTCCCCATGCAGTCTAGCAGCTAGCACGGTGTCACATTTGCAGCTGCTTTCCTGTGGGAGCTATCTTCAATACCAGAGTTTTTATCCTCAGCTCCCTTTGAAAAAATACATGTGTATGTTAAGTTATGCCACTGAGCACGGGAGGTACAAGAAAGCAGGAAGGCAGACCCCAGCTACAGTAGTAAGTAGGTCCCCATGCAGTCTATCAGCCAGCACGGTGTCACATTTGCAGCTGCTTTCCTGTGGGAGCTATCTTCAATACCACAGTTTTTATCCTCAGCTCCCATTGAAAAAATACATGTGTCTGTTAAGTTATACCACTGAATATGGGAGCTACAAGAAAGCAGGAAGACAGACCCCAGCTACAGTAGTAAGTAGGTCCCCATGCAGTCTATCAGCCAGCACGGTGTCACATTTGCAGCTGCTTTCCTGTGGGAGCTATCTTCAATACCACACTTTTTCTCCTCAGCTCCCATTGGAAAAAAAAACATTTTGTCTGTTAAGTTATGCCACTGAGTATGGGAGCTACAAGAAAGCAGGAAGGCAGACCCCAGCTACAGTAGTAAGTAGGTCCCCATGCAGTCTATCAGCCAGCACGGTGTCACATTTGCAGCTCCTTTCCTGTGGGAGCTATCTTCAATACCACACTTTTTCTGTTCAGCTCGCATTGAAAAAATACATGTGTCTGTTAAGTTATGCCACTGAGTATGTGAGCTATTAGAAAGCAGGAAGGCAGACCCCAGCTACAGTAGTAAGTAGGTCCCCATGCAGTCTATCAGCCAGCACGGTGTCACATTTGCAGCTGCTTTCCTGTGGGAGCTATCTTCAATACCACACTTTTTCTGTTCAGCTCCCATTGAAAAAATACATGTGTCTGTTAAGTTATGCCACTGAGTATGGGAGCTACAAGAAAGCAGGAAGGCAGACCCCAGCTACAGTAGTAAGTAGGTCCCCATGCAGTCTATCAGCCAGCACGGTGTCACATTTGCAGCTGCTTTCCTGTGGGAGCTATCTTCAATACCACACTTTTTCTGTTTAGCTCCCTTTGAAAAAATACATGTGTCTGTTAAGGTACAGCAGTGAGTATGGGAGCTACAAGAAAGCAGGAAGGCAGACCCCAGCTACAGTAGTAAGTAGGTCCCCATGCAGTCTATCAGCCAGCACGGTGTCACATTTGCAGCTCCTTTCCTGTGGGAGCTATCTTCAATACCACACTTTTTCTGTTGAGCTCCCATTGAAAAAATACATGTGTCTATTAACGTATACCATTGAGAATGGGACCTACAAGAAAGCAGGAAGGCAGACCCCAGCTATAGTAGTAAGTAGGTCTCCCTGTAGTCTATCAGCCAGCACGGTGTCACATTTGCAGCTGCTTTCCTGTTGGCGCTATCTTCAATACCAGAGTTTTTATCCTCAGCTCCCATTGAAAAAATACATGTGTCTGTTAAGTTATGCCTTGAGTATGGGAGCTACAAGAAAGCAGGAAGGCAGACCGTGCCGCGAAGTTTTCGGCTCTTGGCCTGAAAAACCCAGGCTTGAAGCCTGAAACCCAGGCACGAAGGCCTGAAACCCAGGCACAAAGCCTGAAACCCAGGCACGAAGGCCTGAAACCCAGGCACGAAGCCTGAAACCCAGGCACGAAGGCCTGAAACCCAGGCACGAGGCCTGAAACCCAGGTACGAAGGCCTCAAACCCATGCACGAAGGCCTGAAACCCAGGCACGAAGCCTGAAACCCAGGCACGAAGCCTGAAACCCAGGCACGAAGGCCTGAAACCCAGGCAGAAAGGCCTGAAACCCAGGCACGAAGGCCTGAAACCCAGTCATAAAAGCCTGAAAAACCCAGGCACGAAGGCCTGAAAAACCCAGGCACGAAGGCCTGAAACCCAGGCACAAAGCCTGAAATACGCAGGCACAAAGGCCTGAAAAACCCAGGCACGAAGGCCTGAAACCCAGGCACAAAAGCCTGAAAAACCCAGGCACGAAGCCTACTTCATGCGGCGATCAACCCAGGGTCCGATTCTCAGCTGGGTGGGAAGAAATCAGTCCTACTCAATGTGAGTGATAGCAGAAATCTTCTTCTTCATTGAGAGCAGCCTCTAACTTATATACACAGCAGCTTCAAAGCTAGCTCAGCAACAGCAGCTAATAGATTACATTCTTATGCTCATCCTACTTGCGGTTTCTGCGATAAGCAAGCTCCCTCACATTTTCCCATCTTGTTTTTCCCCCGTAGTTGTTTTCCACCTTGGGCTGTTACCTCGTTAGCTGAAAACAGCCCGACCTTGAAGGAAGAGAAAGCGGCCTGCTGTCTGCGTGACAGCAACTGCTTTAACCATGGCTCTGACTCTGGTCTTGATTGTGCATTAAATTCATCTAACTGGAACTCAGATTGCCTTGCCCCATCGGGCCTAACATTATACCCTGGGATCCATGTCCATTCTCCCTTAACCACTCCTCGATAAGACCCCAGCTACAGTAGTAAGTAGGTCCCCATGCAGTCTATCAGCCAGCACGGTGTCACATTTGCAGCTGCTTTCCTGTGGGAGCTATCTTCAATACCACACTTTTTCTCCTCAGCTCCCATTGAAAAAATACATGTGTCTGTTAAGTTATGCCACTGAGTATGGGAGCTACAAGAAAGCAGGAAGCCAGACCCCAGCTACAGTAGTAAGTAGGTCCCCATGCAGTCTATCAGCCAGCACGGTGTCACATTTGCAGCTGCTTTCCTGTGGGAGCTATCTTCAATACCACACTTTTTCTGTTCTGCTCCCATTAAAAAAATACATGTGTCTGTTAAGTTATGCCACTGAGTATGGGAACTACAAGAAAGCAGGAAGGCAGACCCCAGCTACAGTAGTAAGTAGGTCCCCATGCAGTCTATCAGCCAGCACGGTGTCACATTTGCAGCTGCTTTCCTGTGGGAGCTATCTTCAATACCACACTTTTTCTGTTCAGCTCCCATTGAAAAAATACATGTGTCTGTTAAGGTATACCGCTGAGTATGGGAGCTACAAGAAAGCAGGAAGGCAGACCCCAGCTACAGTAGTAAGTAGGTCCCCATGCAGTCTATCAGCCAGCACGGTGTCACATTTGCAGCTGCTTTCCTGTGGGAGCTATCTTCAATAACACACTTTTTCTCCTCAGCTCCCATTGAAAAAATACATGTGTCTGTTAAGTTATGCCACTGGGCACGGGAGGTACAAGAAAGCAGGAAGGCAGACCCCAGCTACAGTAGTAAGTAGGTCCCCATGCAGTCTATCAGCCAGCACGGTGTCACATTTGCAGCTGCTTTCCTGTGGGAGCTATCTTCAATACCACACTTTTTCTCCTCAGCTCCCATTGAAAAAATACATGTGTCTGTTAAGTTATGCCACTGAGTATGGGAGCTACAAGAAAGCAGGAAGGCAGACCCCAGCTACAGTAGTAAGTAGGTCCCCATGCAGTCTATCAGCCAGCACGGTGTCACATTTGCAGCTGCTTTCCTGTGGGAGCTATTTTCAATACCACACTTTTTCTCCTCAGCTCCCTTTGAAAAAATACATGTGTCTGTTAAGTTATGCCACTGAATATGGGAGCTACAAGAAAGCAGGAAGCCAGACCCCAGCTACAGTAGTAAGTAGGTCCCCATGCAGTCTATCAGCCAGCACGGTGTCACATTTGCAGCTGCTTGCCTGTGGGAGCTATCTTCAATACCACACTTTTTCCGTTCAGCTCCCATTGAATAAAATACATTTTGTCTGTTAAGTTATGCCACTGAGTATGGGAGCTACAAGAAAGCAGGAAGGCAGACCCCAGCTACAGTAGTAAGTAGGTCCCCATGCAGTCTATCAGCCAGCACGGTGTCACATTTGCAGCTGCTCTCCTAAGGGAGCTATCTTCAATACCACACTTTTTCTCCTCAGCTCCCATTGAAAAAAATACATTTTGTCTATTAAGGTATACCACTGATTATGGGAGCTGCAAGAAAGCAGGAAGGCAGACCCCAGCTACAGTAGTAAGTAGGTCCCCATGCAGTCTAGCAGCCAGCACGGTGTCACATTTGCAGCTGCTTTCCTGTGGGAGCTGTCTTCAATACCAGAGTTTTTATCCTCAGCTCCCATTGAAAAAATACATGTGTCTGTTAAGTTTTGCCACTGAGTATGGGAGCTACAAGAAAGCAGGAAGGCAGGTTCTGCCGCGAAGTTTTCGGCTTGAAGCCTGAAAAACCCAGGCTTGAAGCCTGAAACCCAGGCACGAAGGCCTGAAACCCAGGCACGAAGCCTGAAACCCAGGCACGAAGGCCTGAAACCCAGGCACGAAGGCCTGAAACCCAGTCACAAAAGCCTGAAAAACCCAGGCACGAAGGCCTGAAAAACCCAGGCACGAAGGCCTGAAACCCAGGCATGAAGCCTGAAAACCCAGGCACGAAGCCTGAAACCCAGGCACGAAGGCCTGAAACCCAGGCACAAAAGCCTGAAATACGCAGGCACAAAGGCTTGAAAAACCCAGGCACGAAGGCCTGAAACCCAGGCACAAAAGCCTGAAAAACCCAGGCACGAAGCCTACTTCATGCGGCGATCAACCCAGGGTCCGATTCTCAGCTGGGTGGGAAGAAATCAGTCCTACTCAATGTGAGTGATAGCAGAAATCTTCTTCTTCATTGAGAGCAGGCTCTAACTTATGTACACAGCAGCTTCAAAGCTAGCTCAGCAACAGCAGCTAATAGATTACATTCTTATGCTCATCCTACTTGCGGTTTCTGCGATAAGCAAGCTCCCTCACATTTTCCCATCTTGTTTTTCCCCCGTAGTTGTTTTCCACCTTGGGCTGTTACCTCGTTAGCTGAAAACAGCCCGACCTTGAAGGAAGAGAAAGCGGCCTGCTGTCTGCGTGACAGCAACTGCTTTAACCATGGCTCTGACTCTGGTCTTGATTGTGCATTAAATTCATCTAACTGGAACTCAGATTGCCTTGCCCCATCGGGCCTAACATTGTTATGGAGGAATTTTAGCAACACATGGGTCAAACACTGTTGCTTAAGCCAATCAGCAATTTTATTAATTACAGCAAGCGTAGCGATAAGGCAATGCAGCGCTGGGCGACAGGGGGATCACCGTCCTGCCAACTGCCGCGCCGACGTCGGTCTAAGCTCCTCCTTTTATACAGTTCAACTTCCGGATTTATGGTAGTACTCTGCGCATGTCCTTCTTGTTGCTGGGGCTCCTCTTCTCCTCTGCCACTTTAACGGTTCCTGTGTGGGTGAGGTTCCTGGAAAATATCGCTTAACATATTTTGCGTAAACCACATCCAGCCCTTACATCTTTAATTTGAACAAAACATGTTTATAACAATTCCCCCCTTTTTCTCTTAGGTCAATTTGTTTTGTTCATTAAATCGTTTTAGTTCATTTTTGCTCCATTCTAAATCTTCTTCCTTATCTGTATCTTCTAGAGACTCATATTTGGCTCTAATTAGTAACAGATGAGCTGCCTCTAGTCTTCCCTTAACTATTTCAATCACCTTATTAAAAATACAAGGTCCAAATGTCAAACCTAAAATTAATAGGATCAAAGGCCCAGCTATCGTAGACAGCAGGGTAGTTAACCATGGGGAATGGTTAAACCATGTTTCGTACCAACTTTGGTGTGCTTCTCTTTCTCTTTCTCTTTTCTCCAGCTGTTTCCGTAATTCTCCTAAGGTATCTAATACAATACCAGTTTTGTCTACATAAGTACAACATTCCTCTTTTAAGGCTACACAAAGTCCTCCTTGTTGCCAAAACAGCAGGTCCAGTCCCCGTCTATTTTGTAGTACTACTTCTGATAAAGATCTAACGGAATTGGTTAATGCTGTGATAGACTCATCTATTTTTTTCAAATCTTCGTCTACTGAATGTCTTAAAGCGTTTAGTTTCTGTGGCTGGGTAATTAGGGCAGCAGCCCCTGTGCCTACTCCAGTTCCGGCTACTGTCAGTAGTATTGCTAGTGTGAGGGCTGAAAATGGTTCTCTCTTAACTACATAATGTCTTTGAGATGTTGGTTGGCGGTTCAGGACATAGTCTTTAGGATGGTAGATTATCTTAGGAACAATAAGGACTTGTACACAAAAATCATTAACGCTTTTCAGAAGAGTGACAGATACACAGGGGGATACCCCTGTTTTACTGCAAACCCATTTAGCGTTTTTAGCTGGAATAAGCCAGTCTGCCCCTTTAGGTTGTATAGTCCGGTTGCATAAGTTGTTATTTTGGACACTAACATTTCCTATACATGTTCCTTTTCCTGTAACTCTAAAGAGAGTAATTCCTGGGGCTTGTTCAGTTACATTTCTGCTTGTCCATTGACATTCAGCAGGATTAGTGCCGTTGGCTCTTTTTATCTTTGCATCCAGCCCAATGGCTTCATAGAAGGGGGGTCGGATGTCATAACATAGCCAACATTCTCTAGTTAGATTTGGAAATGTTTGATTAAGTACTTCTAAGCTAGCTTGCATAACTTCCCACAAGACACTGTAAGTTCTCGCGGATGGAATCTGAAGGCTGGGGGTAGTTATAGTATGCTCTGACCTTCCTGGGGTGATGTTTGTTGTGTTTTGGTTAGAGGAGTCGTTCTTACCGGCTGAGGTAGGACGCTCCTTTTGATCTTCTTCTATTGCTGCATTTGGACCTATTAGATGACTGTTTTTCGGAGCTAATTCCTTTTTTATCAGAAAGTGCCCCCCTCGATCCCTTCCTGTCTCCCATAGCCTAACTCCCCATGTTTTCCCTACCAGCCAGCCAAGGTCCGTGGGGTTGCTTATATTAATAAAAAAGGTCGTGCAGGAGGTTGAATCCCAATCAGCCCCCACAGCCACAGCCTGCCACACATTAGTAGGTTTACATCCTTGTGACCATCCAATATGTATGTATTTGTCAGGCCCTCCACCTGGGGTGAATCCGTGAGCGACAGTTTCACAACCCCAGTATCCACAATAATATTCCCCGGGGTAATTGCAATAGCTCTTTCCCGGATTCGAGGCTGGACAAAAGTAAAAACCTAGTTTTGTAAGACATGGCCATCCTGATGCTCCTGGTAGGAGTGCACATAAGTTGGTATCAAATGAGGGTGCCCCTGGTGTGGTTATACTCCGTAAAACCTTCTGATCCTCCCACCTAATCAAGCTCCATTTATAAGGTTGGTGTGGGCTAGCTTTTACACCCTTAATCCATAAAAGCAAAACTAACAATAATAACTTCAGAGAAGTAGCTTTTTCATTGCCTTGACTATATTTATATGTTCCAATTCCTCCCCTAATTTCATTCCCAGTCCCTCGGCATTTCCTGCTCCATAATTTCCTGGATCCACCTATTCCTGGGGCTTGCCTTCCACTTTCTTTTTGCCCTCTGCCTCGCCCGTCGACTCGGTTGCTTCGAGACACGGGGTGACCCATCTTCTCGGCAGCAGGGGTAATCTTCAGGAAGGGTTGTCCGCCCTTTCTTTATAGATCTTTGGATATAGGTGTTCCAGTTACGATTTTTAATGTCGGGAGAGTCGCACCTCGGGTTATTCACCTGGTGTCGACAGACTCCTCTCAGGATTCTTGCCACAAAGGGAGCCGGTTCATTCGAGTGATATCAACACAGAGCAGGGTTAATTCTTTGTATCACTCTCTGAATTCCAGTTCTAAAGTTCCATTCTCCACCCTTATTCTTAAGGCCGAATCAGTTGATTCTTATTAAACCTCCTAACAGGGGTAACAGACACCCCTGGGTGGGATCCCTCTTATGCAATGAGTCCACTACTTTTCATCGTAAACTAATCATTGATAACACACACAAGATAGCATTTAGTATTATAACATAAGCTAATACATCTAATGCATATATCACTTGCGTAAATATTTCCTTTCGACTCTGAATGTCAGTTGGTCCATTAATACTATTTAGTCAATTTGGTCCAGTTTTCCGACTCAGTTTTACTTTTAATTCTCCTGGAGGACTTGTTACTTCCCATTCAGGCTTTGGCACAGGTCCTTTAATTCGGCTGGCATGAGTCCATCCGCGCTCGGCAGTTCTCACAGCAGTATTGGTTGTAAGAAGTACTAGGTATGGACCCTCCCAGTGTGGTTGTAGGTTATTTTCTTTCCAGGTTCGAACCAGGACCCAGTCTCCAGGTTGCACCTGATGTAAGTTAATGTTTAAGGGTGGTCGTTGTACAATCTGCCCTTTTTCCCATAACTTGTTTCTGAATGCCATTAATTCTGTAACATATGTTTTTAACAGCTTATCCATAACTCCTGGGTGATCTCGGGGTATCCCCACTTCATACGGCATTCCATATAACATTTCAAAAGGAGATATCCCTAAATCTGCTCGGGGTAATGTCCTCAGATTTAGAAGTGCTAGTGGCAAACATTTAACCCAATTAAGTCTCGTTTCTATCATAAGCTTTGTTAACTGTTTCTTCAGTTCTCCATTAACCCTTTCCACTAGCCCTGAGCTTTGAGGGTGCCAAGGGGTATGTTCTTCCCACCTTATCCCTAATGCATCCGATAGAGCTTTTATAACCCTGGAAGTAAAATGGGGTCCCTGGTCTGAATCAATACTTTCTGCCACTCCATACCTGGGTACTATATTTTCTAACAAAACTTTGGCAACAGTTTGTGCAGTCGCCCTTGCGGTGGGGAATGCTTCTATAAAGTGTGTTAAGTGGTCTATCAAAACTAGGATATATCTGTATTTACCCACTTTTGGAAGCTCAGCGAAATCTATTTGAATCTTAGAAAAAGGCCTTACTGCCCCTGGGCGACCCCCTTTTGGTAGCTTTCTCTGTACGGACCGATTTACTCGCAAACAAATTTCACAGTTGCGAGTTATTGATTTTGCCAGATCATGTATTCCAATGCTCATATATTTAAGGGCAAATTGATCAATGAGAGCCTGGCTTCCCCAATGAGTTTTCTGATGTATCCTAGACAATAATTGGAATGCTACTGCCTTAGGCAATACTTCTCTTCCATCAGGTAACTTCCATTTCCCATCTGCGTTTTGTTGGATCCCCATTTTTGTTAATTTTTGTTCCTCCCGTGAGGTAAAACAAATGGGGGAAGTAGGAGAGTCCTCTGTTGGTTTAGGACTTGGATTAATTTGCTTTATCATCTTTACCTGCAAGGCAGCCTTTTTAGCTTCTATATCAGCCCGATTATTTCCCCTTATTTTTAATTCCGTTCCCGATTGATGTCCCCTGATGTGAACTACTGCAATTTTGGTTGGGCCCCTTAAGGCTTGTAATACCTCTCTGATCAGTTCTTGATGTATAAGATCCCTTCCCTGTGAATTAATTAAGCCTCGTTCTTCCCATATTTTTCCAAATGTATGTATTACCCCATAGGCATACTTCGAGTCTGTATAAATAGTCCCTACTTTCCCTTTTAGCCTTTTTAATGCTTGCAAGATTGCATATAATTCACATGCTTGGGCAGACCAAGTAGGGTCTAAGGGTCCAGCTTCCAATACTTCTAAAGTTGTTCCAGTTACTAATGCATATCCTGATTTGCGTTTTCCTTCTACTACTTTGGAAGACCCGTCCACAAATATCACTTCTCCCTCAAGGAGTTCTTCTTCCTCTAAGTCTGGCCTAATTTTTGTCTGTTCCTCTATGGTTTTTAAACAGTCATGAGTTAAGTTTTCTGTCTGTATCGGTTCTCCAAATAAAAATTGGGCTGGGTTTTGCAGTGATGTGGTCTCTAGACTTAGATTAGGGGCTTCTAGGAGAATCCCTTCATATTTTAAAAGCCTTGCGTCCGAAATCCATTTTTCAGCTTTTTGATTCAAAACATTTCGTACATTGTGGGGAGATAATATTTTTAGAGTGCTGTTAAAAGTAATTTTCCGGGCTTCTTCAGCCATTAGGGCACATCCCACAATTGCTTGCAAGCAGGTAGGCCATCCTCTGCTTACAGGATCTAATAATTTAGAAAGATATCCTATGGGTTTCTTTTTCCCTGCCCATTCTTGAGTTAATACTCCATATACTGTTCCATTGTCAATGTTTATAAATAAATAGAATGGTCTTTTTAGATCTGGTAAACTCAAGACTGGAGCATTCGCAAGATCCCTTTTTATTACCTGCAATTGGTCTTCATCTGAATTCTCCCAACTCACACGATTAGAAGCAGTGAGTTTAGTATATAAAAACTTTACTTTACTGCTGTAGTTTTCTATCCACATTTTACAGTATCCTAACAATCCCAATAACTGTCTGATTTGTCTCTTACTTTTTGGGACTGGTAAAGATAAAATTCCTTGCACTCTTTCCGGATCTATCATTTTCTCTCCTTTTTCAATATAATGCCCTAGATATTTTACTTTTTCTTCTGTAAACTGCAATTTGGATTTTGATACCTTCAACCCTTTAAGTCCTAGAAAGTTCAACAGTTTTATGCTTCCTTTCCTCACTTGATCCTCCGTTTGTCCCGCTATTAAAAGGTCATCCACATATTGAATTAAGGTTAATCCCGGGTCAAGGACAAAATCTTGGAGGATTTGTTCCAATGCTTGCCCAAACAAATTGGGACTTTCAGTGAACCCCTGAGGGAGTACTGTCCATCTGAGTTGTTGTTTGCGTCCAGTGTCTGGGTCTTCCCACTCGAAGGCAAAGTAATCTCGACAACTTTCGTCCAAAGGGCAGGCCCAAAAAGCATCTTTTAAATCTACTACACTATACCACAAATTTTCAGGTCCTAACTTGCTTAGGAGGGTATAGGGATTAGCCACTACTGGGAATCTAGATAATGTGCGTTTGTTAATTTCTCGTAAATCATGTACTAATCTATATGTTCCATTGGGTTTCTTTACCGGCAGGATTGGAGTATTAAAAGGAGACATACATGGCTCCAATAGTTTTTGGGATATTAGTCTCTCAACTTCCGGTTTGAGTCCCTTTTGTCCTTCTAGGGATATAGGGTACTGCTTAAGTCGGATGGGTTTATCTGGATCCTTAAGTGTTACTTTAAATGGTGTAATATCCAATCTGCCTACCGTTTCAGAAGTATACCATACTTCAGGATTAATCTTTTGTTCATCTTCAATCGTAAGTTTAAACAGCTTAATTCCTAATCCTCCTTGTTTGATTTCTAATCCTATTCCTAATTCTATCATCAGATCTCTCCCTAATAGATTGAAATCAGCTTCAGGGACTAAAAGAAAATTACCCATACTCATTCTGGATTCTGTTTCTATCAATACTTGTTGTATAATACCCACTTTGAAGGGCTCTCCTTTTGCCCCAATTACTTGGGCAGTCTCCCTGGATAATTTACATCCAGGGGGTATATGTTGTATAGTAGATCTCTCTGCCCCAGAGTCTACCAAAAACTCTACTTCTTGCGCTTGGGGACCTATTTTTAATTTTATCAAGGGCTCATTGTTCGTACGTGTCCCCAATATGTAGAGCCCCTGACTCCCCTATTCTTCCTTAAATATCCTTTCATCTCTGATTCTTTGTCTACAATTCTTTTTGAGGTGTCCAGATTTCCCACAATAGTAACAGGTGGGCAATTCTTTTAAGTTTCTCGGTTTTCCCTTGGGTGGCATTTCTGGAGGGGTTCTGTTAGGCCGTCTCCCCTCCTGTACTGCTGCTACCATAATTTTTGCTTGCTTCCTATAACTCTCTTCCATGATTTTTGCTTGTCTACGATAGCTTTCTTCCTCTCTCCGCACATACACTTTCTGCGCCTCTCTCAATAATTCATCCAGGCCTCTCTCTTGCCAATTGTCTAATTTTTCTAGTTTCTTCCTAATGTCTTCCCATGACTTGGCTACAAACTGTGTCTTCAGCAGGGCCTGGCCTACTGGGGTGTCGGGATCTACTCCCGAATAAAGCTGTAAATTCTTTCTTAGTCTTTCTAACCACTCAGTCGGGGTTTCTTCTTTCTTTTGCCTCTCATTAAAAGCCTTATTTATGTTCTGTCCTCGCGGGACGGCTTCTCTTATTCCCTGGATAATTATAGTTCTCAGGTCCTGCATATGACCTCGATGTTCCATATTTTGATGATTCCAATTGGGGTTTTGCAGTGGCCATTTAAGGTCTGCTTGCGGGCCCTGCACATGCTGGGCATCCCATATACGCATTCCTGCCCGCCTAATCATATTTTTCTCTTCTGCAGTGAATAAAATTCCTAGGATTGACTGCAGTTCTTCCCAGGTATAGATATTGGGACCTAGAAACTGATCTACTCTTTCTGATACTCCCAGTGGATCTTCCAATAAGTTGCCCATTTCCTTTTTAAAATCCCTTACATCTCCCGAATTGAGAGGAACTGATATAAATCCTATTCCAGGCTGTGGTCCCCCCATCAGCATTTCCCTTAAGGGGTAAAGATTTTGCTGCCTTGTCCTTTGTCGGGTGACGGGTCCCCTTGGTAAATGATCCTCTTGTCCCTGCATGCTCTCTTGTTCTGGTAATGGGGGAGCTTGCGGGGGTGGGGGCTCGTCCGGGATCTCGGGAGGTACATAGGGAGGGGGTATTAGGGGTACTTCCTCCTCTTTCTTATTCCTTTTCTTGTTCCGTTGGCAATCGTTTTCCTGTTTTAAATTGAATACTGCAACTCCCGGAGCTTCCATCCATATTGCAGCGTAATCGCTTTCCTCTTGACTAAAAGGTATTTTACTATTTACATAAAAGTTCAATTTTTGTCTCACCCAATCTTCAGATGACCCATACATTGGCCAAAACATATTTCTAGATATCTCTTTCCCACCCCACACCTCAACACAATAATGTATCATTTTGGCCTTGTCCTTATTTCTTATCTCAGGATAATGCTTCCACTCGGCTAGCATGAATCCTAATGGACTATTCTTAGGTACAGGTGGGGGTTTTATGGGTGAAGGGGGCTTGCTTTTCCCCTGTCCCATCTTCTGGAGAACCTTCCTCTCGTTCACGTGTGTGCACACACTCGCTTCCCTGTTTTTGTGGCCCAGTCCCTCGCGGGAGATGGGAACCGCACTACTCACAGGTCCGCACTCACTTGGAGAATCCGGCTGCCAGTCCTCCTCTCACACACACTCACATTCGCCGTGCTCCAGGATTCCCAACCCAGCCCGAACGGATCTCCCTGCCCAAAAGGGGCAGTTACTTACGCGTCCCTGCGTCTTCGTCCGGACCTCGAGTGCACTGAGCTTATAGGGTTTTTCCTTGCCTTATCGTTACAATTTAGGTTCGTCGGTGAGAGTAGGATCCCGGCCTCAGAGCCAGGGGCCGCCTATACAGGCGGGGCGCCTCCCCTGACTCCTCCTGCCGGAACTATATTCTCATCCGAGTCACGGCACCAAATTGTTATGGAGGAATTTTAGCAACACATGGGTCAAACACTGTTGCTTAAGCCAATCAGCAATTTTATTAATTACAGCAAGCGTAGCGATAAGGCAATGCAGCGCTGGGCGACAGGGGGATCACCGTCCTGCCAACTGCCGCGCCGACTTCGGTCTAAGCTCCTCCTTTTATACAGTTCAACTTCCGGATTTATGGTAGTACTCTGCGCATGTCCTTCTTGTTGCTGGGGCTCCTCTTCTCCTCTGCCACTTTAACGGTTCCTGTGTGGGTGAGGTTCCTGGAAAATATCGCTTAACATATTTTGCGTAAACCACATCCAGCCCTTACATCTTTAATTTGAACAAAACATGTTTATAACAACATTATACCCTGGGATCCATGTCCATTCTCCCTTAACCACTCCTCGACAAGACCCCAGCTACAGTAGTAAGTAGGTCCCCATGCAGTCTATCAGCCAGCACGGTGTCAGATTTGCAGCTGCTTTCCTGTGGGAGCTATCTTCAATACCACACTTTTTCTCCTCAGCTCCCATTGAAAAAATACATTTTGTCTGTTAAGTTATGCCACTGAGTATGGGAGCTAAAAGAGAGCAGGAAGGCAGACCCCAGCTACAGTAGTAAGTAGGTCCCCATGCAGTCTATCAGCCAGCACGGTGTCACATTTGCAGCTCCTTTCCTGTGGGAGCTATCTTCAATACCACACTTTTTCTGTTCAGCTCCCATTGAAAAAATACATTTTGTCTGTTAAGTTATACCACTGAGTATGGGAGCTACAAGAAAGCAGGAAGGCAGACCCCAGCTACAGTAGTAAGTAGGTCCCCATGCATTCTATCAGCCAGCACGGTGTCACATTTGCAGCTGCTTTCCTGTCGGAGCTATCTTCAATACCACACTTTTTATCCTCAGCTCCCATTGAAAAAATACATGTGTCTGTTAAGGTATACCACTGAGTATGGGAGCTACAAGAAAGCAGGAAGGCAGACCCCAGCTACAGTAGTAAGTAGGTCCCCATGCAGTATATCAGCCAGCACGGTGTCACATTTGCAGCTGCTTTCCTGTGGGAGCTATCTTCAATACCACACTTTTTCTCCTCAGCTCCCACTGAAAAAAATACATTTTGTCTGTTAAGTTATGCCACTGAGTATGGGAGCTACAAGAAAGCAGGAAGGCAGACCCCAGCTACAGTAGTAAGTAGGTCCCCATGCAGTCTATCAGCCAGCACGGTGTCACATTTGCAGCTGCTTTCCTGTGGGAGCTATCTTCAATACCACAGTTTTTATCCTCAGATCCCATTGAAAAAATACATGTGTCTGTTAAGTTATGCAAGTAAGAATGGGACCTACAAGAAAGCAGGAAGGCAGACCCCAGCTACAGTAGTAAGTAGGTCCCCATGCAGTCTATCAGCCAGCACAGTGTCACATTTGCAGCTGCTTTCCTGTGGGAGCTATCTTCAATACCACACTTTTTCTCCTCAGCTCCCATTGAAAAAATAAATGTGTCTGTTAAGGTATACCACTGAGTATGGGAGCTACAAGAAAGCAGGAAGGCAGACCCCACCTACAGTAGTAAGTAGGTCCCCATGCAGTCTATCAGCCAGCAAGGTGTCACATTTGCAGCTGCTTTCCTGTGGGAGCTATCTTCAATACCACACTTTTTCTCCTCAGCTCCCATTGAAAAAATACATGTGTCTGTTAAGTTATGCCACTGAGTATGGGAGCTACAAGAAAGCAGGAAGGCAGACCCCAGCTACAGTAGTAAGTAGGTCCCCATGCAGTCTATCAGCCAGCACGGTGTCACATTTGCAGCTGCTTTCCTGTGGGAGCTATCTTCAATACCACACTTTTTCTGTTCAGCTCCCATTGAAAAAATACATTTTGTCTGTTAAGTTATACCACTGAGTATGGGAGCTACAAGAAAGCAGGAAGGCAGACCCCAGCTACAGTAGTAAGTAGGTCCCCATGCAGTCTATCAGCCAGCACGGTGTCACATTTGCAGCTGCTTTCCTGTGGGAGCTATCTTCACTACCACACTTTTTCTCCTCAGTTCCTATTGAAAAAATACATGTGTCTGTTAAGTTAGGCCACTGAGTATGGGATCTACAAGAAAGCAGGAAGGCAGACCCCAGCTACAGTAGTAAGTAGGTCCCCATGCAGTCTATCAGTCAGCACGGTGTCACATTTGCAGCTGCTTTCCTGTGGGAGCTATCTTCAATACCACACTTTTTCTGTTCAGCTCCCATTGAAAAAATACATGTGTCTGTTAAGGTATACCGCTGAGTATGGGAGCTACAAGAAAGCAGGAAGGCAGACCCCAGCTACAGTAGTAAGTAGGTCCCCATGCAGTCTATCAGCCAGCACGGTGTCACATTTGCAGCTGCTCTCCTAAGGGAGCTATCTTCAATACCACACTTTTTCTGTTCAGCTCCCATTGAAAAAATACATGTGTCTGTTAAGTTATGCCACTGAGTATGGGAGCTACAAGAAAGCAGGAAGGCAGACCCCAGCTACAGTAGTAAGTAGGTCCCCATGCAGTCTATCAGCCAGCACGGTGTCACATTTGCAGCTGCTTTCCTGTGGGAGCTATCTTCAATACCACACTTTTTCTGTTCAGCTCCCATTGAAAAAATACATGTGTCTGTTAAGGTATACCGCTGAGTATGGGAGCTACAAGAAAGCAGGAAGGCAGACCCCAGCTACAGTAGTAAGTAGATCCCCATGCAGTCTATCAGCCAGCACGGTGTCACATTTGCAGCTTCTCTCCTAAAGGAGCTATCTTCAATACCACACTTTTTCTCCTCAGCTCCCATTGAAAAAATACATGTGTCTGTTAAGTTATGCCACTGAGTATGGGAGCTACAAGAAAGCAGGAAGGCAGACCCCAGCTACAGTAGTAAGTAGGTCCCCATGCAGTCTATCAGCCAGCACGGTGTCACATTTGCAGCTGCTTTCCTGTCGGAGCTATCTTCAATACCACACTTTTTATCCTCAGCTCCCATTGAAAAAATACATGTGTCTGTTAAGGTATGCCGCTGAGTATGGGAGCTACAAGAAAGCAGGAAGGCAGACCCCAGCTACAGTAGTAAGTAGGTCCCCATGCAGTCTATCAGCCAGCACGGTGTCACATTTGCAGCTGCTTTCCTGTGGGAGCTATCTTCAATACCACACTTTTTCTCCTCAGCTCCCATTGAAAAAATACATGTGTCTGTTAAGTTATGCCACTGAGTATGGGAGCTACAAGAAAGCAGGAAGGCAGACCCCAGCTACAGTAGTAAGTAGGTCCCCATGCAGTCTAGCAGCCAGCACGGTGTCACATTTGCAGCTGCTTTCCTGTGGGAGCTATCTTCAATACCAGAGTTTTTATCCTCAGCTCCCATTGAAAAAATACATGTGTCTGTTAAGTTATTTCACTGAGTATGGGAGCTACAAGAAAGCAGGAAGGCAGATCCTGCCGCTAAGTTTTCGGCTCTTGGCCTGAAAAACCCAGGCTTGAAGCCTGAAAGCCAGGCACGAAGGCCTGAAACCCAGGCACAAAGCCTAAAACCCAGGTACGAAGGCCTCAAACCCAGGCATGAAGCCTGAAACCCAGGCACGAAGGCCTGAAACCCAGGCACGAAGGCCTGAAACCCAGTCACAAAAGCCTGAAAAACCCAGGCACGAAGGCCTGAAAAACCCAGGCACGAAGGCCTGAAACCCAGGCACGAAGCCTGAAAACCCAGGCACGAAGCCTGAAACCCAGGCACGAAGGCCTGAAACCCAGGCACAAAAGCCTGAAAAACCCAGGCACAAAGGCCTGAAAAACCCAGGCACGAAGGCCTGAAACCCAGGCACAAAAGCCTGAAAAACCCAGGCACGAAGCCTACTTCATGCGGCGATCAACCCAGGGGCCGATTCTCAGCTGGGTGGGAAGAAATCAGTCCTACTCAATGTGAGTGATAGCAGAAATCTTCTTCTTCATTGAGAGCAGGCTCTAACTTATATACACAGCAGCTTCAAAGCTAGCTCAGCAACAGCAGCTAATAGATTACATTCTTATGCTCATCCTACTTGCGGTTTCTGCGATAAGCAAGCTCCCTCACATTTTCCCATCTTGTTTTTCCCCCGTAGTTGTTTTCCACCTTGGGCTGTTACCTCGTTAGCTGAAAACAGCCCGACCTTGAAGGAAGAGAAAGCGGCCTGCTGTCTGCGTGACAGCAACTGCTTTAACCATGGCTCTGACTCTGGTCTTGATTGTGCATTAAATTCATCTAACTGGAACTCAGATTCCCTTGCCCCATCGGGCATAACATTATACCCTGGGATCCATGTCCATTCTCCCTTAACCACTCCTCGACAAGACCCCAGCTACAGTAGTAAGTAGGTCCCCATGCAGTCTATCAGCCAGCACGGTGTCACATTTGCAGCTGCTTTCCTGTGGGAGCTATCTTCAATACCACACTTTTTCTCCTCAGCTCCCATTGAAAAAATACATGTGTCTGTTAAGTTATGCCACTGAGTATGGGAGCTAAAAGAGAGCAGGAAGGCAGACCCCAGCTACAGTAGTAAGTAGGTCCCCATGCAGTCTATCAGCCAGCACGGTGTCACATTTGCAGCTGCTTTCCTGTGGGAGCTATCTTCAATACCACACTTTTTGTCCTCAGCTCCCATTGGAAAAAAAAACATTTTGTCTGTTAAGTTATGCCACTGAGTATGGGAGCTACAAGAAAGCAGGAAGGCAGACCCCAGCTACAGTAGTAAGTAGGTCCCCATGCAGTCTATCAGCCAGCACGGTGTCACATTTGCAGCTGCTCTCCTAAGGGAGCTATCTTCAATACCACACTTTTTCTCCTCAGCTCCCTTTGAAAAAATACATGTGTCTGTTAAGTTATGCCACTGAGTATGGGAGCTACAAGAAAGCAGGAAGGCAGACCCCAGCTACAGTAGTAAGTAGGTCCCCATGCAGTCTATCAGCCAGCACGGTGTCACATTTGCAGCTGCTTTCCTGTGGGAGCTATCTTCAATACCAGAGTTTTTCTCCTCAGCTCCCATTGAAAAAATACATGTGTATGTTAAGTTATGCCACTGAGTATGGGAGCTACAAGAAAGCAGGAAGGCAGGTTCTGCCGCGAAGTTTTCGTCTCTTGGCTTGAAAAACCCAGGCTTGAAGCCTGAAACCCAGGCACGAAAGCCTGAAACCCAGGCACAAAGCCTGAAACCCAGGCACGAAGGCCTGAAACCCAGGCACGAAGCCTGAAACCCAGGCACGAAGGCCTGAAACCCAGGCACGAAGGCCTGAAACCCAGTCACAAAAGCCTGAAAAACCCAGGCACGAAGGCCTGAAAAACCCAGGCAGGAAGGCCTGAAACCCAGGCATGAAGCCTGAAAACCCAGGCACGAAGCCTGAAACCCAGGCACGAAGGCCTGAAACCCAGGCACAAAAGCCTGAAAAACCCAGGCACGAAGCCTACTTCATGCGGCGATCAACCCAGGGTCCGATTCTCAGCTGGGTGGGAAGAAATCAGTCCTACTCAATGTGAGTGATAGCAGAAATCTTCTTCTTCATTGAGAGCAGGCTCTAACTTATATACACAGCAGCTTCAAAGCTAGCTCAGCAACAGCAGCTAATAGATTACATTCTTATGCTCATCCTACTTGCGGTTTCTGCGATAAGCAAGCTCCCTCACATTTTCCCATCTTGTTTTTCCCCCGTAGTTGTTTTCCACCTTGGGCTGTTACCTCGTTAGCTGAAAACAGCCCGACCTTGAAGGAAGAGAAAGCGGCCTGCTGTCTGCGTCACAGAAACTGCTTTAAACATGGCTCTGACTCTGGTCTTGATTGTGCATTAAATTCATCTAACTGGAACTCAGATTCCCTTGCCCCATCGGGCATAACATTATACCCTGGGATCCATGTCCATTCTCCCTTAACCACTCCTCGACAAGACCCCAGCTACAGTAGTAAGTAGGTCCCCATGCAGTCTATCAGCCAGCACGGTGTCACATTTGCAGCTGCTTTCCTGTGGGAGCTATCTTCAATACCACACTTTTTCTCCTCAGCTCCCATTGAAAAAATACATGTGTCTGTTAAGTTATGCCACTGAGTATGGGAGCTAAAAGAGAGCAGGAAGGCAGACCCCAGCTACAGTAGTAAGTAGGTCCCCATGCAGTCTATCAGGCAGCACGGTGTCACATTTGCAGCTCTTTCCTGTGGGAGCTATCTTCAATACCACACTTTTTCTGTTCAGCTCCCATTGAAAAAATACATTTTGTCTGTTAAGTTATACCACTGAGTATGGGAGCTACAAGAAAGCAGGAAGGCAGACCCCAGCTACAGTAGTAAGTAGGTCCCCATGCATTCTATCAGCCAGCACGGTGTCACATTTGCAGCTGCTTTCCTGTCGGAGCTATCTTCAATACCACACTTTTTATCCTCAGCTCCCATTGAAAAAATACATGTGTCTGTTAAGGTATACCACTGAGTATGGGAGCTACAAGAAAGCAGGAAGGCAGACCCCAGCTACAGTAGTAAGTAGGTCCCCATGCAGTATATCAGCCAGCACGGTGTCACATTTGCAGCTGCTTTCCTGTGGGAGCTATCTTCAATACCACACTTTTTCTCCTCAGCTCCCACTGAAAAAAATACATTTTGTCTGTTAAGTTATGCCACTGAGTATGGGAGCTACAAGAAAGCAGGAAGGCAGACCCCAGCTACAGTAGTAAGTAGGTCCCCATGCAGTCTATCAGCCAGCACGGTGTCACATTTGCAGCTGCTTTCCTGTGGGAGCTATCTTCAATACCACACTTTTTCTCCTCAGTTCCTATTGAAAAAATACATGTGTCTGTTAAGTTAGGCCACTGAGTATGGGATCTACAAGAAAGCAGGAAGGCAGACCCCAGCTACAGTAGTAAGTAGGTCCCCATGCAGTCTATCAGCCAGCACGGTGTCACATTTGCAGCTGCTTTCCTGTGGGAGCTATCTTCAATACCACACTTTTTCTGTTCAGCTCCCATTGAAAAAATACATGTGTCTGTTAAGTTATGCCACTGAGTATGGGAGCTACAAGAAAGCAGGAAGGCAGACCCCAGCTACAGTAGTAAGTAGGTCCCCATGCAGTCTATCAGCCAGCACGGTGTCACATTTGCAGCTGCTTTCCTGTGGGAGCTATCTTCAATACCACACTTTTTCAGTTCAGCTCCCATTGAAAAAACACATGTGTCTGTTAAGGTATACCGCTGAGTATGGGAGCTACAAGAAAGCAGGAAGGCAGACCCCAGCTACAGTAGTAAGTAGGTCCCCATGCAGTCTATCAGCCAGCACGGTGTCACATTTGCAGCTTCTCTCCTAAGGGAGCTATCTTCAATACCACACTTTTTCTCCTCAGCTCCCTTTGAAAAAATACATGTGTCTGTTAAGTTATGCCACTGAGTATGGGAGCTACAAGAAAGCAGGAAGGCAGACCCCAGCTACAGTAGTAAGTAGGTCCCCATGCAGTCTATCAGCCAGCACGGTGTCACATTTGCAGCTGCTTTCCTGTGGGAGCTATCTTCAATACCACACTTTTTCTGTTCAGCTCCCATTGAAAAAATACATGTGTCTGTTAAGGTATACCGCTGAGTATGGGAGCTACAAGAAAGCAGGAAGGCAGACCCCAGCTACAGTAGTAAGTAGGTCCCCATGCAGTCTATCAGCCAGCACGGTGTCACATTTGCAGCTGCTTTCCTGTGGGAGCTATCTTCAATACCACACTTTTTCTCCTCAGCTCCCATTGAAAAAATACATGTGTCTGTTAAGTTATGCCACTGAGTATGGGAGCTACAAGAAAGCAGGAAGGCAGACCCCAGCTACAGTAGTAAGTAGGTCCCCATGCAGTCTAGCAGCCAGCACGGTGTCACATTTGCAGCTGCTTTCCTGTGGGAGCTATCTTCAATACCAGAGTTTTTATCCTCAGCTCCCATTGAAAAAATACATTTTGTCTGTTAAGTTATGCCACTGAGTATGGGAGCTACAAGAAAGCAGGAAGGCAGATCCTGCCGCGAAGTTTTCGGCTCTTGGCCTGAAAAACCCAGGCTTGAAGCCTAAAAGCCAGGCACGAAGGCCTGAAACCCAGGCACAAAGCCTGAAACCCAGGTACGAAGGCCTCAAACCCAGGCATGAAGCCTGAAACCCAGGCACGAAGGCCTGAAACCCAGGCACGAAGGCCTGAAACCCAGTCACAAAAGCCTGAAAAACCCAGGCACGAAGGCCTGAAAAACCCAGGCACGAAGGCCTGAAACCCAGGCACGAAGCCTGAAAACCCAGGCACGAAGCCTGAAACCCAGGCACGAAGGCCTGAAACCCAGGCACAAAAGCCTGAAAAACCCAGGCACGAAGGCCTGAAAAACCCAGGCACGAAGGCCTGAAACCCAGGCACGAAGCCTGAAAACCCAGGCACGAAGCCTGAAACCCAGGCACGAAGGCCTGAAACCCAGGCACAAAAGCCTGAAAAACCCAGGCACAAAGGCCTGAAAAACCCAGGCACGAAGGCCTGAAACCCAGGCACAAAAGCCTGAAAAACCCAGGCACGAAGCCTACTTCATGCGGCGATCAACCCAGGGGCCGATTCTCAGCTGGGTGGGAAGAAATCAGTCCTACTCAATGTGAGTGATAGCAGAAATCTTCTTCTTCATTGAGAGCAGGCTCTAACTTATATACACAGCAGCTTCAAAGCTAGCTCAGCAACAGCAGCTAATAGATTACATTCTTATGCTCATCCTACTTGCGGTTTCTGCGATAAGCAAGCTCCCTCACATTTTCCCATCTTGTTTTTCCCCCGTAGTTGTTTTCCACCTTGGGCTGTTACCTCGTTAGCTGAAAACAGCCCGACCTTGAAGGAAGAGAAAGCGGCCTGCTGTCTGCGTGACAGCAACTGCTTTAACCATGGCTCTGACTCTGGTCTTGATTGTGCATTAAATTCATCTAACTGGAACTCAGATTGCCTTGCCCCATCAGGCATAACATTATACCCTGGGATCCATGTCCATTCTCCCTTAAACACTCCTCGACAAGACCCCAGCTACAGTAGTAAGTAGGTCCCCATGCAGTCTATCAGCCAGCACGGTGTCACATTTGCAGCTGCTTTCCTGTGGGAGCTATCTTCAATACCACACTTTTTCTCCTCAGCTCCCATTGAAAAAATACATGTGTCTGTTAAGTTATGCCACTGAGTATGGGAGCTAAAAGAGAGCAGGAAGGCAGACCCCAGCTACAGTAGTAAGTAGGTCCCCATGCATTCTATCAGCCAGCACGGTGTCACATTTGCAGCTGCTTTCCTGTGGGAGCTATCTTCAATACCACACTTTTTGTCCTCAGCTCCCATTGAAAAAATACATGTGTCTGTTAAGGTATACCACTGAGTATGGGAGCTACAAGAAAGCAGGAAGGCAGAACCCAGTTACAGTAGTAAGCAGGTCCCCAAGCAGTCTATCAGCCAGCACGGTGTCACATTTGCAACTGCTTTCCTGTGGGAGCTATCTTCAATACCACACTTTTTCTGTTCAGCTCCCATTGATAAAAGTACATGTGTCTGTTAAGGTATACCGCTGAATATGGGAGCTACAATAAAGAAGGAAGGCAGACCCCAGCTACAGAAGTAAAGAGGTCCCCATACAGTCTATCTGCCAGCACGGTGTCACATTTGCAGCTGCTTTCCTGAGGGAGCTATCTTCAATACCACACTTTTTCTCCTCACCTCCCATTGAAAAAAATACATTTTGTCTGTTAAGTTATGCCACTGAATATGGGAGCTACAAGAAAGCAGGAAGGCAGACCCCAGCTACAGAAGTAAATAGGTCCCCATACAGTATATCAGCCAGCACGGCGTCACATTTGCAGCTGCTTTCCTGTGGGAGCTATCTTCAATACCACACTTTTTCTCCTCATCTCCCATTGAAAAAATACATGTGTCTCTTAAGGTATACCACTGAGTATGGGAGCTACAAGAAAGCAGGAAGGCAGACCCCACCTACAGTAGTAAGTAGGACGCCACGCAGTCTATCAGCCAGCACGGTGTCACATTTGCAGCTGATTTCCTGTGTGAGCTATCTTCAATACCAGAGTTTTTATCCTCAGCTCCCATTGAGAAAATACATGTGTCTGTTAAGGTATACCACTAAGTATGGGAGCTACAAGAAAGCAGGACGGCAGACCCCAGTTACAGTAGTAAGCAGGTCCCCATGCAGTATATCAGCCAGCACGGTGTCACATTTGCAGCTGCTTTCCTGAGGGAGCTATCTTCAATACCACAATTTTTCTCCTCATCTCCCATTGAAAAAAATACATTTTGTCTGTTAAGTTATGCCACTGAGTATGGGAGCTACAAGAAAGCAGGAAGGCAGACCCCAGCTACAGTAGTAAGTAGGTCCCCATGCATTCTATCAGCCAGCACGGTGTCACATTTGCAGCTGCTTTCCTGTGGGAGCTATCTTCAATACCACACTTTTTCTCCTCAGCTCCCATTGAAAAAATACATGTGTCTGTTAAGGTATACCACTGAGTATGGGAGCTACAAGAAAGCAGAAAGGCAGACCCCAGTTACAGTAGTAAGCAGGTCCCCATGCAGTATATCAGCCAGCACGGTGTCACATTTGTAGCTGCTTTCCTGTGGGAGCTATCTTCAATACCACAGTTTTTCTCCTCATCTCCCATTGAAAAAATACATGTGTCTGTTTTAAGGTATACCACTGAATATGGGAGCTACAAGAAAGCAGGAAGGCAGACCCCAGCTACAGTAGTCAGTAGGTCCCCATGCATTCTATCAGCCAGCACGGTGTCACATTTGCAGCTGTTTTCCTGTGGGAGCTATCTTCAATACCACACTTTTTCTCCTCAGCTCCCATTGAAAAAAATATATGTGTCTGTTAAGTTATTCCACTGAGTATGGGAGCTAAAAGAGAGCAGGAAGGCAGACCCCAGCTACAGTAGTAAGTAGGTCCCCATGCAGTCTATCAGCCAGCACGGTGTCAGATTTGCAGCTGCTTTCCTGTGGGAGCTATCTTCAATACCACACTTTTTCTCCTCAGCTCCCATTGAAAAAATATATGTGTCTGTTAAGTTATTCCACTGAGTATGGGAGCTAAAAGAGAGCAGGAAGGCAGACCCCAGCTACAGTAGTAAGTAGGTCCCCATGCAGTCTATCAGCCAGCACGGTGTCACATTTGCAGCTCCTTTCCTGTGGGAGCTATCTTCAATACCACACTTTTTCTGTTCAGCTCCCATTGAAAAAATACATTTTGTCTGTTAAGTTATACCACTGAGTATGGGAGCTACAAGAAAGCAGGAAGGCAGACCCCAGTTACAGTAGGAAGCAGGTCCCCATGCAGTATATCAGTCAGCACGGTGTCACATTTGCAGCTGCTTGCCTGTGGGAGCTATCTTCAATACCACACTTTTTCTGTTCAACTCCCATTGAAAAAATACATGTGTCTGTTAAGGTATACCACTGAATATGGGAGCTACAAGAAAGCAGGAAGGCAGACCCCAGCTACAGAAGTAAATAGGTCCCCATACAGTATATCAGCCAGCACGGCGTCACATTTGCAGCTGCTTTCCTGTAGGAGCTATCTTCAATACCACACTTTTTCTCCTCATCTCCCATTGAAAAAATACATGTGTCTCTTAAGGTATACCACTGAGTATGGGAGCTACAAGAAAGCAGGAAGGCAGACCCCACCTACAGTAGTAAGTAGGACGCCACGCAGTCTATCAGCCAGCACGGTGTCACATTTGCAGCTGCTTTCCTGTGGGAGCTATCTTCAATACCACACTTTTTCTCCTCATCTCCCATTGAAAAAATACATGTGTCTGTTAAAGTATAGCACTGAGTATGGGAGCTCCAAGAAAGCAGGAAGGCAGACCCCAACTACAGTAGTAAGTAGGTTCCCATGCATTCTGTCAGCCAGCACGGTGTCACATTTGCAGCTGATTTCCTGTGTGAGCTATCTTCAATACCACAGTTTCTATCCTCAGCTCCCATTGAGAAAATACATGTGTCTGTTAAGGTATACCACTAAGTATGGGAGCTACAAGAAAGCAGGACGGCAGACCCCAGTTACAGTAGTAAGCAGGTCCCCATGCAGTATATCAGCCAGCACGGTGTCACATTTGCAGCTGCTTTCCTGTGGGAGCTATCTTCAATACCACACTTTTTCTGTTCAACTCCCATTGAAAAAATACATGTGTCTGTTAAGGTATACCACTGAATATGGGAGCTACAAGAAAGCAGGAAGGCAGACCCCAGCTACAGAAGTAAATAGGTCCCCATGCAGTCTATCAGCAAGCACGGTGTCACATTTGCAGCTGCTTTCCTGAGGGAGCTATCTTCAATACCACAATTTTTCTCCTCATCTCCCATTGAAAAAAATACATTTTGTCTGTTAAGTTATGCCACTGAGTATGGGAGCTACAAGAAAGCAGGAAGGCAGACCCCAGCTACAGTAGTAAGTAGGTCCCCATGCATTCTATCAGCCAGCACGGTGTCACATTTGCAGCTGCTTTCCTGTGGGAGCTATCTTCAATACCACACTTTTTCTCCTCAGCTCCCATTGAAAAAATGCATGTGTCTGTTAAGGTATACCACTGAGTAGGGGAGCTACAATAAAGCAGAAAGGCAGACCCCAGTTACAGTAGTAAGCAGGTCCCCATGCAGTATATCAGCCAGCACGGTGTCACATTTGTAGCTGCTTTCCTGTGGGAGCTATCTTCAATACCACACTTTTTCTCCTCATCTCCCATTGAAAAAATACATGTGTCTGTTTTAAGGTATACCACTGAATATGGGAGCTACAAGAAAGCAGGAAGGCAGACCCCAGCTACAGTAGTCAGTAGGTCCCCATGCATTCTATCAGCCAGCACGGTGTCACATTTGCAGCTGCTTTCCTGTGGGAGCTATCTTCAATACCACACTTTTTCTCCTCAGCTCCCATTGAAAAAAATATATGTGTCTGTTAAGTTATTCCACTGAGTATGGGAGCTAAAAGAGAGCAGGAAGGCAGACCCCAGCTACAGTAGTAAGTAGGTCCCCATGCAGTCTATCAGCCAGCACGGTGTCAGATTTGCAGCTGCTTTCCTGTGGGAGCTATCTTCAATACCACACTTTGTCTCCTCAGCTCCCATTGAAAAAATATATGTGTCTGTTAAGTTATTCCACTGAGTATGGGAGCTAAAAGAGAGCAGGAAGGTAGACCCCAGCTACAGTAGTAAGTAGGTCCCCATGCAGTCTATCAGCCAGCACGGTGTCACATTTGCAGCTGCTTTCCTGTGGGAGCTATCTTCAATACCAGAGTTTTTATCCTCAGCTCCCTTTGAAAAAATACATGTGTCTGTTAAGTTATTTCACTGAGTATGGGAGCTACAAAAAAGCAGGAAGGCAGATCCTGCCGCGAAGTTTTCGGCTCTTGGCCTGAAAAACCCAGGCTTGAAGCCTGAAAGCCAGGCACGAAGGCCTGAAACCCAGGCACAAAGCCTGAAACCCAGGTACGAAGGCCTCAAACCCAGGCATGAAGCCTGAAACCCAGGCACGAAGGCCTGAAACCCAGGCACGAAGGCCTGAAACCCAGTCACAAAAGCCTGAAAAACCCAGGCACGAAGGCCTGAAAAACCCAGGCACGAAGGCCTGAAACCCAGGCACGAAGCCTGAAAACCCAGGCACGAAGCCTGAAACCCAGGCGCGAAGGCCTGAAACCCAGGCACAAAAGCCTGAAAAACCCAGGCACAAAGGCCTGAAAAACCCAGGCACGAAGGCCTGAAACCCAGGCACAAAAGCCTGAAAAACCCAGGCACGAAGCCTACTTCATGCGGCGATCAACCCAGGGTCCGATTCTCAGCTGGGTGGGAAGAAATCAGTCCTACTCAATGTGAGTGATAGCAGAAATCTTCTTCTTCATTGAGAGCAGGCTCTAACTTATATACACAGCAGCTTCAAAGCTAGCTCAGCAACAGCAGCTAATAGATTACATTCTTATGCTCATCCTACTTGCGGTTTCTGCGATAAGCAAGCTCCCTCACATTTTCCCATCTTGTTTTTCCCCCGTAGTTGTTTTCCACCTTGGGCTGTTACCTCGTTAGCTGAAAACAGCCCGACCTTGAAGGAAGAGAAAGCGGCCTGCTGTCTGCGTGACAGCAACTGCTTTAACCATGGCTCTGACTCTGGTCTTGATTGTGCATTAAATTCATCTAACTGGAACTCAGATTGCCTTGCCCCATCAGGCATAACATTATACCCTGGGATCCATGTCCATTCTCCCTTAAACACTCCTCGACAAGACCCCAGCTACAGTAGTAAGTAGGTCCCCATGCAGTCTATCAGCCAGCACGGTGTCACATTTGCAGCTGCTTTCCTGTGGGAGCTATCTTCAATACCACACTTTTTCTGTTCAACTCCCATTGAAAAAATACATGTGTCTGTTAAGTTATGCCACTGAGTATGGGAGCTAAAAGAGAGCAGGAAGGCAGACCCCAGCTACAGTAGTAAGTAGGTCCCCATACAGTATATCAGCCAGCACGGCGTCACATTTGCAGCTGCTTTCCTGTGGGAGCTATCTTCAATACCACACTTTTTCTCCTCAGCTCCCATTGAAAAAATACATGTGTCTCTTAAGGTATACCACTGAGTATGGGAGCTACAAGAAAGCAGGAAGGCAGACCCCACCTACAGTAGTAAGTAGGACGCCACGCAGTCTATCAGCCAGCACGGTGTCACATTTGCAGCTGCTTTCCTGTGGGAGCTATCTTCAATACCACACTTTTTCTCCTCATCTCCCATTGAAAAAATACATGTGTCTGTTAAAGTATAGCACTGAGTATGGGAGCTCCAAGAAAGCAGGAAGGCAGACCCCAACTACAGTAGTAAGTAGGTTCCCATGCATTCTGTCAGCCAGCACGGTGTCACATTTGCAGCTGATTTCCTGTGTGAGCTATCTTCAATACCACAGTTTTTATCCTCAGCTCCCATTGAGAAAATACATGTGTCTGTTAAGGTATACCACTAAGTATGGGAGCTACAAGAAAGCAGGACGGCAGACCCCAGTTACAGTAGTAAGCAGGTCCCCATGCAGTATATCAGCCAGCACGGTGTCACATTTGCAGCTGCTTTCCTGTGGGAGCTATCTTCAATACCACACTTTTTCTCCTCAGCTCCCATTGAAAAAATACATGTGTCTGTTAAGGTATACCACTGAATATGGGAGCTACAAGAAAGCAGGAAGGCAGACCCCAGCTACAGAAGTAAATAGGTCCCCATAGAGTATATCAGCCAGCACGGTGTCACATTTGCAGCTGCTTTCCTGAGGGAGCTGTCTTCAATACCACAATTTTTCTCCTCAGCTCCCATTGAAAAAAATACATTTTGTCTGTTAAGTTATGCCACTGAGTATGGGAGCTACAAGAAAGCAGGAAGGCAGACCCCAGCTACAGTAGTAAGTAGGTCCCCATGCATTCTATCAGCCAGCACGGTGTCACATTTGCAGCTGCTTTCCTGTGGGAGCTATCTTCAATACCAAACTTTTTCTCCTCAGCTCCCATTGAAAAAATACATGTGTCTGTTAAGGTATACCACTGAGTATGGGAGCTACAAGAAAGCAGAAAGGCAGACCCCAGTTACAGTAGTAAGCAGGTCCCCATGCAGTATATCAGCCAGCACGGTGTCACATTTGTAGCTGCTTTCCTGTGGGAGCTATCTTCAATACCACAGTTTTTCTCCTCATCTCCCATTGAAAAAATACATGTGTCTTTTAAAGTATACCACTGAGTATGGGAGCTACAAGAAAGCAGGAAGGCTGACCCCACCTACAGTAGTAAGTAGGACGCCATGCAGTCTATCAGCCAGCACGGTGTCACATTTGCAGCTGCTTTCCTGTGGGAGCTATCTTCAATACCACACTTTTTATCCTCAGCTCCCATTGAAAAAATACATGTGTCTGTTAAGGTATACCACTGAGTATGGGAGCTACAAGAAAGCAGGAAGGCAGACCCCACTTACAGTAGTAAGCAGGTCCCCATGCAGTATATCAGCCAGCACGGTGTCACATTTGCAGCTGCTTTCCTGTGGGAGCTATCTTCAATACCACACTTTTTCTCCTCAGCTCCCATTGAAAAAATACATGTTGTCTGTTAAGTTATGCCACTGAGTATGGGAGCTACAAGAAAGCAGGAAGGCAGACCCCAGCTACAGTAGTAAGTAGGTCCCCATGCATTCTGTCAGTCAGCACGGTGTCACATTTGCAGCTGATTTCCTGTGGGAGCTATCTTCAATACCACAGTTTTTATCCTCAGCTCCCATTGAAAAAATACATGTGTCTGTTAAGTTATACCACTGAGTATGGGAGCTACAAGAAAGCAGGAAGGCAGACCCCAGTTAAGTAGTAAGCAGGTCCCCATGCAGTATATCAGCCAGCACGGTGTCAGATTTGCAGATGCTTTCCTGTGGGAGCTATCTTCAATACCACACTTTTTCTGTTCAACTCCCATTGAAAAAATACATGTGTCTGTTAAGGTATACCACTGAATATGGGAGCTACAAGAAAGCAGGAAGGCAGACCCCAGCTACAGAAGTAAATAGGTCCCCATAGAGTATATCAGCCAGCATGGTGTCACATTTGCAGCTGCTTTCCTGAGGGAGCTATCTTCAATACCACAATTTTTCTCCTCAGCTCCCATTGAAAAAAATACATTTTGTCTGTTAAGTTATGCCACTGAGTATGGGAGCTACAAGAAAGCAGGAAGGCAGACCCCAGCTACAGTAGTAAGTAGGTCCCCATGCATTCTATCAGCCAGCACGGTGTCACATTTGCAGCTGCTTTCCTGTGGGAGCTATCTTCAATACCACACTTTTACTCCTCAGCTCCCATTGAAAAAATACATGTGGCTGTTAAGGTATGCCAGTGAGAATGGGACCTACAAGAAAGCAGGAAAGCAGACCCCGGCTACAGTAGTAAGCAGGTCCCCATGCAGTCTATCAGCCAGCACACTGTCACATTTGCAGCTGCTTTCCTGTGGGAGCTATCTTCAATACCACACTTTCTCTCCTCAGCTCCCATTGAAAAAATACATGTGTCTGTTAAGTTATACAACTGAGTATGGGAGCTACAAGAAAGCAGGAAGGCAGACCCCAGCTACAGTAGTAAGTAGGTCCCCATGCAGTCTATCAGCCAGCACGGTGTCACATTTGCAGCTGCTTTCCTTTGGGAGCTATCTTCAATACCACAGTTTTTATCCTCAGCTCCCATTGAAAAAATACATGTGTCTGTTAAGGTATACCACTGAGTATGGGAGCTACAAGAAAGCAGAAAGGCAGACCCCAGTTACAGTAGGAAGCAGGTCCCCATGCAGTATATCAGCCAGCACGGTGTCACATTTGCAGCTGCTTTCCTGTGGGAGCTATCTTCAATACCAGAGTTTTTATCCTCAGCTCCCATTGAAAAAATACCTGTGTCTGTTAAGGTATACCACTGAATATGGGAGCTACAAGAAAGCAGGAAGGCAGACCCCATCTACAGAAGTAAATAGGTCCAGATACAGTCTATCAGCCAGCACGGTGTCACATTTGCAGCTGCTCTCCTGAGGGAGCTATCTTCAATACCACACTTTTTCTCCTCAGTTCCCATTGAAAAAAATACATTTTGTCTGTTAAGGTATACCACTGAATATGGGAGCTACAAGAAAGCAGGAAGGCAGACCCCAGCTACAGTAGTAAGTAGGTCCCCATGCAGTCTATCAGCCAGCACGGTGCCACATTTGCAGCTGCTTTCCTGTGGGAGCTCTCTTCAATACCACACTTTTTGTCCTCAGCTCCCATTGAAAAAATACATGTGTCTGTTAAGGTATAGTACTGAGTATGGGAGCTACAAGAAAGCAGGAAGGCAGACCCCAGTTACAGTAGGAAGCAGGTCCCCATGCAGTATATCAGCCAGCACGGTGTCACATTTGCAGCTGCTTGCCTGTGGGAGCTATCTTCAATACCACACTTTTTCTGTTCAACTCCCATTGAAAAAATACATGTATCTGTTAAGGTATACCACTGAATATGGGAGCTACAAGAAAGCAGGAAGGCAGACCCCAGCTACAGAAGTAAATAGGTCCCCATACAGTATATCAGCCAGCACGGCGTCACATTTGCAGCTGCTTTCCTGTGGGAGCTATCTTCAATACCACACTTTTTCTCCTCATCTCCCATTGAAAAGATACATGTGTCTCTTAAGGTATACCACTGAGTATGGGAGCTACAAGAAAGCAGGAAGGCAGACCCCACCTACAGTAGTAAGTAGGACGCCATGCAGTCTATCAGCGAGCACGGTGTCACATTTGCAGCTGCTTTCCTGTGGGAGCTATCTTCAATACCACACTTTTTCTCCTCAGCTCCCATTGAAAAAATACATGTGTCTGTTAAGGTATACCACTGAGTATGGGAGCTACAAGAAAGCAGGAAGGCAGACCCCAACTACAGTAGTAAGTAGGTCCCCATGCATTCTGTCAGCCAGCACGGTGTCACATTTACAGCTGATTTCCTGTGTGAGCTATCTTCAATACCACAGTTTTTATCCTCAGCTCCCATTGAGAAAATACATGTGTCTGTTAAGGTATACCACTGAGTATGGGAGCTACAAGAAAGCAGGACGGCAGATCCCAGTTACAGTAGGAAGCAGGTCCCCATGCAGTATATCAGCCAGCACGGTGTCACATTTGCAGCTGCTTGCCTGTGGGAGCTATCTTCAATACCAGAGTTTTTATCCTCAGCTCCCATTGAAAAAATACCTGTGTCTGTTAAGGTATACCACTGAATATGGGAGCTACAAGAAAGCAGGAAGGCAGACCCCATCTACAGAAGTAAATAGGTCCAGATACAGTCTATCAGCCAGCACGGTGTCACATTTGCAGCTGCTCTCCTGAGGGAGCTATCTTCAATACCACACTTTTTCTCCTCAGTTCCCATTGAAAAAAATACATTTTGTCTGTTAAGGTATACCACTGAATATGGGAGCTACAAGAAAGCAGGAAGGCAGACCCCAGCTACAGTAGTAAGTAGGTCCCCATGCAGTCTATCAGCCAGCACGGTGCCACATTTGCAGCTGCTTTCCTGTGGGAGCTATCTTCAATACCACACTTTTTGTCCTCAGCTCCCATTGAAAAAATACATGTGTCTGTTAAGGTATAGTACTGAGTATGGGAGCTACAAGAAAGCAGGAAGGCAGACCCCAGTTACAGTAGGAAGCAGGTCCCCATGCAGTATATCAGCCAGCACGGTGTCACATTTGCAGCTGCTTGCCTGTGGGAGCTATCTTCAATACCACACTTTTTCTGTTCAACTCCCATTGAAAAAATACATGTATCTGTTAAGGTATACCACTGAATATGGGAGCTACAAGAAAGCAGGAAGGCAGACCCCAGCTACAGAAGTAAATAGGTCCCCATACAGTATATCAGCCAGCACGGCGTCACATTTGCAGCTGCTTTCCTGTGGGAGCTATCTTCAATACCACACTTTTTCTCCTCATCTCCCATTGAAAAGATACATGTGTCTCTTAAGGTATACCACTGAGTATGGGAGCTACAAGAAAGCAGGAAGGCAGACCCCACCTACAGTAGTAAGTAGGACGCCATGCAGTCTATCAGCGAGCACGGTGTCACATTTGCAGCTGCTTTCCTGTGGGAGCTATCTTCAATACCACACTTTTTCTCCTCAGCTCCCATTGAAAAAATACATGTGTCTGTTAAGGTATACCACTGAGTATGGGAGCTACAAGAAAGCAGGAAGGCAGACCCCAACTACAGTAGTAAGTAGGTCCCCATGCATTCTGTCAGCCAGCACGGTGTCACATTTACAGCTGATTTCCTGTGTGAGCTATCTTCAATACCACAGTTTTTATCCTCAGCTCCCATTGAGAAAATACATGTGTCTGTTAAGGTATACCACTGAGTATGGGAGCTACAAGAAAGCAGGACGGCAGATCCCAGTTACAGTAGGAAGCAGGTCCCCATGCAGTATATCAGCCAGCACGGTGTCACATTTGCAGCTGCTTGCCTGTGGGAGCTATCTTCAATACCACACTTTTTCTGTTCAACTCCCATTGAAAAAATACATGTGTCTGTTAAGGTATACCACTGAATATGGGAGCTACAAGAAAGCAGGAAGGCAGACCCCAGCTACAGAAGTAAATAGGTCCCCATACAGTATATCAGCCAGCACGGCGTCACATTTGCAGCTGCTTTCCTGTGGGAGCTATCTTCAATACCACACTTTTTCTCCTCATCTCCCATTGAAAAAATACATGTGTCTCTTAAGGTATACCGCTGAGTATGGGAGCTACAAGAAAGCAGGAAGGCAGACCCTAGCTACAGTAGTAAGTAGGACGCCATGCAGTCTATCAGCCAGCACGGTGTCACATTTGCAGCTGCTTTCCTGTGGGAGCTATCTTCAATACCACACTTTTTCTTCTCAGCTCCCATTGAAAAAATACATGTGTCTGTTAAGGTATACCACTGAGTATGGGAGCTACAAGAAAGCAGGAAGGCAGACCCCAACTACAGTAGTAAGTAGGTCCCCATGCATTCTGTCAGCCAGCACGGTGTCACATTTGCAGCTGATTTCCTGTGTGAGCTATCTTCAATACCACAGTTTTTATCCTCAGCTCCCATTGAGAAAATACATGTGTCTGTTAAGGTATACCAGTGAGTATGGGAGCTATAAGAAAGCAGGAAGGCAGACCCCAGTTACAGTAGTAAGCAGGTCCCCATGCAGTATATCAGCCAGCACGGTGTCACATTTGTAGCTGCTTTCCTGTGGGAGCTATCTTCAATACCACACTTTTTCTCCTCATCTCCCATTGAAAAAATACATGTGTCTCTTAAGGTATACCGCTGAGTATGGGAGCTACAAGAAAGCAGGAAGGCAGACCCCACCTACAGTACTAAGTAGGACGCCATGCAGTCTATCAGCCAGCACGGTGTCACATTTGCAGCTGCTTTCCTGTGGGAGCTATCTTCAATACCACACTTTTTATCCTCAGCTCCCATTGAAAAAATACATGTGTCTGTTAAGGTATGCCACTGAGTATGGGAGCTACAAGAAAGCCCGAAGGCAGACCCTAGCTACAGTAGTCAGTAGATCCCCATGCATTCTATCAGCCAGCACGGTGTCACATTTGCAGCTGCTTTCCTGTGGGAGCTATCTTCAATACCAGAGTTTTTATCCTCAGCTCGATTTGAAAAAATACATGTGTATTGTAAGTTATGCCACTGAGTATGGGAGCTACAAGAAAGCAGGACGGCAGAACCTGCCGCGAAGTTTTCGGCTCTTGGCCTGAAAAACCCAGGCTTGAAGCCTGAAACCCAGGCACGAAGGCCTGAAACCCAGGCACGAAGGCCTGAGACCCAGGCACGAAGCTTGAAACCCAGGCACGAAGGCCTGAAACCCAGGCACGAAGGCCTGAAACCCAGGCACGAAGGCCTGAAACCCAGGCACGAAGGCCTGAAACCCAGGCACGAAGCCTGAAACCCAGACACGAAGCCTGAAACCCAGGCACAAAGGCTTGAAACCCAGGCACGAAGCCTGAAACCCAGGCACAAAGGCCTGAAACCCAGGCACGAAGGCCTGAAACCCAGTTACAAAAGCCTGAAAAACCCCAGGCACGAAGGCCTGAAAACCCAGGCACGACGCCTGAAACCCAGGCACGAAGGCCTGAAACCCAGGCACAAAAGCCTGAAAAACCCAGGCACGAAGCCTACTTCATGCGGCGATCAACCCAGGGTCCGATTCTCAGCTGGGTGGGAAGAAATCAGTCCTACTCAATGTGAGTGATAGCAGAAATCTTCTTCTTCATTGAGAGCAGCCTCTAACTTATATACACAGCAGCTTCAAAGCTAGCTCAGCAACAGCAGCTAATAGATTACATTCTTATGCTCATCCTACTTGCGGTTTCTGCGATAAGCAAGCTCCCTCACATTTTCCCATCTTGTTTTTCCCCCGTAGTTGTTTTCCACCTTGGGCTGTTACCTCGTTAGCTGAAAACAGCCCGACCTTGAAGGAAGAGAAAGCGGCCTGCTGTCTGCGTGACAGCAACTGCTTTAACCATGGCTCTGACTCTGTTCTTGATTGTGCATTAAATTCATCTAACTGGAACTCAGATTGCCTTGCCCCATCGGGCCTAACATTATACCCTGCGATCCATGTCCATTCTCCCTTAACCACTCTTCGACAAGACCCCAGCTACAGTAGTAAGTAGGTCCCCATGCAGTCTATCAGCCAGCACGGTGTCACATTTGCAGCTGCTTTCCTGTGGGAGCTATCTTCAATACCACACTTTTTCTCCTCAGCTACCATTGAAAAAATACATGTGTCTGTTAAGTTATGCCACTGAGCATGGGAGGTACAAGAAAGCAGGAAGGCAGACCCCAGCTACAGTAGTAAGTAGGCCCCCATGCGGTCTATCAGCCAGCACGGTGTCACATTTGCAGCTGCTTTCCTGTGAGAGCTATCTTCAATACCACACTTTTTCTCCTCAGCTCCCATTGAAAAAATACATGTGTCTGTTAAGTTATGCCACTGAGTATGTGAGCTATAAGAAAGCAGGAAGGCAGACCCCACCTACAGTAGTAAGTAGGTCCCCATGCAGTCTATCAGCCAGCACGGTGTCACATTTGCAGCTGCTTTCCTGTGGGAGCTATCTTCAATACCACACTTTTTCTGTTCAGCTCCCATTGAATAAACTACATTTTGTCTGTTAAATTATATCGCTGAGTATGGGAGCTACAAGAAAGCAGGAAGGCAGACCCCAGCTACAGTAGTCAGTAGATCCCCATGCAGTCTATACGCCAGCACGGTGTCACATTTGCAGCTGCTTTCCTGTGGGAGCTATCTTCAATACCACACTTTTTCTCCTCAGCTCCCTTTGAAAAAATACATGTGTCTGTTAAGTTATGCCACTGAGTATGGGAGCTACAAGAAAGCAGGAAGGCAGACCCCAGCTACAGTAGTAAGTAGGGCCCCATGCAGTCTATCAGCCAGCACGGTGTCCCATTTGCAGCTCCTTTCCTGTGGGAGCTTCCTTCAATACCACACTTTTTCTCCTCAGCTCCCATTGAAAATATACATGTGTCTGTTAAGTTATGCCACTGAGTATGGGAGCTACAAGAAAGCAGGACAGGAGACCCCAGCTACAATAGTAAGTAGGTCCCCATGCAGTCTATCAGCCAGCACGGTGTCACATTTGCAGCTCCTTTCCTGTGGGAGCTATCTTCAATACCACACTTTTTCTCCTCAGCTCCCAGTGAGAAAATACATGTGTCTGTTAAGTTATGCCACTGAGTATGGGAGCTATAAGAAAGCAGGACGGCAGACCCCAGCTACAGTAGTAAGTAGGTCCCCATGCAGTCTATCAGCCAGCACGGTGTCACATTTGCAGCTGCTTTCCTGTGGGAGCTATCTTCAATACCAGAGTTTTTATCCTCAGCTCGATTTGAAAAAATACATGTGTATTGTAAGTTATGCCACTGAGTATGGGAGCTACAAGAAAGCAGGACGGCAGAACCTGCCGCGAAGTTTTCGGCTCTTGGCCTGAAAAACCCAGGCTTGAAGCCTGAAACCCAGGCACGAAGGCCTGAAACCCAGGCACGAAGGCCTGAGACCCAGGCACGAAGCTTGAAACCCAGGCACGAAGGCCTGAAACCCAGGCACGAAGCCTGAAACCCAGGCACGAAGGCCTGAAACCCAGGCACGAAGGCCTGAAACCCAGGCACGAAGCCTGAAACCCAGACACGAAGCCTGAAACCCAGGCACAAAGGCTTGAAACCCAGGCACGAAGCCTGAAACCCAGGCACAAAGGCCTGAAACCCAGGCACGAAGGCCTGAAACCCAGTTACAAAAGCCTGAAAAACCCCAGGCACGAAGGCCTGAAAACCCAGGCACGACGCCTGAAACCCAGGCACGAAGGCCTGAAACCCAGGCACAAAAGCCTGAAAAACCCAGGCACGAAGCCTACTTCATGCGGCGATCAACCCAGGGTCCGATTCTCAGCTGGGTGGGAAGAAATCAGTCCTACTCAATGTGAGTGATAGCAGAAATCTTCTTCTTCATTGAGAGCAGCCTCTAACTTATATACACAGCAGCTTCAAAGCTAGCTCAGCAACAGCAGCTAATAGATTACATTCTTATGCTCATCCTACTTGCGGTTTCTGCGATAAGCAAGCTCCCTCACATTTTCCCATCTTGTTTTTCCCCCGTAGTTGTTTTCCACCTTGGGCTGTTACCTCGTTAGCTGAAAACAGCCCGACCTTGAAGGAAGAGAAAGCGGCCTGCTGTCTGCGTGACAGCAACTGCTTTAACCATGGCTCTGACTCTGGTCTTGATTGTGCATTAAATTCATCTAACTGGAACTCAGATTGCCTTGCCCCATCGGGCCTAACATTATAC
The DNA here is from genome assembly GCF_028858725.1 of Colius striatus. Taxonomy (NCBI): domain Eukaryota; kingdom Metazoa; phylum Chordata; class Aves; order Coliiformes; family Coliidae; genus Colius; species Colius striatus. The sequence continues at coordinate 1,557,126 of NC_084780.1, forward strand.
CCTGCGATCCATGTCCATTCTCCCTTAACCACTCTTCGACAAGACCCCAGCTACAGTAGTAAGTAGGTCCCCATGCAGTCTATCAGCCAGCACGGTGTCACATTTGCAGCTGCTTTCCTGTGGGAGCTATCTTCAATACCACACTTTTTCTCCTCAGCTACCATTGAAAAAATACATGTGTCTGTTAAGTTATGCCACTGAGCATGGGAGGTACAAGAAAGCAGGAAGGCAGACCCCAGCTACAGTAGTAAGTAGGCCCCCATGCGGTCTATCAGCCAGCACGGTGTCACATTTGCAGCTGCTTTCCTGTGAGAGCTATCTTCAATACCACACTTTTTCTCCTCAGCTCCCATTGAAAAAATACATGTGTCTGTTAAGTTATGCCACTGAGTATGTGAGCTATAAGAAAGCAGGAAGGCAGACCCCAGCTACAGTAGTAAGTAGGTCCCCATGCAGTCTATCAGCCAGCACGGTGTCACATTTGCAGCTGCTTTCCTGTGGGAGCTATCTTCAATACCACACTTTTTCTGTTCAGCTCCCATTGAATAAACTACATTTTGTCTGTTAAATTATATCGCTGAGTATGGGAGCTACAAGAAAGCAGGAAGGCAGACCCCAGCTACAGTAGTCAGTAGATCCCCATGCAGTCTATACGCCAGCACGGTGTCACATTTGCAGCTGCTTTCCTGTGGGAGCTATCTTCAATACCACACTTTTTCTCCTCAGCTCCCTTTGAAAAAATACATGTGTCTGTTAAGTTATGCCACTGAGTATGGGAGCTACAAGAAAGCAGGAAGGCAGACCCCAGCTACAGTAGTAAGTAGGGCCCCATGCAGTCTATCAGCCAGCACGGTGTCCCATTTGCAGCTCCTTTCCTGTGGGAGCTTCCTTCAATACCACACTTTTTCTCCTCAGCTCCCATTGAAAATATACATGTGTCTGTTAAGTTATGCCACTGAGTATGGGAGCTACAAGAAAGCAGGACAGGAGACCCCAGCTACAATAGTAAGTAGGTCCCCATGCAGTCTATCAGCCAGCACGGTGTCACATTTGCAGCTCCTTTCCTGTGGGAGCTATCTTCAATACCACACTTTTTCTGTTCAACTCCCATTGAAAAAATACATGTGTCTGTTAAGGTATACCACTGAATATGGGAGCTACAAGAAAGCAGGAAGGCAGACCCCAGCTACAGAAGTAAATAGGTCCCCATAGAGTATATCAGCCAGCATGGTGTCACATTTGCAGCTGCTTTCCTGAGGGAGCTATCTTCAATACCACAATTTTTCTCCTCAGCTCCCATTGAAAAAAATACATTTTGTCTGTTAAGTTATGCCACTGAGTATGGGAGCTACAAGAAAGCAGGAAGGCAGACCCCAGCTACAGTAGTAAGTAGGTCCCCATGCATTCTATCAGCCAGCACGGTGTCACATTTGCAGCTGCTTTCCTGTGGGAGCTATCTTCAATACCACACTTTTACTCCTCAGCTCCCATTGAAAAAATACATGTGGCTGTTAAGGTATGCCAGTGAGAATGGGACCTACAAGAAAGCAGGAAAGCAGACCCCGGCTACAGTAGTAAGTAGGTCCCCATGCAGTCTATCAGCCAGCACACTGTCACATTTGCAGCTGCTTTCCTGTGGGAGCTATCTTCAATACCACACTTTCTCTCCTCAGCTCCCATTGAAAAAATACATGTGTCTGTTAAGTTATACAACTGAGTATGGGAGCTACAAGAAAGCAGGAAGGCAGACCCCAGCTACAGTAGTAAGTAGGTCCCCATGCAGTCTATCAGCCAGCACGGTGTCACATTTGCAGCTGCTTTCCTTTGGGAGCTATCTTCAATACCACAGTTTTTATCCTCAGCTCCCATTGAAAAAATACATGTGTCTGTTAAGGTATACCACTGAGTATGGGAGCTACAAGAAAGCAGAAAGGCAGACCCCAGTTACAGTAGGAAGCAGGTCCCCATGCAGTATATCAGCCAGCACGGTGTCACATTTGCAGCTGCTTTCCTGTGGGAGCTATCTTCAATACCAGAGTTTTTATCCTCAGCTCCCATTGAAAAAATACCTGTGTCTGTTAAGGTATACCACTGAATATGGGAGCTACAAGAAAGCAGGAAGGCAGACCCCATCTACAGAAGTAAATAGGTCCAGATACAGTCTATCAGCCAGCACGGTGTCACATTTGCAGCTGCTCTCCTGAGGGAGCTATCTTCAATACCACACTTTTTCTCCTCAGCTCCCATTGAAAAAAATACATTTTGTCTGTTAAGGTATACCACTGAATATGGGAGCTACAAGAAAGCAGGAAGGCAGACCCCAGCTACAGTAGTAAGTAGGTCCCCATGCAGTCTATCAGCCAGCACGGTGCCACATTTGCAGCTGCTTTCCTGTGGGAGCTATCTTCAATACCACACTTTTTGTCCTCAGCTCCCATTGAAAAAATACATGTGTCTGTTAAGGTATAGTACTGAGTATGGGAGCTACAAGAAAGCAGGAAGGCAGACCCCAGTTACAGTAGGAAGCAGGTCCCCATGCAGTATATCAGCCAGCACGGTGTCACATTTGCAGCTGCTTGCCTGTGGGAGCTATCTTCAATACCACACTTTTTCTGTTCAACTCCCATTGAAAAAATACATGTATCTGTTAAGGTATACCACTGAATATGGGAGCTACAAGAAAGCAGGAAGGCAGACCCCAGCTACAGAAGTAAATAGGTCCCCATACAGTATATCAGCCAGCACGGCGTCACATTTGCAGCTGCTTTCCTGTGGGAGCTATCTTCAATACCACACTTTTTCTCCTCATCTCCCATTGAAAAGATACATGTGTCTCTTAAGGTATACCACTGAGTATGGGAGCTACAAGAAAGCAGGAAGGCAGACCCCACCTACAGTAGTAAGTAGGACGCCATGCAGTCTATCAGCGAGCACGGTGTCACATTTGCAGCTGCTTTCCTGTGGGAGCTATCTTCAATACCACACTTTTTCTCCTCAGCTCCCATTGAAAAAATACATGTGTCTGTTAAGGTATACCACTGAGTATGGGAGCTACAAGAAAGCAGGAAGGCAGACCCCAACTACAGTAGTAAGTAGGTCCCCATGCATTCTGTCAGCCAGCACGGTGTCACATTTACAGCTGATTTCCTGTGTGAGCTATCTTCAATACCACAGTTTTTATCCTCAGCTCCCATTGAGAAAATACATGTGTCTGTTAAGGTATACCACTGAGTATGGGAGCTACAAGAAAGCAGGACGGCAGATCCCAGTTACAGTAGGAAGCAGGTCCCCATGCAGTATATCAGCCAGCACGGTGTCACATTTGCAGCTGCTTGCCTGTGGGAGCTATCTTCAATACCACACTTTTTCTGTTCAACTCCCATTGAAAAAATACATGTGTCTGTTAAGGTATACCACTGAATATGGGAGCTACAAGAAAGCAGGAAGGCAGACCCCAGCTACAGAAGTAAATAGGTCCCCATACAGTATATCAGCCAGCACGGCGTCACATTTGCAGCTGCTTTCCTGTGGGAGCTATCTTCAATACCACACTTTTTCTCCTCATCTCCCATTGAAAAAATACATGTGTCTCTTAAGGTATACCGCTGAGTATGGGAGCTACAAGAAAGCAGGAAGGCAGACCCTAGCTACAGTAGTAAGTAGGACGCCATGCAGTCTATCAGCCAGCACGGTGTCACATTTGCAGCTGCTTTCCTGTGGGAGCTATCTTCAATACCACACTTTTTCTTCTCAGCTCCCATTGAAAAAATACATGTGTCTGTTAAGGTATACCACTGAGTATGGGAGCTACAAGAAAGCAGGAAGGCAGACCCCAACTACAGTAGTAAGTAGGTCCCCATGCATTCTGTCAGCCAGCACGGTGTCACATTTGCAGCTGATTTCCTGTGTGAGCTATCTTCAATACCACAGTTTTTATCCTCAGCTCCCATTGAGAAAATACATGTGTCTGTTAAGGTATACCAGTGAGTATGGGAGCTATAAGAAAGCAGAAAGGCAGACCCCAGTTACAGTAGTAAGCAGGTCCCCATGCAGTATATCAGCCAGCACGGTGTCACATTTGTAGCTGCTTTCCTGTGGGAGCTATCTTCAATACCACACTTTTTCTCCTCATCTCCCATTGAAAAAATACATGTGTCTCTTAAGGTATACCGCTGAGTATGGGAGCTACAAGAAAGCAGGAAGGCAGACCCCACCTACAGTACTAAGTAGGACGCCATGCAGTCTATCAGCCAGCACGGTGTCACATTTGCAGCTGCTTTCCTGTGGGAGCTATCTTCAATACCACACTTTTTATCCTCAGCTCCCATTGAAAAAATACATGTGTCTGTTAAGGTATGCCACTGAGTATGGGAGCTACAAGAAAGCCCGAAGGCAGACCCTAGCTACAGTAGTCAGTAGATCCCCATGCATTCTATCAGCCAGCACGGTGTCACATTTGCAGCTGCTTTCCTGTGGGAGCTATCTTCAATACCAGAGTTTTTATCCTCAGCTCGATTTGAAAAAATACATGTGTATTGTAAGTTATGCCACTGAGTATGGGAGCTACAAGAAAGCAGGACGGCAGAACCTGCCGCGAAGTTTTCGGCTCTTGGCCTGAAAAACCCAGGCTTGAAGCCTGAAACCCAGGCACGAAGGCCTGAAACCCAGGCACGAAGGCCTGAGACCCAGGCACGAAGCTTGAAACCCAGGCACGAAGGCCTGAAACCCAGGCACGAAGGCCTGAAACCCAGGCACGAAGCCTGAAACCCAGGCACGAAGGCCGGAAACCCAGGCACGAAGGCCTGAAACCCAGGCACGAAGCCTGAAACCCAGACACGAAGCCTGAAACCCAGGCACAAAGGCTTGAAACCCAGGCACGAAGCCTGAAACCCAGGCACAAAGGCCTGAAACCCAGGCACGAAGGCCTGAAACCCAGTTACAAAAGCCTGAAAAACCCCAGGCACGAAGGCCTGAAAACCCAGGCACGACGCCTGAAACCCAGGCACGAAGGCCTGAAACCCAGGCACAAAAGCCTGAAAAACCCAGGCACGAAGCCTACTTCATGCGGCGATCAACCCAGGGTCCGATTCTCAGCTGGGTGGGAAGAAATCAGTCCTACTCAATGTGAGTGATAGCAGAAATCTTCTTCTTCATTGAGAGCAGCCTCTAACTTATATACACAGCAGCTTCAAAGCTAGCTCAGCAACAGCAGCTAATAGATTACATTCTTATGCTCATCCTACTTGCGGTTTCTGCGATAAGCAAGCTCCCTCACATTTTCCCATCTTGTTTTTCCCCCGTAGTTGTTTTCCACCTTGGGCTGTTACCTCGTTAGCTGAAAACAGCCCGACCTTGAAGGAAGAGAAAGCGGCCTGCTGTCTGCGTGACAGCAACTGCTTTAACCATGGCTCTGACTCTGTTCTTGATTGTGCATTAAATTCATCTAACTGGAACTCAGATTGCCTTGCCCCATCGGGCCTAACATTATACCCTGCGATCCATGTCCATTCTCCCTTAACCACTCTTCGACAAGACCCCAGCTACAGTAGTAAGTAGGTCCCCATGCAGTCTATCAGCCAGCACGGTGTCACATTTGCAGCTGCTTTCCTGTGGGAGCTATCTTCAATACCACACTTTTTCTCCTCAGCTACCATTGAAAAAATACATGTGTCTGTTAAGTTATGCCACTGAGCATGGGAGGTACAAGAAAGCAGGAAGGCAGACCCCAGCTACAGTAGTAAGTAGGCCCCCATGCGGTCTATCAGCCAGCACGGTGTCACATTTGCAGCTGCTTTCCTGTGAGAGCTATCTTCAATACCACACTTTTTCTCCTCAGCTCCCATTGAAAAAATACATGTGTCTGTTAAGTTATGCCACTGAGTATGTGAGCTATAAGAAAGCAGGAAGGCAGACCCCACCTACAGTAGTAAGTAGGTCCCCATGCAGTCTATCAGCCAGCACGGTGTCACATTTGCAGCTGCTTTCCTGTGGGAGCTATCTTCAATACCACACTTTTTCTGTTCAGCTCCCATTGAATAAACTACATTTTGTCTGTTAAATTATATCGCTGAGTATGGGAGCTACAAGAAAGCAGGAAGGCAGACCCCAGCTACAGTAGTCAGTAGATCCCCATGCAGTCTATACGCCAGCACGGTGTCACATTTGCAGCTGCTTTCCTGTGGGAGCTATCTTCAATACCACACTTTTTCTGTTCAGCTCCCTTTGAAAAAATACATGTGTCTGTTAAGTTATGCCACTGAGTATGGGAGCTACAAGAAAGCAGGAAGGCAGACCCCAGCTACAGTAGTAAGTAGGGCCCCATGCAGTCTATCAGCCAGCACGGTGTCCCATTTGCAGCTCCTTTCCTGTGGGAGCTTCCTTCAATACCACACTTTTTCTCCTCAGCTCCCATTGAAAATATACATGTGTCTGTTAAGTTATGCCACTGAGTATGGGAGCTACAAGAAAGCAGGACAGGAGACCCCAGCTACAATAGTAAGTAGGTCCCCATGCAGTCTATCAGCCAGCACGGTGTCACATTTGCAGCTCCTTTCCTGTGGGAGCTATCTTCAATACCACACTTTTTCTCCTCAGCTCCCAGTGAGAAAATACATGTGTCTGTTAAGTTATGCCACTGAGTATGGGAGCTATAAGAAAGCAGGACGGCAGACCCCAGCTACAGTAGTAAGTAGGTCCCCATGCAGTCTATCAGCCAGCACGGTGTCACATTTGCAGCTGCTTTCCTGTGGGAGCTATCTTCAATACCAGAGTTTTTATCCTCAGGTCGATTTGAAAAAATACATGTGTATTGTAAGTTATGCCACTGAGTATGGGAGCTACAAGAAAGCAGGACGGCAGAACCTGCGGCGAAGTTTTCGGCTCTTGGCCTGAAAAACCCAGGCTTGAAGCCTGAAACCCAGGCACGAAGGCCTGAAACCCAGGCACGAAGGCCTGAGACCCAGGCACGAAGCTTGAAACCCAGGCACGAAGGCCTGAAACCCAGGCACGAAGCCTGAAACCCAGGCACGAAGGCCTGAAACCCAGGCACGAAGGCCTGAAACCCAGGCACGAAGCCTGAAACCCAGACACGAAGCCTGAAACCCAGGCACAAAGGCTTGAAACCCAGGCACGAAGCCTGAAACCCAGGCACAAAGGCCTGAAACCCAGGCACGAAGGCCTGAAACCCAGTTACAAAAGCCTGAAAAACCCCAGGCACGAAGGCCTGAAAACCCAGGCACGACGCCTGAAACCCAGGCACGAAGGCCTGAAACCCAGGCACAAAAGCCTGAAAAACCCAGGCACGAAGCCTACTTCATGCGGCGATCAACCCAGGGTCCGATTCTCAGCTGGGTGGGAAGAAATCAGTCCTACTCAATGTGAGTGATAGCAGAAATCTTCTTCTTCATTGAGAGCAGCCTCTAACTTATATACACAGCAGCTTCAAAGCTAGCTCAGCAACAGCAGCTAATAGATTACATTCTTATGCTCATCCTACTTGCGGTTTCTGCGATAAGCAAGCTCCCTCACATTTTCCCATCTTGTTTTTCCCCCGTAGTTGTTTTCCACCTTGGGCTGTTACCTCGTTAGCTGAAAACAGCCCGACCTTGAAGGAAGAGAAAGCGGCCTGCTGTCTGCGTGACAGCAACTGCTTTAACCATGGCTCTGACTCTGGTCTTGATTGTGCATTAAATTCATCTAACTGGAACTCAGATTGCCTTGCCCCATCGGGCCTAACATTATACCCTGCGATCCATGTCCATTCTCCCTTAACCACTCTTCGACAAGACCCCAGCTACAGTAGTAAGTAGGTCCCCATGCAGTCTATCAGCCAGCACGGTGTCACATTTGCAGCTGCTTTCCTGTGGGAGCTATCTTCAATACCACACTTTTTCTCCTCAGCTACCATTGAAAAAATACATGTGTCTGTTAAGTTATGCCACTGAGCATGGGAGGTACAAGAAAGCAGGAAGGCAGACCCCAGCTACAGTAGTAAGTAGGCCCCCATGCGGTCTATCAGCCAGCACGGTGTCACATTTGCAGCTGCTTTCCTGTGAGAGCTATCTTCAATACCACACTTTTTCTCCTCAGCTCCCATTGAAAAAATACATGTGTCTGTTAAGTTATGCCACTGAGTATGTGAGCTATAAGAAAGCAGGAAGGCAGACCCCACCTACAGTAGTAAGTAGGTCCCCATGCAGTCTATCAGCCAGCACGGTGTCACATTTGCAGCTGCTTTCCTGTGGGAGCTATCTTCAATACCACACTTTTTCTGTTCAGCTCCCATTGAATAAACTACATTTTGTCTGTTAAATTATATCGCTGAGTATGGGAGCTACAAGAAAGCAGGAAGGCAGACCCCAGCTACAGTAGTCAGTAGATCCCCATGCAGTCTATACGCCAGCACGGTGTCACATTTGCAGCTGCTTTCCTGTGGGAGCTATCTTCAATACCACACTTTTTCTCCTCAGCTCCCTTTGAAAAAATACATGTGTCTGTTAAGTTATGCCACTGAGTATGGGAGCTACAAGAAAGCAGGAAGGCAGACCCCAGCTACAGTAGTAAGTAGGTCCCCATGCAGTCTATCAGCCAGCACGGTGTCACATTTGCAGCTCCTTTCCTGTGGGAGCTTCCTTCAATACCACACTTTTTCTCCTCAGCTCCCATTGAAAATATACATGTGTCTGTTAAGTTATGCCACTGAGTATGGGAGCTACAAGAAAGCAGGACAGGAGACCCCAGCTACAATAGTAAGTAGGTCCCCATGCAGTCTATCAGCCAGCACGGTGTCACATTTGCAGCTCCTTTCCTGTGGGAGCTATCTTCAATACCACACTTTTTCTCCTCAGCTCCCAGTGAGAAAATACATGTGTCTGTTAAGTTATGCCACTGAGTATGGGAGCTATAAGAAAGCAGGACGGCAGACCCCAGCTACAGTAGTAAGTAGGTCCCCATGCAGTCTATCAGCCAGCACGGTGTCACATTTGCAGCTGCTTTCCTGTGGGAGCTATCTTCAATACCAGAGTTTTTATCCTCAGCTCGATTTGAAAAAATACATGTGTATTGTAAGTTATGCCACTGAGTATGGGAGCTACAAGAAAGCAGGACGGCAGAACCTGCCGCGAAGTTTTCGGCTCTTGGCCTGAAAAACCCAGGCTTGAAGCCTGAAACCCAGGCACGAAGGCCTGAAACCCAGGCACGAAGGCCTGAGACCCAGGCACGAAGCTTGAAACCCAGGCACGAAGGCCTGAGACCCAGGCACGAAGCTTGAAACCCAGGCACGAAGGCCTGAAACCCAGGCACGAAGCCTGAAACCCAGGCACGAAGGCCTGAAACCCAGGCACGAAGGCCTGAAACCCAGGCACGAAGCCTGAAACCCAGACACGAAGCCTGAAACCCAGGCACAAAGGCTTGAAACCCAGGCACGAAGCCTGAAACCCAGGCACAAAGGCCTGAAACCCAGGCACGAAGGCCTGAAACCCAGTTACAAAAGCCTGAAAAACCCCAGGCACGAAGGCCTGAAAACCCAGGCACGACGCCTGAAACCCAGGCACGAAGGCCTGAAACCCAGGCACAAAAGCCTGAAAAACCCAGGCACGAAGCCTACTTCATGCGGCGATCAACCCAGGGTCCGATTCTCAGCTGGGTGGGAAGAAATCAGTCCTACTCAATGTGAGTGATAGCAGAAATCTTCTTCTTCATTGAGAGCAGCCTCTAACTTATATACACAGCAGCTTCAAAGCTAGCTCAGCAACAGCAGCTAATAGATTACATTCTTATGCTCATCCTACTTGCGGTTTCTGCGATAAGCAAGCTCCCTCACATTTTCCCATCTTGTTTTTCCCCCGTAGTTGTTTTCCACCTTGGGCTGTTACCTCGTTAGCTGAAAACAGCCCGACCTTGAAGGAAGAGAAAGCGGCCTGCTGTCTGCGTGACAGCAACTGCTTTAACCATGGCTCTGACTCTGGTCTTGATTGTGCATTAAATTCATCTAACTGGAACTCAGATTGCCTTGCCCCATCGGGCCTAACATTATACCCTGCGATCCATGTCCATTCTCCCTTAACCACTCTTCGACAAGACCCCAGCTACAGTAGTAAGTAGGTCCCCATGCAGTCTATCAGCCAGCACGGTGTCACATTTGCAGCTGCTTTCCTGTGGGAGCTATCTTCAATACCACACTTTTTCTCCTCAGCTACCATTGAAAAAATACATGTGTCTGTTAAGTTATGCCACTGAGCATGGGAGGTACAAGAAAGCAGGAAGGCAGACCCCAGCTACAGTAGTAAGTAGGCCCCCATGCGGTCTATCAGCCAGCACGGTGTCACATTTGCAGCTGCTTTCCTGTGAGAGCTATCTTCAATACCACACTTTTTCTCCTCAGCTCCCATTGAAAAAATACATGTGTCTGTTAAGTTATGCCACTGAGTATGTGAGCTATAAGAAAGCAGGAAGGCAGACCCCACCTACAGTAGTAAGTAGGTCCCCATGCAGTCTATCAGCCAGCACGGTGTCACATTTGCAGCTGCTTTCCTGTGGGAGCTATCTTCAATACCACACTTTTTCTGTTCAGCTCCCATTGAATAAACTACATTTTGTCTGTTAAATTATATCGCTGAGTATGGGAGCTACAAGAAAGCAGGAAGGCAGACCCCAGCTACAGTAGTCAGTAGATCCCCATGCAGTCTATACGCCAGCACGGTGTCACATTTGCAGCTGCTTTCCTGTGGGAGCTATCTTCAATACCACACTTTTTCTCCTCAGCTCCCTTTGAAAAAATACATGTGTCTGTTAAGTTATGCCACTGAGTATGGGAGCTACAAGAAAGCAGGAAGGCAGACCCCAGCTACAGTAGTAAGTAGGGCCCCATGCAGTCTATCAGCCAGCACGGTGTCCCATTTGCAGCTCCTTTCCTGTGGGAGCTTCCTTCAATACCACACTTTTTCTCCTCAGCTCCCATTGAAAATATACATGTGTCTGTTAAGTTATGCCACTGAGTATGGGAGCTACAAGAAAGCAGGACAGGAGACCCCAGCTACAATAGTAAGTAGGTCCCCATGCAGTCTATCAGCCAGCACGGTGTCACATTTGCAGCTCCTTTCCTGTGGGAGCTATCTTCAATACCACACTTTTTCTCCTCAGCTCCCAGTGAGAAAATACATGTGTCTGTTAAGTTATGCCACTGAGTATGGGAGCTATAAGAAAGCAGGACGGTAGACCCCAGCTACAGTAGTAAGTAGGTCCCCATGCAGTCTATCAGCCAGCACGGTGTCACATTTGCAGCTGCTTTCCTGTGGGAGCTATCTTCAATACCACACTTTTTCTCCTCAGCTCCCATTGAAAAAATACATTTTGTCTATTAAGTTATACCACTGAGTATGGGAGCTACAAGAAAGCAGGAAGGCAGACCCCAGCTACAGTAGTAAGTAGGTCCCCATGCAGTCTATCAGCCAGCAGGGTGTCACATTTGCAGTGCTTTCCTTTTGGAGCTATCTTCAATACCAGAGTTTTTATCCTCAGCTCCCATTGAAAAAATACATGTGTATGGTAAGTTATGCCACTGAGTATGGGAGCTACAAGAAAGCAGGAAGGCAGACCCTGCCGCGAAGTTTTCGGCTCTTGGCCTGAAAAACCCAGGCTTGAAGCCTGAAACCCAGGCACGAAGGCCTGAAACCCAGGCACGAAGGCCTGAGACCCAGGCACGAAGCCTGAAACCCAGGCACGAAGCCTGAAACCCAGGCACGAAAGCCTGAAACCCAGGCACGAAGGCCTTAAACCCAGGCACGAAGCCTGAAACCCAGGCGCAAAGGCCTGAAAACCAAGCACGAAGCCTGAAACCCAGGCACAAAGGCCTGAAACCCAGGCACGAAGGCCTGAAACCGAGTTACAAAAGCCTGAAAAACCCCAGGCACGAAGGCCTGAAAAACCAAGGCACGAAGGCCTGAAACCCAGGCATGAAGCCTGAAAACCCAGGCACGAAGCCTGAACCCAGGCACGAAGGCCTGAAACCCAGGCACAAAAGCCTGAAAAACCCAGGCACAAAGGCCTGAAAAACCCAGGCACGAAGGCTTGAAACCCAGGCACAAAAGCCTGAAAAACCCAGGCACGAAGCCTACTTCATGCGGCGATCAACCCAGGGTCCGATTCTCAGCTGGGTGGGAAGAAATCAGTCCTACTCAATGTGAGTGATAGCAGAAATCTTCTTCTTCATTGAGAGCAGGCTCTAACTCATATACACAGCAGCTTCAAAGCTAGCTCAGCAACAGCAGCTAATAGATTACATTCTTATGCTCATCCTACTTGCGGTTTCTGCGATAAGCAAGCTCCCTCACATTTTCCCATCTTGTTTTTCCCCCGTAGTTGTTTTCCACCTTGGGCTGTTACCTCGTTAGCTGAAAACAGCCCGACCTTGAAGGAAGAGAAAGCGGCCTGCTGTCTGCGTGACAGCAACTGCTTTAACCATGGCTCTGACTCTGGTCTTGATTGTGCATTAAATTCATCTAACTGGAACTCAGATTGCCTTGCCCCATCGGGCCTAACATTATACCCTGGGATCCATGTCCATTCTCCCTTAACCACTCCTTGACAAGACCCCAGCTACAGTAGTAAGTAGGTCCCCATGCAGTCTATCAGCCAGCACGGTGTCACATTTGCAGCTGCTTTCCTGTGGGAGCTATCTTCAATACCACACTTTTTCTCCTCAGCTCCCATTGAAAAAATACATGTGTCTGTTAAGTTATGCCACTGAGTATGGGAGCTAAAAGAGAGCAGGAAGGCAGACCCCAGCTACAGTAGTAAGTAGGTCCCCATGCAGTCTATCAGCCAGCACGGTGTCACATTTGCAGCTCCTTTCCTGTGGGAGCTATCTTCAATACCACACTTTTTCTGTTCAGCTCCCATTGAAAAAATACATTTTGTCTGTTAAGTTATACCACTGAGTATGGGAGCTACAAGAAAGCAGGAAGGCAGACCCCACCTACAGTAGTAAGTAGGTCCCCATGCATTCTATCAGCCAGCACGGTGTCACGTTTGCAGCTGCTTTCCTGTGGGAGCTATCTTCAATACCACATTTTCTCCTCATCTCCAATTGAAAAAATACCTGTGTCTGTTTTAAGGTATACCGCTGAATATGGGAGCTACAAGAAAGCAGGAAGGCAGACACCAGCTACAGTAGTAAGTAGGTCCTCATGCAGTCTATCAGCCAGCACGGTTTCACATTTGCAGCTGCTTTCCTGTGGGAGCTATCTTCAATACCACATTTTTCTGTTCAGCTCCCATTGAAAAAATACATGTGTCTGTTTTAAGGTATACCGCTGAATATGGGAGCTACAAGAAAGCAGGAAGGTAGACCCCAGCTACAGTAGTAAGTAGGTCCCCATGCAGTCTATCAGCCAGCACGGTGTCACATTTGCAGCTGCTTTCCTGTGGGAGCTATCTTCAATACCACACTTTTTCTCCTCAGCTCCCATTGAAAAAATACATGTGTCTGTTAAGGTATACCACTGAATATGGGAGCTACAAGAAAGCAGGAAGGCAGACCCCAGCTACAGTAGTAAGTAGGTCCCCATGCAGTCTATCAGTCAGCACGGTGTCACATTTGCAGCTGCTTTCCTGTGGGAGCTATCTTCAATACCACAGTTTTTCTCCTCAGCTCCCATTGAAAAAATACATGTGTCTGTTAATGCACACCAGTGAGTATGGGAGCTACAAGAAAGCAGGAAGGCAGACCCCAGCTACAGTAGTAAGTAGGTCCCCATGCAGTCTAGCAGCCAGCACGGTGTCACATTTGCAGCTGCTTTCCTGTGGGAGCTATCTTCAATACCACACTTTTTCTCCTCAGCTCCCATTGAAAAAATACATTGTGTCTGTTAATGTACACCAGTGATTATGGGAGCTACAAGAAAGCAGGAAGGCAGACCCCAGCTACAGTAGTAAGAAGGTCCCCATGCAGTCTATCAGCCAGCACGGTGTCACATTTGCAGCTCCTTTCCTGTGGGAGCTATCTTAAATACCACACTTTTTCTCCTCAGCTCCCATTGAAAAAATACATGTGTCTATTAAGGTATACCACTGAGAATGGGACCTACAAGAAAGCAGGAAGGCAGACCCCAGCTATAGTAGTCAGTAGGTCTCCCTGTAGTCTATCAGCCAGCACGGTGTCACATTTGCAGCTGCTTTCCTGTGGGAGCTATCTTCAATACCACACTTTTTCTCCTCAGCTCCCATTGAAAAAATACATGTGTCTGTTAAGTTATGCCACTGAGTATGGGAGCTACAAGAAAGCAGGAAGGCAGACCCCAGCTACAGTAGTCAGTAGATCCCCATGTAGTCTATCAGCCAGCATGGTGTCACATTTGCAGCTGCTTTCCTGTGGGAGCTATCTTCAATACCACACTTTTTCTGTTCAGCTCCCATTGAAAAAATACATGTGTCTGTTAAGTTATGCCACTGAGTATGTGAGCTATTAGAAAGCAGGAAGGCAGATCCCAGCTACAGTAGTAAGTAGGTCCCCATGCAGTCTATCAGCCAGCACGGTGTCACATTTGCAGCTCCTTTCCTGTGGGAGCTATCTTCAATACCACACTTTTTCTCCTCAGCTCCCATTGAAAAAAATACATTTTGTCTGTTAAAGTATATCGCTGAGTATGGGAGCTACAAGAAAGCAGGAAGGCAGACCCCAGCTACAGTAGTCAGTAGATCCCCATGCAATCTATCAGCCAGCACGGTGTCACATTTGCAGCTGCTTTCCTGTGGGAGCTATCTTCAATACCACAGTTTTTCTCCTCAGCTCCCTTTGAAAAAATACATGTGTCTGTTAAGTTATGCCACTGAGTATAGGAGCTACAGGAAAGCAGGACGGCAGACCCCAGCTACAGTAGTAAGTAGGTCCCCATGCAGTCTATCAGCCAGCACGGTGTCCCATTTGCAGCTCCTTTCCTGTGGGAGCTACCTTTAATACCACACTTTTTCTCCTCAGCTCCCATTGAAAAAATACATGTGTCTGTTAAGTTATGCCACTCAGTATGGGAGCTACAAGAAAGCAGGAAGGCAGACCCCAGCTACAGTAGTAAGTAGGTCCCCATGCAGTCTATCAGCCAGCACGGTGTCACATTTGCAGCTGCTTTCCTGTGGGAGCTATCTTCAATACCACACTTTTTCTTTTCATCTCCAATTGAAAAAATACCTGTGTCTGTTTTAAGGTATACCACTGAATATGGGAGCTGCAAGAAAGCAGGAAGGCAGACCCTAGCTAGAGAAGTAAATAGGTCCCCATACAGTCTATCAGCCAGCACGGTGTCACATTTGCAGCTGCTCTCCTAAGAGAGCTATCTTCAATACCAGAGTTTTTATCCTCAGCTCCCATTGAAAAAAATACATTTTGTCTGTTAAGGTATACCACTGAATATGGGACCTACAAGAAAGCAGGAAGGCAGATCCTGCCGCGAAGTTTTCGGCTCTTGGCCTGAAAAACCCAGGCACGAAGCCTGAAACCCAGGCACGAAGGCCTGAAACCCAGGCACGAAGCCTGAAACCCAGGCACGAAGGCCTGAAACCCAGGCACAAAGCCTGAAACCCAGGCACGAAGGCCTGAAACCCAGGCACGAAGCCTGAAACCCAGGCATGAAGGCCTGAAACCCAGGCACAAAAGCCTGAAAAACCCAGGCACGAAGGCCTGAAAAACCCAGGCACGAAGGCCTGAAACCGAGGCACGAAGCCTGAAAACCCAGGCCCGAAGCCTGAAACCCAGGTACGAAGGCCTGAAACCCAGGCACAAAAGCCTGAAAAACCCAGGCACAAAGGCCTGAAAAACCCAGGCACGAAGGCCTGAAACCCAGGCACAAAAGCCTGAAAAACCCAGGCACGAAGCCTACTTCATGCGGCGATCAACCCAGGGTCCGATTCTCAGCTGGGTGGGAAGAAATCAGTCCTACTCAATGTGAGTGATAGCAGAAATCTTCTTCTTCATTGAGAGCAGGCTCTAACTTATATACACAGCAGCTTCAAAGCTAGCTCAGCAACAGCAGCTAATAGATTACATTCTTATGCTCATCCTACTTGCGGTTTCTGCGATAAGCAAGCTCCCTCACATTTTCCCATCTTGTTTTTCCCCCGTAGTTGTTTTCCACCTTGGGCTGTTACCTCGTTAGCTGAAAACAGCCCGACCTTGAAGGAAGAGAAAGCGGCCTGCTGTCTGCGTGACAGCAACTGCTTTAACCATGGCTCTGACTCTGGTCTTGATTGTGCATTAAATTCATCTAACTGGAACTCAGATTGCCTTGCCCCATCGGGCCTAACATTATACCCTGGGATCCATGTCCATTCTCCCTTAACCACTCCTCGACAAGACCCCAGCTACAGTAGTAAGTAGGTCCCCATGCAGTCTATCAGCCAGCACGGTGTCACATTTGCAGCTGCTTTCCTGTGGGAGCTATCTTCAATACCACACTTTTTCTGTTCAGCTCCCATTGAAAAAATACATGTGTCTGTTAAGTTATGCCACTGAGTATGGGAGCTACAAGAAAGCAGGAAGGCAGACCCCAGCTACAGTAGTAAGTAGGTCCCCATGCAGTCTATCAGCCAGCACGGTGTCACATTTGCAGCTGCTTTCCTGTGGGAGCTATCTTCAATACCACACTTTTTCTCCTCAGCTCCCATTGAAAAAATACATCTGTCTGTTAAGTTAGGCCACCCAGTATGGAAGCTACAAGAAAGCAGGAAGGCAGACCCCAGCTACAGTAGTAAGTAGGTCCCCATGCAGTCTATCAGCCAGCACGGTGTCACATTTGCAGCTGCTTTCCTGTGGGAGCTATCTTCAATACCACATTTTTCTCCTCAGCTCCCTTTGAAAAAATACATGTGTCTGTGAAGTTATACCACTGAGTATGGGAGCTACAAGAAAGCAGGAAGGCAGACCCCAGCTACAGTAGTAAGTAGGTCCCCATGCATTCTATCAGCCAGCACGGTGTCACATTTGCAACTGCTTTCCTGAGGGAGCTACCTTCAATACCACACTTTTTCTCCTCAGCTCCCATTGAAAAAATACATGTGTCTGTTAAGTTATGCCACTGAGTATGGGAGCTACAAGAAAGCAGGAAGGCAGACCCCAGCTACAGTAGTAAGTAGGTCCCCATGCAGTCTATCAGCCAGCACGGTGTCACATTTGCAGCTGCTTTCCTGTGGGAGCTATTTTCAATACCACACTTTTTCTCCTCATCTCCAATTGAAAAAATACCTGTGTCTGTTTTAAGGTATACCACTGAATATGGGAGCTACAAGAAAGCAGGAAGGCAGACCCCAGCTACAGAAGTAAATAGGTCCCCATACAGTCTATCAGCCAGCATGGTGTCACATTTGCAACTGCTTTCCTGAGGGAGCTACCTTCAATACCACACTTTTTCTCCTCAGCTCCCATTGAAAAAATACATGTGTCTGTTAAGTTATGCCACTGAGTATGGGAGCTACAAGAAAGCAGGAAGGCAGACCCCAGCTACAGTAGTAAGTAGGTCCCCATGCAGTCTATCAGCCAGCACGGTGTCACATTTGCAGCTGCTTTCCTGTGGGAGCTATCTTCAATAACACACTTTTTCTGTTCACCTCCCATTGAAAAAATACTTGTGTCTGTTAAGGTATACCGCTGAGTATGGGAGCTACAAGAAAGCAGGAAGGCAGACCCCAGCTACAGTAGTAAGTAGGTCCCCATGCAGTCTATCAGCCAGCACGGTGTCACATTTGCAGCTGCTTTCCTGTGGGAGCTATCTTCAATACCACACTTTTTCTCCTCAGCTCCCATTGAAAAAATACATGTGTATGTTAAGTTAGGCCACCCAGTATGGGAGCTACAAGAAAGCAGGAAGGCAGACCCCAGCTACAGTAGTAAGTAGGTCCCCATGCAGTCTATCAGCCAGCACGGTGTCACATTTGCAGCTGCTTTCCTGTGGGAGCTATCTTCAATACCACACTTTTTCTGTTCAGCTCCCATTGAAAAAATACATCTGTCTGTTAAGTTAGGCCACCCAGTATGGAAGCTACAAGAAAGCAGGAAGGCAGACCCCAGCTACAGTAGTAAGTAGGTCCCCATGCAGTCTATCAGCCAGCACGGTGTCACATTTGCAGCTGCTTTCCTGTGGGAGCTATCTTCAATACCACACTTTTTCTGTTCAGCTCCCATTGAAAAAATACATGTGTCTGTTAAGTTATGCCACTGAGTATGGGAGCTACAAGAAAGCAGGAAGGCAGACCCCAGCTACATTAGTAAGTAGGTCCCCATGCAGTCTATCAGCCAGCACGGTGTCACATTTGCAGCTGCTTTCCTGTGGGAGCTATCTTCAATAACACACTTTTTCTGTTCACCTCCCATTGAAAAAATACATGTGTCTGTTAAGGTATACCGCTGAGTATGGGAGCTACAAGAAAGCAGGAAGGCAGACCCCAGCTACAGTAGTAAGTAGGTCCCCATGCAGTCTATCAGCCAGCACGGTGTCACATTTGCAGCTGCTTTCCTCTGGGAGCTATCTTCAATACCACACTTTTTCTGTTCAGCTCCCATTGAAAAAATACATGTGTCTGTTACGGTATACCGCTGAGTGTGGGAGCTACAAGAAAGCAGGAAGGCAGACCCCAGCTACAGTAGTAAGTAGGTCCCCATGCAGTCTATCAGCCAGCACGGTGTCACATTTGCAGCTCCTTTCATGTGGGAGCTATCTTCAATACCACACTTTTTCTGTTCAGCTCCCATTGAATAAAATACATTTTGTGTGTTAAATTATATCGCTAAGTATGGGAGCTACAAGAAAGCAGGAAGGCAGACCCCAGCTACAGTAGTCAGTAGATTCCCATGCAGTCTATCAGCCAGCACGGTGTCACATTTGCAGCTGCTTTCCTGTGGGAGCTATCTTCAATACCACACTTTTCCTGTTCAGATCCCATTGAGAAAATAAATGTGTCTGTTAAGGTATACCACTGAATATGGGAGATACAAGAAAGCAGGAAGGCAGACCCCAGCTACAGTAGTAAGTAGGTCCCCATGCAGTCTATCAGCCAGCACGGTGTCACATTTGCAGCTGCTTTCCTGTGGGAGCTATCTTCAATACCACACTTTTTCTGTTCAGCTCCCATTG
Organism: Colius striatus; assembly: GCF_028858725.1. Classification (NCBI taxonomy): domain Eukaryota; kingdom Metazoa; phylum Chordata; class Aves; order Coliiformes; family Coliidae; genus Colius; species Colius striatus. The sequence goes on from NC_084780.1 coordinate 1,576,241, forward strand.
AATGAAATACATTTTGTCTGTTAAGGTATACCGCTGAGTATGGGAGCTACAAGAAAGCAGGAAGGCAGACCCCAGCTACAGTAGTAAGTAGGTCCCCATGCAGTCTATCAGCCAGCACGGTGTCACATTTGCAGCTGCTTTCCTGTGGGAGCTATCTTCAATACCACACTTTTTCTCCTCAGGACCCATTGAAAAAATACATGTGTCTGTTAAGGTGTACCACTGAATATGGGAGCTACAAGAAAGCAGGAAGGCAGACCCTAGCTACAGTAGTAAGTAGGTCCCCATGCAGTCTAGCAGCCAGCACGGTGTCACATTTGCAGTTGCTTTCCTGTGGGAGCTATCTTCAATACCACACTTTTTCTCTTCAGTTGCCATTGAAAAAATATATGTGTCTGTTAAGGTATACCGCTGAGTATGGGAGCTACAAGAAAGCAGGAAGGCAGACCCCAGCTACAGTAGTAAGTAGGTCACCATGCAGTCTAGCAGCCAGCACGGTGTCACATTTGCAGCTGCTTTCCTGTGGGAGCTATCTTCAATACCACACTTTTTCTCTTCAGTTGCCATTGAAAAAATATATGTGTCTGTTAAGGTATACCGCTGAGTATGGGAGCTACAAGAAAGCAGGAAGGCAGACCCCAGCTACAGTAGTAAGTAGGTCCCCATGCAGTCTAGCAGCCAGCACGGTGTCACATTTGCAGCTGCTTTCCTGTGGGAGCTATCTTCAATACCACACTTTTTCTCTTCAGCTGCCATTGAAAAAATGCATGTGTCTCTTAAGGTATACCGCTGAGTATGGGAGCTACAAGAAAGCAGGAAGGCAGACCCCAGCTACATTAGTAAGTAGGTCCCCATGCAGTCTAGCAGCCAGCACGGTGTCACATTTGCAGCTGCTTTCCTGTGGGAGCTATATTCAATACCACACTTTTTCTGTTCAGCTCCCATTGAATAAAATACATTTTGTCTGTTAAGGTATACCACTGAATATGGGAGCTACAAGAAAGCAGGAAGGCAGACCCCAGCTACAGTAGTAAGTAGGTCCCCATGCAGTCTATCAGCCAGCACGGTGTCACATTTGCAGCTGCTTTCCTGTGGGAGCTATCTTCAATAACACACTTTTTCTCCTCAGCTCCCATTGAAAAAATACATGTGTCTGTTAATGTACACCAGTGAGTATGGGAGCTACAAGAAAGCAGGAAGGCAGACCCCAGCTACAGTAGTAAGTAGGTCCCCATGCAGTCTATCAGCCAGCACGGTGTCACATTTGCAGGTGCTTTCCTGTGGGAGCTATCTTCAATACCACACTTTTTCTCCTCAGCTCCCATTGAAAAAATACATTGTGTCTGTTAATGTACACCAGTGATTATGGGAGCTACAAGAAAGCAGGAAGGCAGACCCCAGCTACAGTAGTAAGTAGGTCCCCATGCAGTCTAGCAGCCAGCACGGTGTCACATTTGCAGCTCCTTTCCTGTGGGAGCTATCTTCAATACCACACTTTTTCTCCTCAGCTCCCATTGAAAAAATACATGTGTCTATTAAGGTATACCACTGAGAATGGGACCTACAAGAAAGCAGGAAGGCAGACCCCAGCTATAGTAGTAAGTAGGTCTCCCTGTAGTCTATCAGCCAGCACGGTGTCACATTTGCAGCTGCTTTCCTGTGGGAGCTATCTTCAATACCACACTTTTTCTCCTCAGCTCCCATTGAAAAAATACATGTGTCTGTTAAGTTATGCCACTGAGTATGGGAGCTACAAGAAAGCAGGAAGGCAGACCCCAGCTACAGTAGTCAGTAGATCCCCATGTAGTCTATCAGCCAGCATGGTGTCACATTTGCAGCTGCTTTCCTGTGGGAGCTATCTTCAATAACACACTTTTTCTGTTCAGCTCCCATTGAAAAAATACATGTGTCTGTTAAGTTATGCCACTGAGTATGTGAGCTATTAGAAAGCAGGAAGGCAGACCCCAGCTACAGTAGTAAGTAGGTCCCCATGCAGTCTATCAGCCAGCACGGTGTCACATTTGCAGCTCCTTTCCTGTGGGAGCTATCTTCAATACCACACTTTTTCTCCTCAGCTCCCATTGAAAAAAATACATTTTGTCTGTTAAAGTATATCGCTGAGTATGGGAGCTACAAGAAAGCAGGAAGGCAGACCCCAGCTACAGTAGTCAGTAGATCCCCATGCAGTCTATCAGCCAGCACGGTGTCACATTTGCAGCTGCTTTCCTGTGGGAGCTATCTTCAATACCACAGTTTTTCTCCTCAGCTCCCTTTGAAAAAATACATGTGTCTGTTAAGTTATGCCACTGAGTATAGGAGCTACAAGAAAGCAGGACGGCAGACCCCAGCTACAGTAGTAAGTAGGTCCCCATGCAGTCTATCAGCCAGCACGGTGTCCCATTTGCAGCTCCTTTCCTGTGGGAGCTACCTTTAATACCACACTTTTTCTCCTCAGCTCCCATTGAAAAAATACATGTGTCTGTTAAGTTATGCCACTCAGTATGGGAGCTACAAGAAAGCAGGAAGGCAGACCCCAGCTACAGTAGTAAGTAGGTCCCCATGCAGTCTATCAGCCAGCACGGTGTCACATTTGCAGCTGCTTTCCTGTGGGAGCTATCTTCAATACCACAGTTTTTCTGTTCAGCTCCCATTGAATAAAATACATGTGTCTGTTAAGTTATGCCACTGAGTATGGGAGCTAAAAGAAAGCCGGAAGGCAGACCCTAGCTACAGTAGTCAGTAGATCCCCATGCAGTCTATCAGCCAGCACGGAGTCACATTTGCAGCTGCTTTCCTGTGGGAGCTATCTTCACTACCACACTTTTTCTCCTCAGCTCCCAGTGAGAAAATACATGTGTCTGTTAAGTTATTCCACTGAGTATGGGAGCTATAAGAAAGCAGGAAGGCAGACCGCAGCTACAGTAGTAAGTAGGTCCCCATGCAGTCTAGCAGCCAGAACGGTGTCACATTTGCAGCTCCTTTCCTGTGGGAGCTATCTTCAATACCACACTTTTTCTGTTCAGCTCCCATTGAAAAAATACATTTTGTCTGTTAAGTTATACCACTGAGTATGGGAGCTACAAGAAAGCAGGAAGGCAGACCCCAGCTACAGTAGTAAGTAGGTCCCCATGCATTCTATCAGCCAGCACGGTGTCACATTTGCAGCTGCTTTCCTGTCGGAGCTATCTTCAATACCACACTTTTTATCCTCAGCTCCCATTGAAAAAATACATGTGTCTGTTAAGGTATACCACTGAGTATGGGAGCTACAAGAAAGCAGGAAGGCAGACCCCAGCTACAGTAGTAAGTAGGTCCCCATGCAGTCTAGCAGCCAGCACGGTGTCACATTTGCAGCTGCTTTCCTGTGGGAGCTATCTTCAATACCACACTTTTTCTTTTCATCTCCAATTGAAAAAATACCTGTGTCTGTTTTAAGGTATACCACTGAATATGGGAGCTGCAAGAAAGCAGGAAGGCAGACCCCAGCTAGAGAAGTAAATAGGTCCCCATACAGTCTATCAGCCAGCACGGTGTCACATTTGAAGCTGCTCTCCTAAGAGAGCTATCTTCAATACCAGAGTTTTTATCCTCAGCTCCCATTGAAAAAAATACATTTTGTCTGTTAAGGTATACCACTGAATATGGGACCTACAAGAAAGCAGGAAGGCAGATCCTGCCGCGAAGTTTTCGGCTCTTGGCCTGAAAAACCCAGGCACGAAGCCTGAAACCCAGGCACGAAGGCCTGAAACCCAGGCACGAAGCCTGAAACCCAGGCACGAAGGCCTGAAACCCAGGCACAAAGCCTGAAACCCAGGCACGAAGGCCTGAAACCCAGGCACGAAGCCTGAAACCCAGGCATGAAGGCCTGAAACCCAGGCACAAAAGCCTGAAAAACCCAGGCACGAAGGCCTGAAAAACCCAGGCACGAAGGCCTGAAACCGAGGCACGAAGCCTGAAAACCCAGGCCCGAAGCCTGAAACCCAGGTACGAAGGCCTGAAACCCAGGCACAAAAGCCTGAAAAACCCAGGCACAAAGGCCTGAAAAACCCAGGCACGAAGGCCTGAAACCCAGGCACAAAAGCCTGAAAAACCCAGGCACGAAGCCTACTTCATGCGGCGATCAACCCAGGGTCCGATTCTCAGCTGGGTGGGAAGAAATCAGCCCTACTCAACGTGAGTGATAGCAGAAATCTTCTTCTTCATTGAGAGCAGGCTCTAACTTATATACACAGCAGCTTCAAAGCTAGCTCAGCAACAGCAGCTAATAGATTACATTCTTATGCTCATCCTACTTGCGGTTTCTGCGATAAGCAAGCTCCCTCACATTTTCCCATCTTGTTTTTCCCCCGTAGTTGTTTTCCACCTTGGGCTGTTACCTCGTTAGCTGAAAACAGCCCGACCTTGAAGGAAGAGAAAGCGGCCTGCTGTCTGCGTGACAGCAACTGCTTTAACCATGGCTCTGACTCTGGTCTTGATTGTGCATTAAATTCATCTAACTGGAACTCAGATTGCCTTGCCCCATCGGGCCTAACATTATACCCTGGGATCCATGTCCATTCTCCCTTAACCACTCCTCGACAAGACCCCAGCTACAGTAGTAAGTAGGTCCCCATGCAGTCTATCAGCCAGCACGGTGTCACATTTGCAGCTGCTTTCCTGTGGGAGCTATCTTCAATACCACACTTTTTCTGTTCAGCTCCCATTGAAAAAATACATGTGTCTGTTAAGTTATGCCACTGAGTATGGGAGCTACAAGAAAGCAGGAAGGCAGACCGCAGCTACAGTAGTAAGTAGGTCCCCATGCAGTCTATCAGCCAGCACGGTGTCACATTTGCAGCTGCTTTCCTGTGGGAGCTATCTTCAATACCACACTTTTTCTCCTCAGCTCCCATTGAAAAAATACATCTGTCTGTTAAGTTAGGCCACCCAGTATGGAAGCTACAAGAAAGCAGGAAGGCAGACCCCAGCTACAGTAGTAAGTAGGTCCCCATGCAGTCTATCAGCCAGCACGGTGTCACATTTGCAGCTGCTTTCCTGTGGGAGCTATCTTCAATACCACACTTTTTCTCCTCAGCTCCCTTTGAAAAAATACATGTGTCTGTGAAGTTATGCCACTGAGTATGGGAGCTACAAGAAAGCAGGAAGGCAGACCCCAGCTACAGTAGTAAGTAGGTCCCCATGCATTCTATCAGCCAGCACGGTGTCACATTTGCAGCTGCTTACCTGTCGGAGCTATCTTCAATACCACACTTTTTCTCCTCAGCTCCCATTGAAAAAATACATGTGTACGTTAAGCTATGCCACTCAGTATGGGAGCTACAAGAAAGCAGGAAGGCAGACCCCAGCTACAGTAGTAAGTAGGTCCCCATGCAGTCTATCAGCCAGCACTGTGTCACATTTGCAGCTGCTTTCCTGTGGGAGCTATTTTCAATACCACACTTTTTCTCCTCATCTCCAATTGAAAAAATACCTGTGTCTGTTTTAAGGTATACCACTGAATATGGGAGCTACAAGAAAGCAGGAAGGCAGACCCCAGCTACAGAAGTAAATAGGTCCCCATACAGTCTATCAGCCAGCATGGTGTCACATTTGCAACTGCTTTCCTGAGGGAGCTACCTTCAATACCACACTTTTTCTCCTCAGCTCCCATTGAAAAAATACATGTGTCTGTTAAGTTATGCCACTGAGTATGGGAGCTACAAGAAAGCAGGAAGGCAGACCCCAGCTACAGTAGTAAGTAGGTCCCCATGCAGTCTATCAGCCAGCACGGTGTCACATTTGCAGCTGCTTTCCTGTGGGAGCTATCTTCAATAACACACTTTTTCTGTTCACCTCCCATTGAAAAAATACTTGTGTCTGTTAAGGTATACCGCTGAGTATGGGAGCTACAAGAAAGCAGGAAGGCAGACCCCAGCTACAGTAGTAAGTAGGTCCCCATGCAGTCTATCAGCCAGCACGGTGTCACATTTGCAGCTGCTTTCCTGTGGGAGCTATCTTCAATACCACACTTTTTCTCCTCAGCTCCCATTGAAAAAATACATGTGTATGTTAAGTTAGGCCACCCAGTATGGGAGCTACAAGAAAGCAGGAAGGCAGACCCCAGCTACAGTAGTAAGTAGGTCCCCATGCAGTCTATCACCCAGCACGGTGTCACATTTGCAGCTGCTTTCCTGTGGGAGCTATCTTCAATACCACACTTTTTCTCTTCAGCTCCCATTGAAAAAATACATGTGTCTGTTACGGTATACCGCTGAGTATGGGAGCTACAAGAAAGCAGGAAGGCAGACCCCAGCTACAGTAGTAAGTAGGTCCCCATGCAGTCTATCAGCCAGCACGGTGTCACATTTGCAGCTGCTTTCCTGTGGGAGCTATCTTCAATACCACACTTTTTCTGTTCAGCTCCCATTGAAAAAATACATGTGTCTGTTAAGTTATGCCACTGAGTATGGGAGCTACAAGAAAGCAGGAAGGCAGACCCCAGCTACATTAGTAAGTAGGTCCCCATGCAGTCTATCAGCCAGCACGGTGTCACATTTGCAGCTGCTTTCCTGTGGGAGCTATCTTCAATACCACACTTTTTCTCCTCATCTCTAATTGAAAAAATACCTGTGTCTGTTTTAAGGTATACCACTGAATATGTGAGCTACAAGAAAGCAGGAAGGCAGACCCCAGCTACAGAAGTAAATAGGTCCCCATACAGTCTATCAGCCAGCATGGTGTCACATTTGCAACTACTTTCCTCAGGGAGCTACCTTCAATACCACACTTTTTCTGTTCAGCTCCCATTGAAAAAATACATGTGTCTGTTAAGTTATGCCACTGAGTATGGGAGCTACAAGAAAGCAGGAAGGCAGACCCCAGCTACAGTAGTAAGTAGGTCCCCATGCAGTCTATCAGCCAGCACGGTGTCACATTTGCAGCTGCTTTCCTGTGGGAGCTATCTTCAATACCACACTTTTTCTCCTCAGCTCCCATTGAAAAAATACATGTGTCTGTTAAGTTATGCCATGAGTATGGGAGCTACAAGAAAGCAGGAAGGCAGACCCCAGCTACAGTAGTAAGTAGGTCCCCATGCAGTCTATCAGCCAGCACGGTGTCACATTTGCAGCTGCTTTCCTGTGGGAGCTATCTTCAATACCACACTTTTTCTGTTCAGCTCCCTTTGAAAAAATACATGTGTCTGTTAAGGTACAGCAGTGAGTATGGGAGCTACAAGAAAGCAGGAAGGCAGACCCCAGCTACAGTAGTAAGTAGGTCCCCATGCAGTCTATCAGCCAGCACGGTGTCACATTTGCAGCTGCTTTCCTGTGGGAGCTATCTTCAATACCACACTTTTTCTGTTCAGCTCCCATTGAATAAAATACATTTTGTCTGTTAAGGTATACCGCTGAGTATGGGAGCTACAAGAAAGCAGGAAGGCAGACCCCAGCTACAGTAGTAAGTAGGTCCCCATGCAGTCTATCAGCCAGCACGGTGTCACATTTGCAGCTGCTTTCCTGTGGGAGCTATCTTCAATACCACACTTTTTCTGTTCAGCTCCCATTGAATAAAATACATTTTGTCTGTTAAGGTATACCGCTGAGTATGGGAGCTACAAGAAAGCAGGAAGGCAGACCCCAGCTACAGTAGTAAGTAGGTCCCCATGCAGTCTATCAGCCAGCACGGTGTCACATTTGCAGCTGCTTTCCTGTGGGAGCTATCTTCAATACCACACTTTTTCTCCTCAGCTCCCATTGAAAAAATACATCTGTCTGTTAAGTTAGGCCACCCAGTATGGAAGCTACAAGAAAGCAGGAAGGCAGACCCCAGCTACAGTAGTAAGTAGGTCCCCATGCAGTCTATCAGCCAGCACGGTGTCACATTTGCAGCTGCTTTCCTGTGGGAGCTATCTTCAATACCACACTTTTTCTCCTCAGCTCCCTTTGAAAAAATACATGTGTCTGTGAAGTTATGCCACTGAGTATGGGAGCTACAAGAAAGCAGGAAGGCAGACCCCAGCTACAGTAGTAAGTAGGTCCCCATGCATTCTATCAGCCAGCACGGTGTCACATTTGCAGCTGCTTACCTGTCGGAGCTATCTTCAATACCACACTTTTTCTCCTCAGCTCCCATTGAAAAAATACATGTGTACGTTAAGCTATGCCACTCAGTATGGGAGCTACAAGAAAGCAGGAAGGCAGACCCCAGCTACAGTAGTAAGTAGGTCCCCATGCAGTCTATCAGCCAGCACTGTGTCACATTTGCAGCTGCTTTCCTGTGGGAGCTATTTTCAATACCACACTTTTTCTCCTCATCTCCAATTGAAAAAATACCTGTGTCTGTTTTAAGGTATACCACTGAATATGGGAGCTACAAGAAAGCAGGAAGGCAGACCCCAGCTACAGAAGTAAATAGGTCCCCATACAGTCTATCAGCCAGCATGGTGTCACATTTGCAACTGCTTTCCTTAGGGAGCTACCTTCAATACCACACTTTTTCTCCTCAGCTCCCATTGAAAAAATACATGTGTCTGTTAAGTTATGCCACTGAGTATGGGAGCTACAAGAAAGCAGGAAGGCAGACCCCAGCTACAGTAGTAAGTAGGTCCCCATGCAGTCTATCAGCCAGCACGGTGTCACATTTGCAGCTGCTTTCCTGTGGGAGCTATCTTCAATAACACACTTTTTCTGTTCACCTCCCATTGAAAAAATACTTGTGTCTGTTAAGGTATACCGCTGAGTATGGGAGCTACAAGAAAGCAGGAAGGCAGACCCCAGCTACAGTAGTAAGTAGGTCCCCATGCAGTCTATCAGCCAGCACGGTGTCACATTTGCAGCTGCTTTCCTGTGGGAGCTATCTTCAATACCACACTTTTTCTCCTCAGCTCCCATTGAAAAAATACATGTGTATGTTAAGTTAGGCCACCCAGTATGGGAGCTACAAGAAAGCAGGAAGGCAGACCCCAGCTACAGTAGTAAGTAGGTCCCCATGCAGTCTATCAGCCAGCACGGTGTCACATTTGCAGCTGCTTTCCTGTGGGAGCTATCTTCAATACCACACTTTTTCTGTTCAGCTCCCATTGAAAAAATACATGTGTCTGTTACGGTATACCGCTGAGTATGGGAGCTACAAGAAAGCAGGAAGGCAGACCCCAGCTACAGTAGTAAGTAGGTCCCCATGCAGTCTATCAGCCAGCACGGTGTCACATTTGCAGCTGCTTTCCTGTGGGAGCTATCTTCAATACCACACTTTTTCTGTTCAGCTCCCATTGAAAAAATACATGTGTCTGTTAAGTTATGCCACTGAGTATGGGAGCTACAAGAAAGCAGGAAGGCAGACCCCAGCTACATTAGTAAGTAGGTCCCCATGCAGTCTATCAGCCAGCACGGTGTCACATTTGCAGCTGCTTTCCTGTGGGAGCTATCTTCAATACCACACTTTTTCTCCTCATCTCTAATTGAAAAAATACCTGTGTCTGTTTTAAGGTATACCACTGAATATGGGAGCTACAAGAAAGCAGAAAGGCAGACCCCAGCTACAGAAGTAAATAGGTCCCCATACAGTCTATCAGCCAGCATGGTGTCACATTTGCAACTACTTTCCTCAGGGAGCTACCTTCAATACCACACTTTTTCTGTTCAGCTCCCATTGAAAAAATACATGTGTCTGTTAAGTTATGCCACTGAGTATGGGAGCTACAAGAAAGCAGGAAGGCAGACCCCAGCTACAGTAGTAAGTAGGTCCCCATGCAGTCTATCAGCCAGCACGGTGTCACATTTGCAGCTGCTTTCCTGTGGGAGCTATCTTCAATACCACACTTTTTCTCCTCAGCTCCCATTGAAAAAATACATGTGTCTGTTAAGTTATGCCATGAGTATGGGAGCTACAAGAAAGCAGGAAGGCAGACCCCAGCTACAGTAGTAAGTAGGTCCCCATGCAGTCTATCAGCCAGCACGGTGTCACATTTGCAGCTGCTTTCCTGTGGGAGCTATCTTCAATACCACACTTTTTCTGTTCAGCTCCCTTTGAAAAAATACATGTGTCTGTTAAGGTACAGCAGTGAGTATGGGAGCTACAAGAAAGCAGGAAGGCAGACCCCAGCTACAGTAGTAAGTAGGTCCCCATGCAGTCTATCAGCCAGCACGGTGTCACATTTGCAGCTGCTTTCCTGTGGGAGCTATCTTCAATACCACACTTTTTCTGTTCAGCTCCCATTGAATAAAATACATTTTGTCTGTTAAGGTATACCGCTGAGTATGGGAGCTACAAGAAAGCAGGAAGGCAGACCCCAGCTACAGTAGTAAGTAGGTCCCCATGCAGTCTATCAGCCAGCACGGTGTCACATTTGCAGCTGCTTTCCTGTGGGAGCTATCTTCAATACCACACTTTTTCTGTTCAGCTCCCATTGAATAAACTACATTTTGTCTGTTAAATTAAATCGCTGAGTATGGGAGCTACAAGAAAGCAGGAAGGCAGACCCAGCTACAGTAGTCAGTAGATACCCATGCAGTCTATCAGCCAGCATGGTGTCACATTTGCAGCTGCTTTCCTGTGGGAGCTATCTTCAATACCACAGTTTTTATCCTCAGGTCCCTTTGAAAAAATACATATGTATGTTAAGTTAGGCCACCCAGTATGGGAGCTACAAGAAAGCAGGAAGGCAGACCCCAGCTACAGTAGTAAGTAGGTCCCCATGCAGTCTAGCAGCCAGCACGGTGTCACATTTGCAGCTGCTTTCCTGTGGGAGCTATCTTCAATACCACACTTTTTCTGTTCAGCTCCCATTGAAAAAATAAATGTGTCTGTTAAGTTATGCCACAGAGTATGGGAGCTACAAGAAAGCAGGAAGGCAGACCCCAGCTACAGTAGTAAGTAGGTCCCCATGCAGTCTATCAGCCAGCACGGTTTCACATTTGCAACTGCTTTCCTGTGGGAGCTATCGTCAATACCACACTTTTTCTGTTCATCTCCCTTTGAATAAAATACATTTTGTCTGTTAAGTTATGCCGCTGAATATGGGAGCTACAAGAAAGCCCGAAGGCAGACCCCAGGTACAGAAGTAAGTAGGTCCCCATGCAATTTATCAGCCAGCACGGTGTCACATTTGCAGCTACTTTCCTGTGGGAGCTATCTTCAATACCACACTTTTTCTCCTCAGGACCCATTCAAAAAATACATGTGTCTGATAAGGTATATCGCTGAGTATGGGAGCTAGAAGAAAGCAGGAAGGCAGACCCCAGCTACAGTAGTAAGCAGGTCCCCATGCAGTCTATCAGCTAGCACGGTGTCACATTTGCAGCTGCTTTCCTGTGGGAGCTATCTTCAATACCACACGTTTTCTTCTCAGCTCCCATTGAAAAAATACATGTGTCTGTTAAGTTATGCCACTGAGTATGGTAGCTACAAGAAAGCAGGAAGGCAGACCCCAGCTATAATAGTAAGTAGGTCCCCATGCAGTCTATCAGCCAGCACGGTGTCACATTTGCAGCTGCTTTCCTGTGGGAGCTATCTTAAATACCACACTTTTTCTGTTCAGGTCCCATTGAATAAAATACATGTGTCTGTTAAGTTATGCCACTGAATATGGGAGCTACAAGAAAGCAGGAAGGCAGACCCCAGCTACAGTAGTAAGTAGGTCCCCATGCAGTCTATCAGCCAACATGGTGTCACATTTGCAGCTGCTTTCCTGTGGGAGCTATCTTCAATACCACACTTTTTCTGTTCAGCTCCCATTGAATAAAATACATGTGTCTGTTAAGTTATGCCACTGAGTATGGGAGCTACAAGAAAGCCGGAAGGCAGACCCCAGCTACAGTAGTCAGTAGGTCCCCATGCAGTCTATCAGCCAGCACGGTGTCACACTTGCAGCTGCTTTCCTGTGGGAGCTATCTTCAATACCACACTTTTTATCCTCAGCTCCCTTTGAAAAAATACATGTGTCTGTTAAGTTAGGCCACTCAGTATGGGAGCTACAAGAAAGCAGGAAGGCAGACCCCAGCTACAGTAGTAAGTAGGTCCCCATGCAGTCTATCAGCCAGCACGGTGTCACATTTGCAGCTGCTTTCCTGTGGGAGCTATCTTCAATACCACAGTTTTTCTGTTCAGCTCCCATTGAAAAAATACATGTGTCTGTTAAGTTATGCCACTGAGTATGGGAGCCAGAAGAAAGCAGGAAGGCAGACCCCAGCTACAGTAGTAAGTAGGTCCCCATGCAGTCTATCAGCCAGCACGGTTTCACATGTGCAACTGCTTTCCTGTGGGAGCTATCTTCAATACCACACTTTTTCTGTTCAGCTCCCATAGAATAAAATACATTTTGTCTGTTAACTTGTATCGCTGAGTAAGGGATCTACAAGAAAGCAGGAAGGCAGAACCCAGCTACAGTAGTCAGTAGATCCCCATGCAGTCTATCAGACAGCACGGTGTCACATTTGCAGCTGCTTTCATGTGGGAGCTATCTTCAATACCACACTTTTTCTCCTCAACTGCCTTTGAAAAAATACATGTGTCTGTTAAGTTATGCCACTGAGTATGGGAGCTACAAGAAAGCCGGAAGGCAGACCCCAGCTACAGTAGTAAGTAGGTCCCCATGCAGTCTATCAGCCAGCACGGTGTCACATTTGCAGCTGCTTTCCTGTGGGAGCTATCTTCAATACCACACTTTTTCTCCTCAGCTGCCTTTGAAAAAATACATGTGTCTGTTAAGTTATGCCACTGAGTATGGGAGCTACAAGAAAGCCGGAAGGCAGACCCCAGCTACAGTAGTAAGTAGGTCCCCATGCAGTCTATCAGCCAGCACGGTGTCACATTTGCAGCTGCTTTCCTGTGGGAGCTATCTTCAATACCACACTTTTTCTGTTCTGCTCCCATTGAAAAAATACATGTGTCTGTTAAGGTATATCGCTGAGTAAGGGAGCTACAAGAAAGCAGGAAGGCATTCCCCAGCTACAGTAGTAAGTAGATCCCCATGCATTCTATCAGCCAGCACTGTGTCACATTTGCAGCTGCTTTCCTGTGGGAGCTATCTTCAATACCACACTTTTTTTCCTCATCTCCCTTTGAAAAAACACATGTGTCTGTTAAGTTATACCACTGAGTAAGGGAGCTACAAGAAAGCAGGAAGGCAGACCCCAGCTACAGTAGTAAGTAGGTCCCCATGCAGTCTATCAGCCAGCACGGTGTCACATTTGCAGCTGCTTTCCTGTGGGAACTATCTTCAATACCACACTTTTTCTCCTCAGCTCCCATTGAAAAAATACATGTGTCTGTTAAATTATGCCACTGAGTATGGGAGCTACAAGAAAGCAGGAAGGCAGACCCCAGCTACAGTAGTAAGTAGGTCCCAATGCAGTCTATCAGCCAGCATGGTGTCACATTTGCAGCTGCTTTCCTGTGGGAGCTATCTTCAATACCACACTTTTTCTCCTCAGCTCCCATTGAAAAAATACATGTGTATGTTAAGTTAGGCCACCCAGTATGGGAGCTACAAGAAAGCAGAAAGGCAGACCCCAGCTACAGTAGTAAGTAGATCCCCCATGCAGTCTATCAGCCAGCACGGTGTCACATTTGCAGCTGCTTTTCTGTGGGAGCTATCTTCAATACCACACTTTTTCTGCTCAGCTGCCATTGAATAAAATACATTTTGTCTGTTAAGTTATGCCACTGAGTATGGGAGCTACAAGAAAGCAGGAAGGCAGACCCCAGCTACAGTAGTAAGTAGGTCACCATGCAGTCTATCAGTCAGCACGGTGTCACATTTGCAGCTGCTTTCCTGTGGGAGCTATTTTCAATACCACACTTTTTCTCCTCAGCTCCCATTGAAAAAATACATGTGTCTGTGAAGTTATGCCACTGAGTATGGGAGCTACAAGAAAGCAGGAAGGCAGACCCCAGCTACAGTAGTAAGTAGGTCCCCATGCAGTCTATCAGCCAGCACGGTGTCACATTTGCAGCTGCTTTCCTGTGGGAGCTATCTTCAATACCACACTTTTTCTCCTCATCTCCCTTTGAAAAAATACATGTGTACGTTAATTTATGCCACTCAGTATGGGAGCTACAAGAAAGCAGGAAGGCAGACCCCAGCTACAGTAGTAAGTAGATCCCCATGCAGTCTATCAGCCAGCACGGTGTTACATTTGCAGCTGCTTTCCTGTGGGAGCTATCTTCAATACCACAGTTTTTCTGTTCAGCTCCCATTGAATAAAATACATTTTGTCTGTTAAGTTATGCCACTGAGTATGGGAGCTACAAGAAAGCCGGAAGGCAGACCCCAGCTACAGTAGTAAGTAGGTCCCCATGCAGTCTATCAGCCAGCACGGTGTCACATTTGCAGCTGCTTTCCTGTGGGAGCTATCTTCAATACCACACTTTTTCTCCTCAGCTCCCATTGAAAAAATACATGTGTATGTTAAGTTAGGCCACCCAGTATGGGAGCTACAAGAAAGCAGAAAGGCAGACCCCAGCTACAGTAGTAAGTAGATCCCCCATGCAGTCTATCAGCCAGCACGGTGTCACATTTGCAGCTGCTTTTCTGTGGGAGCTATCTTCAATACCACACTTTTTCTGTTCAGCTCCCATTGAATAAAATACATTTTGTCTGTTAAGTTATGCCACTGAGTATGGGAGCTACAAGAAAGCAGGAAGGCAGACCCCAGCTACAGTAGTAAGTAGGTCACCATGCAGTCTATCAGTCAGCACGGTGTCACATTTGCAGCTGCTTTCCTGTGGGAGCTATTTTCAATACCACACTTTTTCTCCTCAGCTCCCATTGAAAAAATACATGTGTCTGTGAAGTTATGCCACTGAGTATGGGAGCTACAAGAAAGCAGGAAGGCAGACCCCAGCTACAGTAGTAAGTAGGTCCCCATGCAGTCTATCAGCCAGCACGGTGTCACATTTGCAGCTGCTTTCCTGTGGGAGCTATCTTCAATACCACACTTTTTCTCCTCATCTCCCTTTGAAAAAATACATGTGTACGTTAATTTATGCCACTCAGTATGGGAGCTACAAGAAAGCAGGAAGGCAGACCCCAGCTACAGTAGTAAGTAGATCCCCATGCAGTCTATCAGCCAGCACGGTGTCACATTTGCAGCTGCTTTCCTGTGGGAGCTATCTTCAATACCACAGTTTTTCTGTTCAGCTCCCATTGAATAAAATACATTTTGTCTGTTAAGTTATGCCACTGAGTATGGGAGCTACAAGAAAGCTGGAAGGCAGACCCCAGCTACAGTAGTAAGTAGGTCCCCATGCAGTCTATCAGCCAGCAGGGTGTCACATTTGCAGCTGCTTTCCTGTGGGAGCTATCTTCAATACCACACTTTTTCTGTTCAGCACCCATTGAAAAAATACATGTGTCTGTTAAAGTATATCGCTGAGTATGGGAGCTACAAGAAAGCAGGAAGGCAGTCCCCAGCTACAGTAGTAAGTAGGTCCCCATGCAGTCTATCAGCCAGCACGGTGTCACATTTGCAGCTGCTTTCCTGTGGGAGCTATCTTCAATACCACACTTTTTTTCACATCTCCCTTTGAAAAAATACATGTGTCTGTTAAGTTATGCCACTGAGTAAGGGAGCTACAAGAAAGCAGGAAGGCAGACCCCAGCTACAGTAGTAAGTAGGTCCCCATGCAGTCTATCAGCCAGTACGTTGTCACATTTGCAGCTGCTTTCCTGTTGGAACTATCTTCAATACCACACTTTTTCTCCTCAACTCCCATTGAAAAAATACATGTGTTTGTTAAGTTATGCCACTGAGTATGGGAGCTACAAGAAAGCAGGAAGGCAGTCCCCAGCTACAGTAGTAAGTAGGTCCCCATGCAGTCTATCAGCCAGCACGGTGTCACATTTGCAGCTGCTTTCCTGTGGGAGCTATCTTCAATATCACACTTTTTCTCCTCAGCTCCCATTGAAAAAATACATGTGTCTGTTAAGTTATGCCACTGAGTATGGGAGCTACAAGAAAGCAGGAAGGCAGACCCCAGCTACAGTAGTAAGTAGGTCCCCATGCAGTCTATCAGCCAGCACGGTTTCACATGTGCAACTGCTTTCCTGTGGGAGCTATCTTCAATACCACACTTTTTCTGTTCAGCTCCCATAGAATAAAATACATTTTGTCTGTTAACTTGTATCGCTGAGTAAGGGATCTACAAGAAAGCAGGAAGGCAGAACCCAGCTACAGTAGTCAGTAGATCCCCATGCAGTCTATCAGACAGCACGGTGTCACATTTGCAGCTGCTTTCATGTGGGAGCTATCTTCAATACCACACTTTTTCTCCTCAGCTGCCTTTGAAAAAATACATGTGTCTGTTAAGTTATGCCACTGAGTATGGGAGCTACAAGAAAGCCGGAAGGCAGACCCCAGCTACAGTAGTAAGTAGGTCCCCATGCAGTCTATCAGCCAGCACGGTGTCACATTTGCAGCTGCTTTCCTGTGGGAGCTATCTTCAATACCACACTTTTTCCGTTCTGCTACCTTTGAAAAAATACATGTGTCTGTTAAAGTATACCGCTGAGTATGGGAGCTACAAGAAAGCAGGAAGGCAGACCCCAGCTACAGTAGTAAGTAGGTCCCCATGCAGTCTATCAGCCAGCACGGTGTCACATTTGCAGTTGATTTCCTGTGGGAGCTATCTTCAATACCACACTTTTTCTCCTCAGCTCCCATTGAAAAAATACATTAGTCCGTTAAGTTATGCCACTGAGTATGGGAGCTACAAGAAAGGAGGAAGGCAGACTCCAGCTACAATAGTAAGTAGGTCCCCATGCAGTCTATCAGCCAGCACGGTGTCACATTTGCAGCTGCTTTCCTGTGGGAGCTATCTTCAATACCACACTTTTTCTGTTCAGCTCCCATTGAATAATATACATTTTGTTTGTTAACTTCTATCGCTGAGTAAGGGAGCTACAAGAAAGCAGGAAGGCAGACCCCAGCTACAGTAGTCAGTAGATCCCCATGCAGTCTATCAGCCAGCACGGTGTCACATTTGCAGCTGCTTTCCTGTGGGAGCTATCTTCAATACCACACTTTTTCTCCTCAGCTGCCTTTGAAAAAATACATGTGTCTGTTAAGTTATGCCACTGAGTATGGGAGCTACAAGAAAGCCGGAAGGCAGACCCCAGCTACAGTAGTAAGTAGGTCCCCATGCAGTCTATCAGCCAGCACGGTGTCTAATTTGCAGCTGCTTTCCTGTGGGAGCTATCTTCAATACCACACTTTTTCTGTTCTGCTCCCATTGAAAAAATACATGTGTCTGTTAAGGTATATCGCTGAGTAAGGGAGCTACAAGAAAGCAGGAAGGCATTCCCCAGCTACAGTAGTAAGTAGATCCCCATGCATTCTATCAGCCAGCACTGTGTCACATTTGCAGCTGCTTTCCTGTGGGAGCTATCTTCAATACCACACTTTTTTTCCTCATCTCCCTTTGAAAAAACACATGTGTCTGTTAAGTTATACCACTGAGTAAGGGAGCTACAAGAAAGCAGGAAGGCAGACCCCAGCTACAGTAGTAAGTAGGTCCCCATGCAGTCTATCAGCCAGCACGGTGTCACATTTGCAGCTGCTTTCCTGTGGGAACTATCTTCAATACCACACTTTTTCTCCTCAGCTCCCATTGAAAAAATACATGTGTCTGTTAAATTATGCCACTGAGTATGGGAGCTACAAGAAAGCAGGAAGGCAGACCCCAGCTACAGTAGTAAGTAGGTCCCCATGCAGTCTATCAGCCAGCATGGTGTCACATTTGCAGCTGCTTTCCTGTGGGAGCTATCTTCAATACCACACTTTTTCTCCTCAGCTCCCATTGAAAAAATACATGTGTATGTTAAGTTAGGCCACCCAGTATGGGAGCTACAAGAAAGCAGAAAGGCAGACCCCAGCTACAGTAGTAAGTAGATCCCCCATGCAGTCTATCAGCCAGCACGGTGTCACATTTGCAGCTGCTTTTCTGTGGGAGCTATCTTCAATACCACACTTTTTCTGTTCAGCTCCCATTGAATAAAATACATTTTGTCTGTTAAGTTATGCCACTGAGTATGGGAGCTACAAGAAAGCAGGAAGGCAGACCCCAGCTACAGTAGTAAGTAGGTCACCATGCAGTCTATCAGTCAGCACGGTGTCACATTTGCAGCTGCTTTCCTGTGGGAGCTATTTTCAATACCACACTTTTTCTCCTCAGCTCCCATTGAAAAAATACATGTGTCTGTGAAGTTATGCCACTGAGTATGGGAGCTACAAGAAAGCAGGAAGGCAGACCCCAGCTACAGTAGTAAGTAGGTCCCCATGCAGTCTATCAGCCAGCACGGTGTCACATTTGCAGCTGCTTTCCTGTGGGAGCTATCTTCAATACCACACTTTTTCTCCTCATCTCCCTTTGAAAAAATACATGTGTACGTTAATTTATGCCACTCAGTATGGGAGCTACAAGAAAGCAGGAAGGCAGACCCCAGCTACAGTAGTAAGTAGATCCCCATGCAGTCTATCAGCCAGCACGGTGTCACATTTGCAGCTGCTTTCCTGTGGGAGCTATCTTCAATACCACACTTTTTCTGTTCAGCACCCATTGAAAAAATACCTGTGTCTGTTAAAGTATATCGCTGAGTATGGGAGCTACAAGAAAGCAGGAAGGCAGTCCCCAGCTACAGTAGTAAGTAGGTCCCCATGCAGTCTATCAGCCAGCACGGTGTCACATTTGCAGCTGCTTTCCTGTGGGAGCTATCTTCAATACCACACTTTTTTTCACATCTCCCTTTGAAAAAATACATGTGTCTGTTAAGTTATGCCACTGAGTAAGGGAGCTACAAGAAAGCAGGAAGGCAGACCCCAGCTACAGTAGTAAGTAGGTCCCCATGCAGTCTATCAGCCAGTACGTTGTCACATTTGCAGCTGCTTTCCTGTTGGAACTATCTTCAATACCACACTTTTTCTCCTGAACTCCCATTGAAAAAATACATGTGTTTGTTAAGTTATGCCACTGAGTATGGGAGCTACAAGAAAGCAGGAAGGCAGTCCCCAGCTACAGTAGTAAGTAGGTCCCCATGCAGTCTATCAGCCAGCACGGTGTCACATTTGCAGCTGCTTTCCTGTGGGAGCTATCTTCAATATCACACTTTTTCTCCTCAGCTCCCATTGAAAAAATACATGTGTCTGTTAAGTTATGCCACTGAGTAAGGGAGCTACAAGAAAGCAGGAACGCAGACCCCAGCTACACTAGTAAGTAGGTCCCCATGCAGTTTATCAGCCAGCACTGTGTCACATTTGCAGCTGCTTTCCTGTGGGAGCTATCTTCAATACCACACTTTTTCGGTTCTGCTCCCATTGAATAAAATACATTTTGTCTGTTAAGTTATGCCACTGAGTATGGGAGCTACAAGAAAGCCGGAAGGCAGACCCCAGCTACAGTAGTAAGTAGGTCCCCATGCAGTCTATCAGCCAGCACGGTGTCACATTTGCAGCTGCTTTCCTGTGGGAGCTATCTTCAATACCACACTTTTTCTGTTCTGCTCCCATTGAAAAAATACATGTGTCTGTTAAGGTATACCGCTGAGTATGGGAGCTACAAGAAAGCAGGAAGGCAGACCCCAGCTACAGTAGTAAGTAGGTCCCCATGCAGTCTATCAGCCAGCACGGTGTCACATTTGCAGCTGCTTTCCTGTGGGAGCTATCTTCAATAACACACTTTTTCTCCTCATCTCCCTTTGAAAAAATACATGTGTACGTTAAGTTATGCCACTGAGTATGGGAGCTACAAGAAAGCAGGAAGGCAGACCCCAGCTACAGTAGTAAGTAGATCCCCATGCAGTCTATCAGCCAGCACGGTGTCACATTTGCAGCTGCTTTCCTGTGGGAGCTATCTTCAATACCACAGTTTTTCTGTTCAGCTCCCATTGAATAAAATACATTTTGTCTGTTAAGTTATGCCACTGAGTATGGGAGCTACAAGAAAGCCGGAAAGCAGACCCCAGCTAGAGTAGTCAGTAGGTCCCCATGCAGTCTATCAGCCAGCACGGTGTCACATTTGCTGCTGCTTTCCTGTGGGAGCTATCTTCAATACCACACTTTTTCTGTTCTGCTCCCATTGAAAAAATACATGTGTCTGTTAAGGTATATCGCTGAGTATGGGAGCTACAAGAAAGCAGGAAGGCAGTCCCCAGCTACAGTAGTAAGTAGGTCCCCATGCAGTCTATCAGCCAGTACGGTGTCACATTTGCAGCTGCTTTCCTGTGGGAACTATCTTCAATACCACACTTTTTCTCCTCAGCTCCCATTGAAAAAATACATGTGTTTGTTAAGTTATGCCACTGAGTATGGGAGCTACAAGAAAGACGGAAGGCAGACCCCAGCTACAGTATTAAGTACGTCCCCATGCAGTCTGTCAGCCAGCACGGTGTCACATTTGCAACTGCTTTCCTGTGGGAGCTACCTTCAATACCACACTTTTTCTCCTCAGCTCCCATTGAAAAAATACATGTGTCTGTTAAGTTATGCCACTGAGTAAGGGAGCTACAAGAAAGCAGGAAGGCAGACCCCAGCTACAGTAGTAAGTAGGTCCCCATGCAGTCTATCAGTCAGCACGGTGTCACATTTGCAGCTGCTTTCCTGTGGGAGCTATCTTCAATACCACACTTTTTCGGTTCTGCTCCCATTGAATAAAATACATTTTGTCTGTTAAGTTATGCCACTGAGTATGGGAGGTACAAGAAAGCCGGATGGCAGACCCCAGCTACAGTAGTAAGTAGGTCCCCATGCAGTCTATCAGCCAGCACGGTGTCACATTTGCAGCTGCTTTCCTGTGGGAGCTATCTTCAATACCACACTTTTTCTGTTCTGCTCCCATTGAAAAAATACATGTGTCTGTTAAGGTATATCGCTGGGTATGGGAGCTACAAGAAAGCAGGAAGGCAGACCCCAGCTGTAGTAGTAAGTAGGTCCCCATGCAGTCTATCAGCCAGCACGGTGTCACATTTGCAGCTGCTTTCCTGTGGGAGCTATCTTCAATACCACACTTTTTCTGTTCAGCTCCCATTGAATAAAATACATTTTGTCTGTTAACTTGTATCGCTAAGTAAGGGAGCTACAAGAAAGCAGGAAGGCAGACCCCAGCTACAGTAGTAAGTAGGTCCCCATGCAGTCTATCAGCCAGCACGGTGTCACATTTGCAGCTGCTTTCCTGTCGGAGCTATCTTCAATACCACACTTTTTCTCCTCAGCTCCCATTGAAAAAATACATGTGTATGTTAAGTTATGCCACTCAGTAAGGGAGCTACAAGAAAGCAGGAAGGCAGACCCCAGCTACAGTAGTAAGTAGGTCCCCATGCAGTCTATCAGCCAGCACGGTGTCACATTTGCAGCTGCTTTCCTGTGGGAGCTATCTTCAATACCACACTTTTTCTCCTCAGCTCCCATTGAAAAAAAACATGTGTCTGTGAAGTTATGCCACTGAGTATGGGAGCTACAAGAAAGCAGGAAGGCAGACCCCAGCTACAGTAGTAAGTAGGTCCCCATGCAGTCTATCAGCCAGCACGGTGTCACATTTGCAGCTGCTTTCCTGTGGGAGCTATCTTCAATACCACACTTTTTCTGTTCAGCTCCCATTGAAAAAATACATGTGTCTGTTAAGGTATACCACTGAATATGGGAGGTACAAGAAAGCAGGAAGGCAGACCCCAGCTACAGTAGTAAGTAGGTCCCCATGCATTCTATCAGCCAGCACGGTGTCACATTTGCAGCTGCTTTCCTGTGGGAGCTATCTTCAATACCACACTTTTTCTCCTCAGCTCCCATTGAAAAAAAACATGTGTCTGTGAAGTTATGCCACTGAGTATGGGAGCTACAAGAAAGCAGGAAGGCAGACCCCAGCTACAGTAGTAAGTAGGTCCCCATGCAGTCTATCAGCCAGCACGGTGTCACATTTGCAGCTGCTTTCCTGTGGGAGCTATCTTCAATACCACACTTTTTCTGTTCAGCTCCCATTGAAAAAATACATGTGTCTGTTAAGGTATACCACTGAATATGGGAGGTACAAGAAAGCAGGAAGGCAGACCCCAGCTACAGTAGTCAGTAGGTCCCCATGCAGTCTATCAGCCAGCACGGTGTCACATTTACAGCTGCTTTCCTGTGGGAGCTATCTTCAATACCACACTTTTTCTGTTCAGCTCCCATTGAAAAAATACATGTGTCTGTTAAGGTATACCGCTGAGTATGGGAGCTACAAGAAAGCAGGAAGGCAGACCCCAGCTACAGTAGTCAGTAGGTCCCCATGCAGTCTAGCAGCCAGCACGGTGTCACATTTGCAGCTGCTTTCCTGTGGGAGCTATCTTCAATACCACACTTTTTCTGTTCAGCTCCCATTGAAAAAATACATGTGTCTGTTAAGGTATAACGCTGAGTATGGGAGCTACAAGAAAGCAGGAAGGTAGACCACAGCTACAGTAGTAAGTAGGTCCCCATGCAGTCTATCAGCCAGCACGGTGTCACATTTGCAGCTGCTTTCCTGTGGGAGCTATCTTCAATACCACACTTTTTCTGTTCAGCTCCCATTGAATAAAATACATTTTGTCTGTTAACTTGTATCGCTGAGTAAGGGAGGTACAAGAAAGCAGGAAGGCAGACCCCAGCTACAGTATTAAGTAGGTCCCCATGCAGTCTATCAGCCAGCACGGTGTCACATTTGCAGCTGCTTTCCTGTCGGAGCTATCTTCAATACCACACTTTTTCTCCTCAGCTCCCATTGAAAAAATACATGTGTATGTTAAGTTATGCCACTGAGTAAGGGAGCTACAAGAAAGCAGGAAGGCAGACCCCAGCTACAGTAGTAAGTAGGTCCCCATGCAGTCTATCAGCCAGCACGGTGTCACATTTGCAGCTGCTTTCCTGTCGGAGCTATCTTCAATACCACACTTTTTCTCCTCAGCTCCCATTGAAAAAATACATGTGTATGTTAAGTTATGCCACTCAGTAAGGGAGCTACAAGAAAGCAGGAAGGCAGACCCCAGCTACAGTAGTAAGTAGGTCCCCATGCAGTCTATCAGCCAGCACGGTGTCACATTTGCAGCTGCTTTCCTGTGGGAGCTATCTTCAATACCACACTTTTTCTCCTCATCTCCCTTTGAAAAAATACATGTGTATGTTAAGTTATGCCACTCAGTATGGGAGCTACAAGAAAGCAGGAAGGCAGACTCCACCTAGAGTAGTAAGTAGGTCCCCATGCAGTCTATTAGCCAGCACGGTGTCACATTTGCAGCTGCTTTCCTGTGGGAGCTATCTTCAATACCACACTTTTTCTGTTCAGCTCCCATTGAAAAAAAACATGTGTCTGTGAAGTTATGCCACTGAGTATGGGAGCTACAAGAAAGCAGGAAGGCAGTCCCCAGCTACAGTAGTAAGTAGGTCCCCATGCAGTCTATCAGCCAGCACGGTGTCACATTTGCAGCTGCTTTCCTGTATGAGCTATCTTCAATACCACACTTTTTCTGTTCAGCTCCCATTGAATAAAATACATTTTGTCTGTTAAGTTATGCCACTGAGTATGGGAGCTACAAGAAAGCCGGAAAGCAGACCCCAGCTACAGTAGTAAGTAGGTCCCCATGCAGTCTATCAGCCAGCACGGTGTCACATTTGCAGCTGCTTTCCTGTGGGAGCTATCTTCAATACCACACTTTTTCTGTTCTGCTCCCATTGAATAAAATACATTTTGTCTGTTAAGTTATGCCACTGAGTATGGGAGGTACAAGAAAGCCGGATGGCAGACCCCAGCTACAGTAGTCAGTAGGTCCCCATGCAGTCTATCAGCCAGCACGGTGTCACA
This sequence comes from Colius striatus, assembly GCF_028858725.1. Taxonomy (NCBI): domain Eukaryota; kingdom Metazoa; phylum Chordata; class Aves; order Coliiformes; family Coliidae; genus Colius; species Colius striatus. The sequence goes on from NC_084780.1 coordinate 1,600,019, forward strand.
TTTGCTGCTGCTTTCCTGTGGGAGCTATCTTCAATACCACACTTTTTCTGTTCTGCTCCCATTGAAAAAATACATGTGTCTGTTAAGGTATATCGCTGAGTATGGGAGCTACAAGAAAGCAGGAAGGCAGTCCCCAGCTACAGTAGTAAGTAGGTCCCCATGCAGTCTATCAGCCAGTACGGTGTCACATTTGCAGCTGCTTTCCTGTGGGAACTATCTTCAATACCACACTTTTTCTCCTCAGCTCCCATTGAAAAAATACATGTGTTTGTTAAGTTATGCCACTGAGTATGGGAGCTACAAGAAAGACGGAAGGCAGACCCCAGCTACAGTATTAAGTACGTCCCCATGCAGTCTGTCAGCCAGCACGGTGTCACATTTGCAACTGCTTTCCTGTGGGAGCTACCTTCAATACCACACTTTTTCTCCTCAGCTCCCATTGAAAAAATACATGTGTCTGTTAAGTTATGCCACTGAGTAAGGGAGCTACAAGAAAGCAGGAAGGCAGACCCCAGCTACAGTAGTAAGTAGGTCCCCATGCAGTCTATCAGTCAGCACGGTGTCACATTTGCAGCTGCTTTCCTGTGGGAGCTATCTTCAATACCACACTTTTTCGGTTCTGCTCCCATTGAATAAAATACATTTTGTCTGTTAAGTTATGCCACTGAGTATGGGAGGTACAAGAAAGCCGGATGGCAGACCCCAGCTACAGTAGTAAGTAGGTCCCCATGCAGTCTATCAGCCAGCACGGTGTCACATTTGCAGCTGCTTTCCTGTGGGAGCTATCTTCAATACCACACTTTTTCTGTTCTGCTCCCATTGAAAAAATACATGTGTCTGTTAAGGTATATCGCTGGGTATGGGAGCTACAAGAAAGCAGGAAGGCAGACCCCAGCTGTAGTAGTAAGTAGGTCCCCATGCAGTCTAGCAGCCAGCACGGTGTCACATTTGCAGCTGCTTTCCTGTGGGAGCTATCTTCAATACCACACTTTTTCTGTTCAGCTCCCATTGAATAAAATACATTTTGTCTGTTAACTTGTATCGCTAAGTTAGGGAGCTACAAGAAAGCAGGAAGGCAGACCCCAGCTACAGTAGTAAGTAGGTCCCCATGCAGTCTATCAGCCAGCACGGTGTCACATTTGCAGCTGCTTTCCTGTCGGAGCTATCTTCAATACCACACTTTTTCTCCTCAGCTCCCATTGAAAAAAAACATGTGTCTGTGAAGTTATGCCACTGAGTATGGGAGCTACAAGAAAGCAGGAAGGCAGACCCCAGCTACAGTAGTAAGTAGGTCCCCATGCAGTCTATCAGCCAGCACGGTGTCACATTTGCAGCTGCTTTCCTGTGGGAGCTATCTTCAATACCACACTTTTTCTGTTCAGCTCCCATTGAAAAAATACATGTGTCTGTTAAGGTATACCACTGAATATGGGAGGTACAAGAAAGCAGGAAGGCAGACCCCAGCTACAGTAGTCAGTAGGTCCCCATGCAGTCTATCAGCCAGCACGGTGTCACATTTACAGCTGCTTTCCTGTGGGAGCTATCTTCAATACCACACTTTTTCTGTTCAGCTCCCATTGAAAAAATACATGTGTCTGTTAAGGTATACCGCTGAGTATGGGAGCTACAAGAAAGCAGGAAGGCAGACCCCAGCTACAGTAGTCAGTAGGTCCCCATGCAGTCTAGCAGCCAGCACGGTGTCACATTTGCAGCTGCTTTCCTGTGGGAGCTATCTTCAATACCACACTTTTTCTGTTCAGCTCCCTTTGAAAAAATACATGTGTCTGTTAAGGTATAACGCTGAGTATGGGAGCTACAAGAAAGCAGGAAGGTAGACCACAGCTACAGTAGTAAGTAGGTCCCCATGCAGTCTATCAGCCAGCACGGTGTCACATTTGCAGCTGCTTTCCTGTGGGAGCTATCTTCAATACCACACTTTTTCTGTTCAGCTCCCATTGAATAAAATACATTTTGTCTGTTAAGTTATGCCACTGAGTATGGGAGCTACAAGAAAGCCGGAAAGCAGACCCCAGCTACAGTAGTAAGTAGGTCCCCATGCAGTCTATCAGCCAGCACGGTGTCACATTTGCAGCTGCTTTCCTGTGGGAGCTATCTTCAATACCACACTTTTTCGGTTCTGCTCCCATTGAATAAAATACATTTTGTCTGTTAAGTTATGCCACTGAGTATGGGAGGTACAAGAAAGCCGGATGGCAGACCCCAGCTACAGTAGTCAGTAGGTCCCCATGCAGTCTATCAGCCAGCACGGTGTCACATTTGCTGCTGCTTTCCTGTGGGAGCTATCTTCAATACCACACTTTTTCTGTTCTGCTCCCATTGAAAAAATACATGTGTCTGTTAAGGTATATCGCTGAGTATGGGAGCTACAAGAAAGCAGGAAGGCAGTCCCCAGCTACAGTAGTAAGTAGGTCCCCATGCAGTCTATCAGCCAGTACGGTGTCACATTTGCAGCTGCTTTCCTGTGGGAACTATCTTCAATACCACACTTTTTCTCCTCAGCTCCCATTGAAAAAATACATGTGTTTGTTAAGTTATGCCACTGAGTATGGGAGCTACAAGAAAGACGGAAGGCAGACCCCAGCTACAGTATTAAGTACGTCCCCATGCAGTCTGTCAGCCAGCACGGTGTCACATTTGCAACTGCTTTCCTGTGGGCGCTACCTTCAATACCACACTTTTTCTCCTCAGCTCCCATTGAAAAAATACATGTGTCTGTTAAGTTATGCCACTGAGTAAGGGAGCTACAAGAAAGCAGGAAGGCAGACCCCAGCTACAGTAGTAAGTAGGTCCCCATGCAGTCTATCAGTCAGCACGGTGTCACATTTGCAGCTGCTTTCCTGTGGGAGCTATCTTCAATACCACACTTTTTCGGTTCTGCTCCCATTGAATAAAATACATTTTGTCTGTTAAGTTATGCCACTGAGTATGGGAGGTACAAGAAAGCCGGATGGCAGACCCCAGCTACAGTAGTAAGTAGGTCCCCATGCAGTCTATCAGCCAGCACGGTGTCACATTTGCAGCTGCTTTCCTGTGGGAGCTATCTTCAATACCACACTTTTTCTGTTCTGCTCCCATTGAAAAAATACATGTGTCTGTTAAGGTATATCGCTGGGTATGGGAGCTACAAGAAAGCAGGAAGGCAGACCCCAGCTGTAGTAGTAAGTAGGTCCCCATGCAGTCTAGCAGCCAGCACGGTGTCACATTTGCAGCTGCTTTCCTGTGGGAGCTATCTTCAATACCACACTTTTTCTGTTCAGCTCCCATTGAATAAAATACATTTTGTCTGTTAACTTGTATCGCTAAGTAAGGGAGCTACAAGAAAGCAGGAAGGCAGACCCCAGCTACAGTAGTAAGTAGGTCCCCATGCAGTCTATCAGCCAGCACGGTGTCACATTTGCAGCTGCTTTCCTGTGGGAGCTATCTTCAATACCACACTTTTTCTCCTCAGCTCCCATTGAAAAAATACATGTGTATGTTAAGTTATGCCACTCAGTAAGGGAGCTACAAGAAAGCAGGAAGGCAGACCCCAGCTACAGTAGTAAGTAGGTCCCCATGCAGTCTATCAGCCAGCACGGTGTCACATTTGCAGCTGCTTTCCTGTGGGAGCTATCTTCAATACCACACTTTTTCTCCTCAGCTCCCATTGAAAAAAAACATGTGTCTGTGAAGTTATGCCACTGAGTATGGGAGCTACAAGAAAGCAGGAAGGCAGACCCCAGCTACAGTAGTAAGTAGGTCCCCATGCAGTCTATCAGCCAGCACGGTGTCACATTTGCAGCTGCTTTCCTGTGGGAGCTATCTTCAATACCACACTTTTTCTGTTCAGCTCCCATTGAAAAAATACATGTGTCTGTTAAGGTATACCATTGAATATGGGAGGTACAAGAAAGCAGGAAGGCAGACCCCAGCTACAGTAGTCAGTAGGTCCCCATGCATTCTATCAGCCAGCACGGTGTCACATTTGCAGCTGCTTTCCTGTGGGAGCTATCTTCAATACCACACTTTTTCTCCTCAGCTCCCATTGAAAAAAAACATGTGTCTGTGAAGTTATGCCACTGAGTATGGGAGCTACAAGAAAGCAGGAAGGCAGACCCCAGCTACAGTAGTAAGTAGGTCCCCATGCAGTCTATCAGCCAGCACGGTGTCACATTTGCAGCTGCTTTCCTGTGGGAGCTATCTTCAATACCACACTTTTTCTGTTCAGCTCCCATTGAAAAAATACATGTGTCTGTTAAGGTATACCACTGAATATGGGAGGTACAAGAAAGCAGGAAGGCAGACCCCAGCTACAGTAGTCAGTAGGTCCCCATGCAGTCTATCAGCCAGCACGGTGTCACATTTACAGCTGCTTTCCTGTGGGAGCTATCTTCAATACCACACTTTTTCTGTTCAGCTCCCATTGAAAAAATACATGTGTCTGTTAAGGTATACCGCTGAGTATGGGAGCTACAAGAAAGCAGGAAGGCAGACCCCAGCTACAGTAGTCAGTAGGTCCCCATGCAGTCTAGCAGCCAGCACGGTGTCACATTTGCAGCTGCTTTCCTGTGGGAGCTATCTTCAATACCACACTTTTTCTGTTCAGCTCCCATTGAAAAAATACATGTGTCTGTTAAGGTATAACGCTGAGTATGGGAGCTACAAGAAAGCAGGAAGGTAGACCACAGCTACATTAGTAAGTAGGTCCCCATGCAGTCTATCAGCCAGCACGGTGTCACATTTGCAGCTGCTTTCCTGTGGGAGCTATCTTCAATACCACACTTTTTCTGTTCAGCTCCCATTGAATAAAATACATTTTGTCTGTTAACTTGTATCGCTGAGTAAGGGAGGTACAAGAAAGCAGGAAGGCAGACCCCAGCTACAGTATTAAGTAGGTCCCCATGCAGTCTATCAGCCAGCACGGTGTCACATTTGCAGCTGCTTTCCTGTCGGAGCTATCTTCAATACCACACTTTTTCTCCTCAGCTCCCATTGAAAAAATACATGTGTATGTTAAGTTATGCCACTCAGTAAGGGAGCTACAAGAAAGCAGGAAGGCAGACCCCAGCTACAGTAGTAAGTAGGTCCCCATGCAGTCTATCAGCCAGCACGGTGTCACATTTGCAGCTGCTTTCCTGTCGGAGCTATCTTCAATACCACACTTTTTCTCCTCAGCTCCCATTGAAAAAATACATGTGTATGTTAAGTTATGCCACTCAGTAAGGGAGCTACAAGAAAGCAGGAAGGCAGACCCCAGCTACAGTAGTAAGTAGGTCCCCATGCAGTCTATCAGCCAGCACGGTGTCACATTTGCAGCTGCTTTCCTGTGGGAGCTATCTTCAATACCACACTTTTTCTCCTCATCTCCCTTTGAAAAAATACATGTGTATGTTAAGTTATGCCACTCAGTATGGGAGCTACAAGAAAGCAGGAAGGCAGACTCCACCTAGAGTAGTAAGTAGGTCCCCATGCAGTCTATTAGCCAGCACGGTGTCACATTTGCCGCTGCTTTCCTGTGGGAGCTATCTTCAATACCACACTTTTTCTGTTCAGCTCCCATTGAAAAAAAACATGTGTCTGTGAAGTTATGCCACTGAGTATGGGAGCTACAAGAAAGCAGGAAGGCAGTCCTCAGCTACAGTAGTAAGTAGGTCCCCATGCAGTCTATCAGCCAGCACGGTGTCACATTTGCAGCTGCTTTCCTGTATGAGCTATCTTCAATACCACACTTTTTCTGTTCAGCTCCCATTGAATAAAATACATTTTGTCTGTTAAGTTATGCCACTGAGTATGGGAGCTACAAGAAAGCAGGAAGGCAGACCCCAGCTACAGTAGTAAGTAGGTCCCCATGCAGTCTATCAGCCAGCACGGTGTCACATTTGCAGCTGTTTTCCTGTGGGAGCTATCTTCAATACCACACTTTTTCTGTTCTGCTCCCATTGAAAAAATACATGTGTCTGTTAAGGTATATTGCTGAGTATGGGAGCTACAAGAAAGCAGGAAGGCAGACCCTAGCTATAGTAGTAAGTAGGTCCCCATGCAGTCTAGCAGCCAGCACAGTGTCACATTTGCAGCTGCTTTCCTGTGGGAACTATCTTCAATACCACACTTTTTCTGTTCAGCTCCCATTGAAAAAATACATGTGTCTGTTAAGTTATGCCACTGAGTATGGGAGCTACAAGAAAGCAGGAAGGCAGACCCCAGCTACAGTAGTAAGTAGGTCCCCATGCAGTCTATCAGCCAGCACGGTGTCACATTTGCAGCTGCTTTCCTGTGGGAGCTATCTTCAATACCACACTATTTCTCCTCATCTCCCTTTGAAAAAATACATGTGTATGTTAAGTTATGCCATTCAGTATGGGAGCTACAAGAAAGCAGGAAGGCAGACTCCACCTAGAGTAGTAAGTAGGTCCCCATGCAGTCTATCAGCCAGCACGGTGTCACATTTGCAGCTGCTTTCCTGTGGGAGCTATCTTCAATACCACACTTTTTCTGTTCAGCTCCCATTGAAAAAATACATGTGTCTGTTAAGGTATACCACTTAATATGGGAGGTACAAGAAAGCAGGAAGGCAGACCCCAGCTACAGTAGTCAGTAGGTCCCCATGCATTCTATCAGCCAGCACGGTGTCACATTTGCAGCTGCTTTCCTGTGGGAGCTATCTTCAATACCACACTTTTTCTCCTCAGCTCCCATTGAAAAAAAACATGTGTCTGTGAAGTTATGCCACTGAGTAAGGGAGCTACAAGAAAGCAGGAAGGCAGACCCCAGCTATAGTAGTAAGTAGGTCCCCATGCAGTTTATCAGCCAGCACGGTGTCACATTTGCAGCTGCTTTCCTATGGGAACTATCTTCAATACCACACTTTTTCTGTTCAGCTCCCTTTGAAAAAATACATGTGTCTGTGAAGTTATGCCACTGAGTATGGGAGCTACAAGAAAGCAGGAAGGCAGACCCCAGCTACAGTAGTAAGTAGGTCCCCATGCAGTCTATCAGCCAGCACGGTGTCACATTTGCAGCTGCTTTCCTGTGGGAGCTATTTCCAATACCACACTTTTTCTGTTCAGCTCCCATTGAATAAAATACATTGTGTCTGTTAAATTGTATCGCTGAGTAAAGGAGCTACAAGAAAGCAGGAAGGCAGACCCCAGCTACAGTAGTAAGTAGGTCCCCATGCAGTCTATCAGCCAGCACGGTGTCACATTTGCAGCTGCTTTCCTGTGGGAGCTATCTTCAATACCACACTTTTTCTGTTCAGCTCCCATTGAAAAAATACATGTGTCTGTTAAGGTATACCACTGAATATGGGAGGTACAAGAAAGCAGGAAGGCAGACCCCAGCTACAGTAGTAAGTAGGTCCCCATGCAGTCTATCAGCCAGCACGGTGTCACATTTGCAGCTGCTTTCCTGTGGGAGCTATCTTCAATACCACACTTTTTCTGTTCAGGTCCCATTGAAATAATACATGTGTCTGTAAAGTTATATCACTGAGTATGGGAGCTACAAGAAAGCAGGAAGGCAGACCCCAGCTACAGTAGTAAGTAGGTCCCCATGCAGTCTATCAGCCAGCACGGTGTCACATTTGCAGCTGCTTTCCTGTGGGAGCTATTTTCAATACCACACTTTTTCTGTTCAGCTCCCATTGAAAAGATACATGTGTCTGTTAAGGTATACCACTGAATATGGGAGGTACAAGAAAGCAGGAAGGCAGACCCCAGCTACAGTAGTAAGTAGGTCCCCATGCAGTCTATCAGCCAGCACGGTGTCACATTTACAGCTGCTTTCCTGTGGGAGCTATCTTCAATACAACACTTTTCCTGTTCAGCTCCCATTGAAAAAATACATGTGTCTGTTAAGGTATACCACTGAATATGGGAGGTACAAGAAAGCAGGAAGGCAGACCCCAGCTACAGTAGTAAGTAGGTCCCCATGCAGTCTATCAGCCAGCACGGTGTCACATTTGCAGCTGCTTTCCTGTGGGAGCTATCTTCAATACCACACTTTTTCTGTTCAGCTCCCATTGAATAAAATACATTTTGTCTGTAAACTTGTATCGCTGAGTAAGGGAGCTACAAGAAAGCAGGAAGGCAGACCCCAGCTACAGTAGTCAGTAGGTCCCCATGCAGTCTATCAGCCAGCACGGTGTCACATTTGCAGCTGCTTTCCTGTGGGAGCTATCTTCAATACCACACTTTTTCTGTTCAGCTCCCATTGAAAAAATACATGTGTCTGTTAAGGTATACCGCTGAGTATGGGAGCTACAAGAAAGCAGGAAGGCAGACCCCAGCTACAGTAGTAAGTAGGTCCCCATGCAGTCTATCAGCCAGCACGGTGTCACATTTGCAGCTGCTTTCCTGTGGGAGCTATCTTCAATACCACAGTTTTTCTTTTCAGCTCCCATTCAATAAAATACATTTTGTCTGTTAAGGTATACAACTGAATATGGGAGCTACAAGAAAGCAGGAAGGCAGACCCCAGCTACAGTAGTCAGTAGGTCCCCATGCAGTCTATCAGCCAGCACGGTGTCACATTTGCAGCTGCTTTCCTGTGGGAGCTATCTTCAATACCATACTTTTTCTCCTCATCTCCCTTTGAAAAAATACATGTGTCTTTTAAGGTATACCACTGAGCATGGGAGGTACAAGAAAGCAGGAAGGCAGACCCCAGCTACAGTAGTAAGTAGGTCCCCATGCAGTCTATCAGCCAGCACGGTGTCACATTTACAGCTGCTTTCCTGTGGGAGCTATCTTCAATACCACAGTTTTTCTGTTCAGCTCCCTTTGAAAAAATACATGTGTCTGTTAAGGTATACCATTGAATATGGGAGGTACAAGAAAGCAGGAATGCAGACCCCAGCTATAGTAGTAAGTAGGTCCCCATGCAGTCTATCAGCCAGCACGGTGTCACATTTGCAGCTGCTTTCCTGTGGGAGCTATCTTCAATACCACACTTTTTCTGTTCAGGTCCCATTGAAATAATACATGTGTCTGTGAAGTTATGTCACTGAGTATGGGAGCTACAAGAAAGCAGGAAGGCAGACCCCAGCTACAGTAGTAAGTAGGTCCCCATGCAGTCTATCAGCCAGCACGGTGTCACATTTGCAGCTGCTTTCCTGTGGGAGCTATCTTCAATACCACACTTTTCCTGTTCAGCTCCCATTGAAAAAATACATGTGTCTGTTAAGGTATACCACTGAATATGGGAGGTACAAGAAAGCAGGAAGGCAGACCCCAGCTACAGTAGTAAGTAGGTCCCCATGCAGTCTATCAGCCAGCACGGTGTCACATTTGCAGCTGCTTTCCTGTGGGAGCTATCTTCAATACCACACTTTTTCTGTTCAGGTCCCATTGAAAAAATACATGTGTCTGTTAAGGTATACCGCTGAGTATGGGAGCTACAAGAAAGCAGGAAGGCAGACCCCAGCTACAGTAGTAAGTAGGTCCCCATGCAGTCTATCAGCCAGCACGGTGTCACATTTGCAGCTGCTTTCCTGTGGGAGCTATCTTCAATACCACACTTTTTCTGTTCAGCTCCCATTGATTAAAATACATTTTGTCTGTTAACTTGTATCGCTGAGTAAGGGAGCTACAAGAAAGCAGGAAGGCAGACCCCAGCTACAGTAGTCAGTAGGTCCCCATGCAGTCTATCAGCCAGCACGGTGTCACATTTGCAGCTGCTTTCCTGTGGGAGCTATCTTCAATACCACACTTTTTCTGTTCAGCTCCCATTGAAAAAATACATGTGTCTGTTAAGGTATACCGCTGAGTATGGGAGCTACAAGAAAGCAGGAAGGCAGACCCCAGCTACAGTAGTAAGTAGGTCCCCATGCAGTCTATCAGCCAGCACGGTGTCACATTTGCAGCTGCTTTCCTGTGGGAGCTATCTTCAATACCACAGTTTTTCTTTTCAGCTCCCATTCAATAAAATACATTTTGTCTGTTAAGGTATACAACTGAATATGGGAGCTACAAGAAAGCAGGAAGGCAGACCCCAGCTACAGTAGTCAGTAGGTCCCCATGCAGTCTATCAGCCAGCACGGTGTCACATTTGCAGCTGCTTTCATGTGGGAACTATCTTCAATACCATACTTTTTCTCCTCATCTCCCTTTGAAAAAATACATGTGTCTGTTAAGGTATACCACTGAATATGGGAGGTACAAGAAAGCAGGAAGGCAGACCCCAGCTACAGTAGTAAGTAGGTCCCCATGCAGTCTATCAGCCAGCACGGTGTCACATTTACAGCTGCTTTCCTGTGGGAGCTATCTTCAATACCACACTTTTTCTGTTCAGGTCCCATTGAAAAAATACATGTGTCTGTGAAGTTATGTCACTGAGTATGGGAGCTACAAGAAAGCAGGAAGGCAGACCCCAGCTACAGTAGTAAGTAGGTCCCCATGCAGTATATCAGCCAGCACGGTGTCACATTTGCAGCTGCTTTCCTGTGGGAGCTATTTTCATTACCACACTTTTTCTGTTCAGCTCCCATTGAAAAAATACATGTGTCTGTTAAGGTATAGCACTGAATATGGGAGGTACAAGAAAGCAGGAAGGCAGACCCCAGCTACAGTAGTAAGTAGGTCCCCATGCAGTCTATCAGCCAGCACGGTGTCACATTTGCAGCTGCTTTCCTGTGGGAGCTATCTTCAATACCACACTTTTTCTGTTCAGGTCCCATTGAAAAAATACATGTGTCTGTGAAGTTATGTCACTGAGTATGGGAGCTACAAGAAAGCAGGAAGGCAGACCCCAGCTACAGTAGTAAGTAGGTCCCCATGCAGTCTATCAGCCAGCACGGTGTCACATTTGCAGCTGCTTTCCTGTGGGAGCTATTTTCAATACCACACTTTTTCTGTTCAGCTCCCATTGAAAAAATACATGTGTCTGTTAAGGTATACCATTGAATATGGGAGGTACAAGAAAGCAGGAATGCAGACCCCAGCTATAGTAGTAAGAAGGTCCCCATGCAGTCTATCAGCCAGCACGGTGTCACATTTGCAGCTGCTTTCCTGTGGGAGCTATCTTCAATACCACACTTTTTCTGTTCAGGTCCCATTGAAAAAATACATGTGTCTGTGAAGTTATGTCACTGAGTATGGGAGCTACAAGAAAGCAGGAAGGCAGACCCCAGCTACAGTAGTAAGTAGGTCCCCATGCAGTCTATCAGCCAGCACGGTGTCACATTTGCAGCTGCTTTCCTGTGGGAGCTATTTTCATTACCACACTTTTTCTGTTCAGCTCCCATTGAAAAAATAGATGTGTCTGTTAAGGTATACCACTGAATATGGGAGGTACAAGAAAGCAGGAAGGCAGACCCCAGCTACAGTAGTAAGTAGGTCCCCATGCAGTCTATCAGCCAGCACGGTGTCACATTTGCAGCTGCTTTCCTGTGGGAGCTATCTTCAATACCACACTTTTTCTGTTCAGGTCCCATTGAAAAAATACATGTGTCTGTGAAGTTATGTCACTGAGTATGGGAGCTACAAGAAAGCAGGAAGGCAGACCCCAGCTACAGTAGTAAGTAGGTCCCCATGCAGTCTATCAGCCAGCACGGTGTCACATTTGCAGCTGCTTTCCTGTGGGAGCTATTTTCAATACCACACTTTTTCTGTTCAGCTCCCATTGAAAAAATACATGTGTCTGTTAAGGTATACCACTGAATATGGGAGGTACAAGAAAGCAGGAAGGCAGACCCCAGCTACAGTAGTAAGTAGGTCCCCATGCAGTCTATCAGCCAGCACGGTGTCACATTTGCAGCTGCTTTCCTGTGGGAGCTATCTTCAATACCACACTTTTTCTGTTCAGCTCCCATTGAAAAAATACATGTGTCTGTTAAGGTATACCACTGAATATGGGAGGTACAAGAAAGCAGGAAGGCAGACCCCAGCTACAGTAGTAAGTAGGTCCCCATGCAGTCTATCAGCCAGCACGGTGTCACATTTGCAGCTGCTTTCCTGTGGGAGCTATCTTCAATACCACACTTTTTCTGTTCAGCTCTTATTGAATAAAATACATTTTGTCTGTTAAATTGTATCGCTGAGTAAGGGAGCTACAAGAAAGCAGGAAGGCAGACCCCAGCTACAGTAGTCAGTAGGTCCCCATGCAGTCTAGCAGCCAGCACAGTGTCACATTTGCAGCTGCTTTCCTGTGGGAGCTATTTTCAATACCACACTTTTTCTGTTCAGCTCCCATTGAATAAAATACATTTTGTCTGTTAAATTGTATCGCTGAGTAAGGGAGCTACAAGAAAGCAGGAAGGCAGACCCCAGCTACAGTAGTAAGTAGGTCCCCATGCAGTCTATCAGCCAGCACGGTGTCACATTTGCAGCTGCTTTCCTCTGGGAGCTGTCTTCAATACCACACTTTTTCTGTTCAGCTCCCATTGAAAAAATACATGTGTCTGTTAAGGTATACCACTGAATATGGGAGGTACAAGAAAGCAGGAAGGCATACCCCAGCTACAGTAGTAAGTAGGTCCCCATGCAGTCTATCAGCCAGCACGGTGTCACATTTACAGCTGCTTTCCTGTGGGAGCTATCTTCAATACCACAGTTTTTCTTTTCAGCTCCCATTGAAAAAATACATGTGTCTGTTAAGGTATACCACTGAATATGGGAGGTACAAGAAAGCAGGAAGGCAGACCCCAGCTATAGTAGTAAGTAGGTCCCCATGCAGTCTATCAGCCAGCAGGGTGTCACATTTGCAGCTGCTTTCCTGTGGGAGCTATCTTCAATACCACACTTTTTCTGTTCAGCTCCCTTTGAAAAAATACATGTGTCTGTTAAGGTATATCGCTGAGTATGGGAGCTACAAGAAAGCAGGAAGGCAGTCCCCAGCTACAGTAGTAAGTAGGTCTACATGCAGTGTATCAGCCAGCACGGTGTCACATTTGCAGCTGCTTTCCTGTGGGAGCTATCTTCAATACCACACTTTTTCTCCTTAGCTCCCTTTGAAAAAATACATGTGTCTGTTAAGTTATGCCACTGAGTAAGGGAGCTACAAGAAAGCAGGAAGGCAGACCCCAGCTACAGTAGTCAGTAGGTCCCCATGCAGTCTATCAGCCAGCACGGTGTCACATTTGCAGCTGCTTTCCTGTGGGAGCTATCTTCAATACCACAGTTTTTCTGTTCAGCTCCCTTTGAAAAAATACATGTGTCTGTTAAGGTATACCATTGAATATGGGAGGTACAAGAAAGCAGGAATGCAGACCCCAGCTACAGTAGTAAGTAGGTCCCCATGCAGTCTATCAGCCAGCACGGTGTCACATTTGCAGCTGCTTTCCTGTGGGAGCTATCTTCAATACCACACTTTTTCTCCTCAGCTACCATTGAAAAAATACATGTGTCTGTGAAGTTATGCCACTGAGTATGGGAGCTACAAGAAAGCAGGAAGGCAGACCCCAGCTACAGTAGTAAGTAGGTCCCCATGCAGTCTATCAGCCAGCACGGTGTCACATTTACGGCTGCTTTCCTGTGGGAGCTATTTTCAATACCACACTTTTTCTGTTCAGCTCCCATTGAAAAAGTACATGTGTCTGTTAAGGTATACCGCTGAGTATGGGAGCTACAAGAAAGCAGGAAGGCAGACCCCAGCTACAGTAGTCAGTAGGTCCCCATGCAGTCTAGCAGCCAGCACAGTGTCACATTTGCAGCTGCTTTCCTGTGGGAGCTATTTTCAATACCACACTTTTTCTGTTCAGCTCCCATTGAATAAAATACATTTTGTCTGTTAAAATTGTATCGCTGAGTAAGGGAGCTACAAGAAAGCAGGAAGGCAGACCCCAGCTACAGTAGTAAGTAGGTCCCCATGCAGTCTATCAGCCAGCACGGTGTCACATTTGCAGCTGCTTTCCTGTGGGAGCTGTCTTCAATACCACACTTTTTCTGTTCAGCTCAAATTGAAAAAATATATGTGTCTGTTAAGGTATATCGCTGAGTATGGGAGCTACAAGAAAGCAGGAAGGCAGACCCCAGCTACAGTAGTAAGTAGGTCCCCATGCAGTCTATCAGCCAGCACGGTGTCACATTTGCAGCTGCTTTCCTGTGGGAGCTATCTTCAATACCACACTTTTTCTGTTCAGCTCTTATTGAATAAAATACATTTTGTCTGTTAAATTGTATCGCTGAGTAAGGGAGCAACAAGAAAGCAGGAAGGCAGACCCCAGCTACAGTAGTAAGTAGGTCCCCATGCAGTCTATCAGCCAGCACGGTGTCACATTTGCAGCTGCTTTCCTGTGGGAGCTATCTTCAATAGCACACTTTTTCTGTTCAGGTCCCATTGAAAAAATACATGTGTCTGTTAAGGTATACCATTGAATATGGGAGGTACAAGAAAGCAGGAATGCAGACCCCAGCTATAGTAGTAAGAAGGTCCCCATGCAGTCTATCAGCCAGCACGGTGTCACATTTGCAGCTGCTTTCCTGTGGGAGCTATCTTCAATACCACACTTTTTCTGTTCAGGTCCCATTGAAAAAATACATGTGTCTGTGAAGTTATGTCACTGAGTATGGGAGCTACAAGAAAGCAGGAAGGCAGACCCCAGCTACAGTAGTAAGTAGGTCCCCATGCAGTCTATCAGCCAGCACGGTGTCACATTTGCAGCTGCTTTCCTGTGGGAGCTATTTTCATTACCACACTTTTTCTGTTCAGCTCCCATTGAAAAAATACATGTGTCTGTTAAGGTATACCACTGAATATGGGAGGTACAAGAAAGCAGGAAGGCAGACCCCAGCTACAGTAGTAAGTAGGTCCCCATGCAGTCTATCAGCCAGCACGGTGTCACATTTGCAGCTGCTTTCCTGTGGGAGCTATCTTCAATACCACACTTTTTCTGTTCAGGTCCCATTGAAAAAATACATGTGTCTGTGAAGTTATGTCACTGAGTATGGGAGCTACAAGAAAGCAGGAAGGCAGACCCCAGCTACAGTAGTAAGTAGGTCCCCATGCAGTCTATCAGCCAGCACGGTGTCACATTTGCAGCTGCTTTCCTGTGGGAGCTATTTTCAATACCACACTTTTTCTGTTCAGCTCCCATTGAAAAAATACATGTGTCTGTTAAGGTATACCACTGAATATGGGAGGTACAAGAAAGCAGGAAGGCAGACCCCAGCTACAGTAGTAAGTAGGTCCCCATGCAGTCTATCAGCCAGCACGGTGTCACATTTGCAGCTGCTTTCCTGTGGGAGCTATCTTCAATACCACACTTTTTCTGTTCAGCTCCCATTGAAAAAATACATGTGTCTGTTAAGGTATACCACTGAATATGGGAGGTACAAGAAAGCAGGAAGGCAGACCCCAGCTACAGTAGTAAGTAGGTCCCCATGCAGTCTATCAGCCAGCACGGTGTCACATTTGCAGCTGCTTTCCTGTGGGAGCTATCTTCAATACCACACTTTTTCTGTTCAGCTCTTATTGAATAAAATACATTTTGTCTGTTAAATTGTATCGCTGAGTAAGGGAGCTACAAGAAAGCAGGAAGGCAGACCCCAGCTACAGTAGTCAGTAGGTCCCCATGCAGTCTAGCAGCCAGCACAGTGTCACATTTGCAGCTGCTTTCCTGTGGGAGCTATTTTCAATACCACACTTTTTCTGTTCAGCTCCCATTGAATAAAATACATTTTGTCTGTTAAATTGTATCGCTGAGTAAGGGAGCTACAAGAAAGCAGGAAGGCAGACCCCAGCTACAGTAGTAAGTAGGTCCCCATGCAGTCTATCAGCCAGCACGGTGTCACATTTGCAGCTGCTTTCCTGTGGGAGCTGTCTTCAATACCACACTTTTTCTGTTCAGCTCCCATTGAAAAAATACATGTGTCTGTTAAGGTATACCACTGAATATGGGAGGTACAAGAAAGCAGGAAGGCATACCCCAGCTACAGTAGTAAGTAGGTCCCCATGCAGTCTATCAGCCAGCACGGTGTCACATTTACAGCTGCTTTCCTGTGGGAGCTATCTTCAATACCACAGTTTTTCTTTTCAGCTCCCATTGAAAAAATACATGTGTCTGTTAAGGTATACCACTGAATATGGGAGGTACAAGAAAGCAGGAAGGCAGACCCCAGCTATAGTAGTAAGTAGGTCCCCATGCAGTCTATCAGCCAGCACGGTGTCACATTTGCAGCTGCTTTCCTGTCGGAGCTATCTTCAATATCACACTTTTTCTCCTCAGCTCCCATTGAAAAAATACATGTGTCTGTGAAGTTATGTCACTGAGTATGGGAGCTACGAGAAAGCAGGAAGGCAGACCCCAGCTACAGTAGTAAGTAGGTCCCCATGCAGTCTATCAGCCAGCACGGTGTCACATTTACAGCTGCTTTCCTGTGGGAGCTATCTTCAATACCACACTTTTTCTGTTCAGCTCCCATTGAAAAAATACATGTGTCTGTTAAGGTATACCGCTGAGTATGGGAGCTACAATAAAGCAGGAAGGCAGACCCCAGCTACAGTAGTAAGTAGGTCCCCATGCAGTCTATCAGCCAGCACGGTGTCACATTTGCAGCTGCTTTCCTGTGGGAGCTATCTTCAATACCACACTTTTTCTGTTCAGTTCCCATTCAATAAAATACATTTTGTCTGTTAAGGTATACAACTGAATATGGGAGCTACAAGAAAGCAGGAAGGCAGACCCCAGCTACAGTAATATGTAGGTCACCATGCAGTCTATCAGCCAGCAGGGTGTCACATTTGCAGCTGCTTTCCTGTGGGAGCTATCTTCAATACCACACTTTTTCTGTTCAGCTCCCTTTGAAAAAATACATGTGTCTGTTAAGGTATATCGCTGAGTATGGGAGCTACAAGAAAGCAGGAAGGCAGTCCCCAGCTACAGTAGTAAGTAGGTCTACATGCAGTGTATCAGCCAGCACGGTGTCACATTTGCAGCTGCTTTCCTGTGGGAGCTATCTTCAATACCACACTTTTTCTCCTTAGCTCCCTTTGAAAAAATACATGTGTCTGTTAAGTTATGCCACTGAGTAAGGGAGCTACAAGAAAGCAGGAAGGCAGACCCCAGCTACAGTAGTCAGTAGGTCCCCATGCAGTCTATCAGCCAGCACGGTGTCACATTTGCAGCTGCTTTCCTGTGGGAGCTATCTTCAATACCACAGTTTTTCTGTTCAGCTCCCTTTGAAAAAATACATGTGTCTGTTAAGGTATACCATTGAATATGGGAGGTACAAGAAAGCAGGAATGCAGACCCCAGCTACAGTAGTAAGTAGGTCCCCATGCAGTCTATCAGCCATCACGGTGTCACATTTGCAGCTGCTTTCCTGTGGGAGCTATCTTCAATACCACACTTTTTCTCCTCAGCTACCATTGAAAAAATACATGTGTCTGTGAAGTTATGCCACTGAGTATGGGAGCTACAAGAAAGCAGGAAGGCAGACCCCAGCTACAGTAGTAAGTAGGTCCCCATGCAGTCTATCAGCCAGCACGGTGTCACATTTACGGCTGCTTTCCTGTGGGAGCTATTTTCAATACCACACTTTTTCTGTTCAGCTCCCATTGAAAAAGTACATGTGTCTGTTAAGGTATACCGCTGAGTATGGGAGCTACAAGAAAGCAGGAAGGCAGACCCCAGCTACAGTAGTCAGTAGGTCCCCATGCAGTCTAGCAGCCAGCACAGTGTCACATTTGCAGCTGCTTTCCTGTGGGAGCTATTTTCAATACCACACTTTTTCTGTTCAGCTCCCATTGAATAAAATACATTTTGTCTGTTAAAATTGTATCGCTGAGTAAGGGAGCTACAAGAAAGCAGGAAGGCAGACCCCAGCTACAGTAGTAAGTAGGTCCCCATGCAGTCTATCAGCCAGCACGGTGTCACATTTGCAGCTGCTTTCCTGTGGGAGCTGTCTTCAATACCACACTTTTTCTGTTCAGCTCAAATTGAAAAAATATATGTGTCTGTTAAGGTATATCGCTGAGTATGGGAGCTACAAGAAAGCAGGAAGGCAGACCCCAGCTACAGTAGTAAGTAGGTCCCCATGCAGTCTATCAGCCAGCACGGTGTCACATTTGCAGCTGCTTTCCTGTGGGAGCTATCTTCAATACCACACTTTTTCTGTTCAGCTCTTATTGAATAAAATACATTTTGTCTGTTAAATTGTATCGCTGAGTAAGGGAGCAACAAGAAAGCAGGAAGGCAGACCCCAGCTACAGTAGTAAGTAGGTCCCCATGCAGTCTATCAGCCAGCACGGTGTCACATTTGCAGCTGCTTTCCTGTGGGAGCTATCTTCAATAGCACACTTTTTCTGTTCAGGTCCCATTGAAAAAATACATGTGTCTGTGAAGTTATGTCACTGAGTATGGGAGCTACAAGAAAGCAGCGAGGCAGACCCCAGCTACAGTAGTAAGTAGGTCCCCATGCAGTCTATCAGCCAGCACGGTGTCACATTTGCAGCTGCTTTCCTGTGGGAGCTATCTTCAATAGCACACTTTTTCTGTTCAGGTCCCATTGAAAAAATACATGTGTCTGTGAAGTTATGTCACTGAGTATGGGAGCTACAAGAAAGCAGCGAGGCAGACCCCAGCTACAGTAGTAAGTAGGTCCCCATGCAGTCTATCAGCCAGCACGGTGTCACATTTGCAGCTGCTTTCCTGTGGGAGCTATCTTCAATAGCACACTTTTTCTGTTCAGGTCCCATTGAAAAAATACATGTGTCTGTGAAGTTATGTCACTGAGTATGGGAGCTACAAGAAAGCAGCGAGGCAGACCCCAGCTACAGTAGTAAGTAGGTCCCCATGCAGTCTATCAGCCAGCACGGTGTCACATTTGCAGCTGCTTTCCTGTGGGAGCTATCTTCAATACCACACTTTTTCTGTTCAGCTCCCATTGAAAAAATACATGTGTCTGTTAAGGTATACCGCTGAGTATGGGAGCTACAAGAAAGCAGGAAGGCAGACCCCAGCTACAGTAGTCAGTAGGTCCCCATGCAGTCTAGCAGCCAGCACGGTGTCACATTTGCAGCTGCTTTCCTGTGGGAGCTCTCTTCAATACCACACTTTTTCTGTTCAGCTCCCATTGAAAAAATACATGTGTCTGTTAAGGTATACCGCTGAGTATGGGAGCTACAAGAAAGCAGGAAGGCAGACCCCAGCTACAGTAGTAAGTAGGTCCCCATGCAGTCTATCAGCCAGCACGGTGTCACATTTGCAGCTGCTTTCCTGTGGGAGCTATCTTCAATACCACACTTTTTCTCCTCAGCTCCCATTGAAAAAATCCATGTGTCTGTTAAGGTGTACCACTGAATATGGGAGGTACAAGAAAGCAGGAAGGCAGACCCCAGCTACAGTAGTAAGTAGGTCCCCATGCAGTCTATCAGCCAGCACGGTGTCACATTTACAGCTGCTTTCCTGTGGGAGCTATCTTCAATACCACACGTTTTCTGTTCAGCTCCCATTGAATAAAATACATTTTGTCTGTTAATTTGTATCGCTGAGTAAGGGAGCTACAAGAAAGCAGGAAGGCAGACCCCAGCTACAGTAGTAAGTAGGTCCCCATGCAGTCTATCAGCCAGCACGGTGTCACGTTTGCAGCTGCTTTCCTGTGGGAGCTATCTTCAATACCACACTTTTTCTGTTGTGCTCAAATTGAAAAAATATATGTGTCTGTTAAGGTATATCGCTGAGTATGGGAGCTACAAGAAAGAAGGAAGGCAGACCCCAGCTACAGTAGTAAGTAGGTCCCCATGCAGTCTATCAGTCAGCACGGTGTCACATTTACAGCTGCTTTCCTGTGGGAGCTATCTTCAATACCACACTTTTTCTGTTCAGCTCCCATTGAAAAAATACATTTTGTCTGTTAAGGTATACCACTGAATATGGGAGGTACAAGAAAGCAGGAAGGCAGACCCCAGCTACAGTAGTCAGTAGGTCCCCATGCAGTCTATCAGCCAGCACGGTGTCACATTTGCAGCTGCTTTCCTGTGGGAGCTATCTTCAATACCACACTTTTTCTGTTCAGCTCCCATTGAAAAAATACATGTGTCTGTTAAGGTATACCGCTGAGTATGGGAGCTACAAGAAAGCAGGAAGGCAGACCCCAGCTACAGTAGTAAGTAGGTCCCCATGCAGTCTATCAGCCAGCACGGTGTCACATTTGCAGCTGCTTTCCTGTGGGAGCTATCTTCAATACCACACTTTTTCTGTTCAGCTCCCATTGAATAAAATACATTTTGTCTGTTAATTTGTATCGCTGAGTAAGGGAGCTACAAGAAAACAGGAAGGCAGACCCCAGCTACAGTAGTAAGTAGATCCCCATGCAGTCTATCAGCCAGCATGGTGTCAAGTTTGCAGCTGCTTTCCTGTGGGAGCTATCTTCAATACCACACTTTTTCTGTTGTGCTCAAATTGAAAAAATATATGTGTCTGTTAAGGTATATCGCTGAGTATGGGAGCTACAAGAAAGCAGGAAGGCAGACCCCAGCTACAGTAGTAAGTAGGTCCCCATGCAGTCTATCAGCCAGCACGGTGTCACATTTACAGCTGCTTTCCTGTGGGAGCTATCTTCAATACCACACTTTTTCTGTTCAGCTCCCATTGAAAAAATACATTTTGTCTGTTAAGGTATACCACTGAATATGGGAGGTACAAGAAAGCAGGAAGGCAGACCCCAGCTACAGTAGTCAGTAGGTCCCCATGCAGTCTATCAGCCAGCACGGTGTCACATTTGCAGCTGCTTTCCTGTGGGAGCTATCTTCAATACGACACTTTTTCTGTTCAGCTCCCATTGAAAAAATACATGTGTCTGTTAAGGTATACCGCTGAGTATGGGAGGTACAATAAAGCAGGAAGGCAGACCCCAGCTACAGTAGTAAGTAGGTCCCCATGCAGTCTATCAGCCAGCACGGTGTCACATTTGCAGCTGCTTTCCTGTGGGAGCTATCTTCAATACCACACTTTTTCTGTTCCGGTCCCATTGAAAAAATACATGTGTCTGTTAAGGTATATCGCTGAGTATGGGAGCTACAAGAAAGCAGGAAGGCAGTCCCCAGCTACAGTAGTAAGTAGATCCCCATGCAGTCTATCAGCCAGCACGATGTCACATTTGCAGCTGCTTTCCTGTGGGAGCTGTCTTCAATACCACATTTTTCTCCTCAGCTCCCACTGAAAAAATACATGTGTCTGTTAAGGTATACCACTGAATATGGGATCTACAAGAAAGCGGGAAGGCAGACCCCAGCTACAGTAGTAAGTAGGTCCCCATGCAGTCTATCAGCCAGCACGGTGTCACATTTGCGGCTGCTTTCCTATGGGAGCTATCTTCAATACCGCACTTTTTCTGTTCAGCTCCCATTGAATAAAATACATTTTGTCTGTTAAGGTATACCACTGAATATGGGAGCTACAAGAAAGCAGGAAGGCAGACCCCAGCTACAGTAGTAAGTAGGTCCCCATGCAGTCTATCAGCCAGCACGGTGTCACATTTTCCAGCTGCTTTCCTGTGGGAGCTATCTTCAATACCAGAGTTTTTCTGTTCAGCTCCCATTGAATAAAATACATTTTGTCTGTTAAGGTATACCACTGAGTACGGGAGCTACAAGAAAGCAGGAAGGCAGACCCTAGCTACAGTAGTAAGTAGGTCACCATGCAGTCTATCAGCCAGCACGGTGTCACATTTGCAGCTGCTTTCCTGTGGGAGCTATCTTCAATACCACAGTTTTTATCCATAGCTCCCTTTGAAAAAATACATGTGTCTGTTAAGGTATACCGCTGAGTATGGGAGCTACAAGAAAGCAGGAAGGCAGACCCCAGCTACAGTAGTAAGTAGGTCCCCATGCAGTCTATCAGCCAGCATGGTGTCACATTTGCAGCTGCTTTCCTGTGGGAGCTATCTTCAATACCACAGTTTTTCTGTTCAGCTCCCATTGAATAAAATACATTTTGTCTGTTAAGGTATACCACTGAATATGGGAGCTACAAGAAAGCGGGAAGGCAGACCACAGCTACAGTAGTAAGTAGGTCCCCATGCAGTCTATCAGCCAGCACGGTGTCACGTTTGCAGCTGCTTTCCTGTGGGAGCTATCTTCAAGACCACACTTTTTCTGTTCTGCTCCCATTGAAAAAATACATGTGTATGTTAAGTTATGCCATTGAGCATGGGAGGTACAAGAAAGCAGGAAGGCAGACCCTAGCTACAGTAGTAAGTAGGTCCCCATGCAGTCTATCAGCCAGCACGGTGTCACATTTGCGGCTGCTTTCCTGTGGGAGCTATCTTCAATACCGCACTTTTTCTGTTCAGCTCCCATTGAATAAAATACATTTTGTCTGTTAAGGTATACCACTGAATATGGGAGCTACAAGAAAGCAGGAAGGCAGACCCCAGCTACAGTAGTAAGTAGGTCCCCATGCAGTGTATCAGCCAGCACGGTGTCACATTTTCCAGCTACTTTCCTGTGGGAGCTATCTTCAATACCACAGTTTTTCTGTTCAGCTCCCATTGAATAAAATACATTTTGTCTGTTAAGGTATACCACTGAATATGGGAGCTACAAGAAAGCAGGAAGGCAGACCGCAGCTACAGTAGTAAGTAGGTCCCCATGCAGTCTATCAGCCAGCACGGTGTCACATTTGCAGCTGCTTTCCTGTGGGAGCTATCTTCAATACCACAGTTTTTATCCATAGCTCCTTTTGAAAAAATACATGTTTATGTTAAGTTAGGCCACTCAGTATGGGAGCTACAAGAAAGCAGGAAGGCAGACCCCAGCTACAGTAGTAAGTAGGTCACCATGCAGTCTATCAGCCAGCACGGTGTCACATTTGCAGCTGCTTTCCTGTGGGAGCTATCTTCAATACCACACTTTTTCTCCTGAGCTCCCTTAGAAAAAATACATGTGTCTGTTAAGATATGCCACTGAGTATGGGAGCTACATGAAAGACGGAAGGCAGACCCCAGCTACAGTAGTAAGTAGGTCCCCATGCAGTCTATCAGCCAGCACGGTGTCACATTTGCAGCTGCTTTCCTATGGGAGCTTTCTTCAATACCGCACTTTTTCTGTTCTGATCCCATTGAATAAAATACATTTTGTCTGTTAAGGTATACCACTGAATATGGGAGCTACAAGAAAGCGGGAAGGCAGACCCCAGCTACAGTAGTAAGTAGGTCCCCATGCAGTCTATCAGCCAGCACGGTGTCACATTTGCAGCTGCTTTCGTGTGGGAGCTATCTTCTATACCACACTTTTTCTGTTCAGGTGCCATTGAAAAAATACATGTGTCTGTGAAGTTATGCCACTGAGCATGGGAGGTACAAGAAAGTCGGAAGGCAGACCCCAGCTACAGTAGTAAGTAGGTCCCCATGCAGTCTATCAGCCAGCACGGTGTCACATTTGCAGCTGCTTTCCTGTTGGAGCTATGTTCAATACCACACTTTTTCTCCTCAGCTCCCTTTGAAAAAATACATGTGTCTGTTAAGTTATGCCACTGAGTATGGGAGCTACAAGAAAGTTGGAAGGCAGACCCAAGCTACAGTAGTAAGTAGGTCCCCATGCAGTCTATCAGCCAGCACGGTGTCACATTTGCAGCTGCTTTCCTGTGGGAGCTATCTTCAATACCACACTTTTTCTGTTCTGCTCCCATTGAAAAAATACATGTCTCTGTTAAGGTATACCGCTGAGTATGGGAGCTACAAGAAAGCAGGAAGGCAGACCCCAGCTACAGTAGTAAGTAGGTCACCATGCAGTCTATCAGCCAGCACGGTGTCACATTTGCAGCTGCTTTCCTGTGGGAGCTATCTTCAATACCACACTTTTTCTGTTCTGCTCCCATTGAAAAAATACATGTGTATGTTAAGTTATGCCACTGAGCATGGGAGGTACAAGAAAGCAGGAAGGCAGACTCCAGCTACAGTAGTAAGTAGGTCCCCATGCAGTCTATCAGCCAGCACGGTGTCACATTTGCAGCTCCTTTCCTGTGGGAGCTATCTTCAATACCACACTTTTTCTGCTCTGCTTCCATTGAAAAAATACATGTGTCTGTTAAGGTATACCACTGAATATGGGAGCTACAAGAAAGCAGGAAGGCAGACCCCAGCTACAGTAGTAAGTAGGTCCCCATGCAGTCTATCAGCCTGCACGGTGTCACATTTGCAGCTGCTTTCCTGTGGGAGCTATCTTCAATACCACAGTTTTTATCCATAGCTCCCTTTGAAAAAATACATGTATATGTTAAGTTAGGCCATTTAGTATGGGAGGTACAAGAAAGCAGCAAGGCAGTCCCCAGCTACAGTAGTAAGTAGGTCCCCATGCAGTCTATCAGCCAGCACGGTGTCACATTTGCAGCTGCTTTCCTGTGGGAGCTATCTTCAATACCACAGTTTTTCTCTTCAGCTCCCATTGAATAAAATACATTTTGTCTGTTAAGGTATACCACTGAATATGGGAGCTACAAGAAAGCAGGAAGGCAGACCCCAGCTACAGTAGTAAGTAGGTCCCCATGCAGTCTAGCAGCCAGCACGGTGTCACATTTGCAGCTGCTTTCCTGTGGGAGCTATCTTCAATACCACACTTTTTCTCCTCAGCTCCCACTGAAAAAATACATGTGTCTGTTAAGGTATACCACTGAGTATGGGAGCTGCAAGAAAGCGGGAAGGCAGACCCCAGCTACAGTAGTAAGTAGGTCCCCATTCAGTCTATCAGCCAGCACGGTGTCACATTTGCAGCTGCTTTCCTGTGGGAGCTATCTTCAATACCACACTTTTTCTGTTCTGCTAGCATTGAAAAAATACATGTGTATGTTAAGTTATGCCACTGAGCATGGGAGCTACAAGAAAGCAGGAAGGCAGACCCCAGCTACAGTAGTAAGTAGGTCCCCATGCAGTCTATCAGTCAGCACGGTGTCACATTTGCAGCTGCTTTCCTGTGTGAGCTATCTTCAATACCACACTTTTTCTGTTCATCTCCCATTGAATAAAATACATTTTGTCTGTTAAGGTACACCACTGAATATGGGAGCTACAAGAAAGCAGGAAGGCAGACCGCAGCTACAGTAGTATGTAGGTCCCCATGCAGTCTATCAGCCAGCACGGTGTCACATTTGCAGCTGCTTTCCTGTGGGAGCTATCTTCAATACCACAGTTTTTATCCATAGCTCCCGTTGATAAAATACATGTGTTTGTTAAGTTATGCCACTGAGTATGGGATCTACAAGAAAGCAGGAAGGCAGACCCCAGCTACAGTAGTAAGTAGGTCCCCATGCAGTCTATCAGCCAGCACGGTGTCACATTTGCAGCTGCTTTCCTATGGGAGCTATCTTCAATACCGCACTTTTTCTGTTCAGCTCCCATTGAAAAAATATATGTGTCTGTTAAGGTATACCACTGAATATGGGAGCTACAAGAAAGCAGGAAGGCAGACCCCAGCTACAGTAGTAAGTAGGTCCCCATGCAGTCTAGCAGCCAGCACGGTGTCACATTTGCAGCTGCTTTCCTGTGGGAGCTATCTTCAATACCACACTTTTTCTGTTCAGCTCCCATTGAATAAAATACATTTTGTCTGTTAAGGTATACCACTGAATATGGGAGCTACAATAAAGCAGGAAGGCAGACCTTAGGTACAGTAGTAAGTAGGTCCCCATGCAGTCTATCAGCCAGCACGGTGTCACATTTGCAGCTGCTTTCCTGTGGGAGCTATCTTCAATACCACACTTTTTCTCCTTAGCTGCCATTTAAAAAATACATGTGTCTGTTAAGTTATGCCACTGAGTATGGGAGCTACAAGAAAGTAGGACGGCAGACCCCAGCTACAGTAGTAAGTAGGTCCCCATGCAGTCTAGCAGCCAGCACGGTGTCACATTTGCATCTGCTTTCCTGTGGGAGCTATCTTCAATACCGCACTTTTTCTGTTCTGCTCCCATTGAAAAAATACATGTGTATGTTAAGTTATGCCACTGAGCATGGGAGGTATAAGAAAGCAGGAAGGCAGACCCCAGCTACAGTAGTAAGTAGGTCCCCATGCAGTCTATCAGCCAGCACGGTGTCACATTTGCATCTGCTTTCCTGTGGGAGCTATCTTTAATACCACAGTTTTTCTGTTCAGCTCCCATTGAATAAAATACATTTTGTCTGTTAAGGTATACCACTGAATATGGGAGCTACAAGAAAGCAGGAAGGCAGACCCCAGCTACAGTAGTATGTAGGTCCCCATGCAGTCTAGCAGCCAGCACGGTGTCACATTTGCAGCTGCTTTCCTGTGGGAGCTATCTTCAATACCACAGTTTTTATCCATAGCTCCCTTTGAAAAAATACATGTGTATGTTAAGTTAGGCCACTCAGTATGGGAGCTACAAGAAAGCAGGAAGGCAGACCCCAGCTACAGTAGTAAGTAGGTCCCCATGCAGTCTATCAGCCAGCACGGTGTCACATTTGCAGCTGCTTTCCTGTGGGAGCTATCTTCAATACCACACTTTTTCTCCTCAGCTGCCTTTGAAAAAATACATGTGTCTGTTAAGTTATGCCACTGAGTATGGGATCTACAAGAAAGCAGGAAGGCAGACCCCAGCTACAGTAGTAAGTAGGTCCCCATGCAGTCTATCAGCCACCACGGTGTCACATTTGCAGCTGCTTTCCTGTGGGAGCTATCTTCAATACCACACTTTTTCTCCTCAGCTCCCACTGAAAAAATACATGTGTCTGTTAAGGTATACCACTGAGTATGGGAGCTGCAAGAAAGCGGGAAGGCAGACCCCAGCTACAGTAGTAAGTAGGTCCCCATGCAGTCTATCAGCCAGCACGGTGTCACATTTGCAGCTGCTTTCCTGTGGGAGCTATCTTCAATACCACACTTTTTCTGTTCTGCTCCCATTGAAAAAATACAGGTGTATGTTAAGTTATGCCACTGAGCATGGGAGGTACAAGAAAGCAGGAAGGCAGACCCCAGCTACAGTAGTAAGTAGGTCCCCATGCAGTCTATCAGCCAGCACGGTGTCACATTTGCAGCTGCTTTCCTGTGGGAGCTATCTTCAATACCACACTTTTTCTGTTCTGGTCCCACTGAAAAAATACATGTGTCTGTTAAGGTATACCACTGAGTATGGGAGCTACAAGAAAGCGGGAAGGCAGACCCCAGCTACAGTAGTAAGTAGGTCCCCATGCAGTCTATCAGCCAGCACGGTGTCACATTTGCAGCTGCTTTCCTGTGGGAGCTATCTTCAATACCACAGTTTTTATCCATAGCTCCCTTGAAAAAATACATCTGTATGTTAAGTTATGGCACTGAGTATGGGAGCTACAAGAAAGCAGGAAGGCAGACCCCAGCTACAGTAGTAAGTAGGTCCCCATGCAGTCTATCAGCCAGCACGGTGTCACATTTGCAGCTGCTTTCCTGTGGGAGCTATCTTCAATACCACACTTTTTCTGTTCAGCTCCCATTGAAAAAATACATGTGTCTGTTAAGGTATACCACTGAGTATGGGAGCTACAAGAAAGCGGGAAGGCAGACCCCAGCTACAGTAGTAAGTAGGTCCCCATGCAGTCTATCAGCCAGCACGGTGTCACATTTGCAGCTGCTTTCCTGTGGGAGCTATCTTTAATACCACACTTTTTCTGTTCTGCTCCCATTGAAAAACTACATGTGTATGTTAAGTTATGCCACTGAGCATGGGAGGTACAAGAAAGCAGGAAGGCAGACCCCAGCTACAGTAGTAAGTAGGTCCCCATGCAGTCTATCAGCCAGCACGGTGTCACATTTGCAGCTGCTTTCCTGTTGGAGCTATCTTTAATACCACACTTTTTCTGCTCAGCTCCCTTTGAAAAAATATATGTGTCTGTTAAGTTATGCCACTGAGCATGGGAGCTACAAGAAAGCAGGAAGGCAGACCCCAGCTACAGTAGTAAGTAGGTCCCCATGCAGTCTATCAGTCAGCACGGTGTCACATTTGCAGCTGCTTTCCTGTTGGAGCTATCTTCAATACCACACTTTTTCTGTTCAGCTCCCATTGAAAAAATACATGTGTCTGTTAAGTTATGCAACTGAGTATGGGAGGTACAAGAAAGCAGGACGGCAGACCCCAGCTACAGTAGTAAGTAGGTCCCCATGCAGTCTATCAGCCAGCACGGTGTCACATTTGCAGCTGCTTTCCTGTGGGAGCTATTTTCAATACCACACTTTTTCTGTTCTGCTCCCATTGAAAAAATACATGTGTATGTTAAGTTATGCCACTGAGCATGGGAGCTACAAGAAAGCAGGAAGGCAGACCCCAGCTACAGTAGTAAGTAGGTCCCCATGCAGTCTATCAGCCAGCACGGTGTCACATTTGCAGCTGCTTTCCTGTGGGAGCTATCTTCAATACCACACTTTTTCTCCTCAGCTCCCTTTGAAAAAATACATGTGTCTGTTAAGTTATGCCACTGAGCATGGGATCTACAAGAAAGCAGGAAGGCAGACCCCAGCTACAGTAGTAAGTAGGTCCCCATGCAGTCTATCAGCCAGCACGGTGTCACATTTGCAGCTGCTTTCCTGTGGGAGCTATCTTCAATACCACACTTTTTCTGTTCTGCTCCCATTGAAAAAATACATGTGTATGTTAAGTTATGCCACTGAGTATGGGAGGTACAAGAAAGCAGGAAGGCAGACCCCAGCTACAGTAGTAAGTAGGTCCCCATGCAGTCTATCAGCCAGCACGGTGTCACATTTGCAGCTGCTTTCCTGTTGGAGCTATCTTTAATACCACACTTTTTCTGCTCAGCTCCCTTTGAAAAAATATATGTGTCTGTTAAGTTATGCCACTGAGCATGGGAGCTACAAGAAAGCAGGAAGGCAGACCACAGCTACAGTAGTAAGTAGGTCCCCATGCAGTCTATCAGTCAGCACGGTGTCACATTTGCAGCTGCTTTCCTGTGGGAGCTATCTTCAATACCACACTTTTTCTGTTCAGCTCCCATTGAAAAAATACATGTGTCTGTTAAGTTATGCCACTGAGTATGGGAGGTACAAGAAAGCAGGACGGCAGACCCCAGCTACAGTAGTAAGTAGGTCCCCATGCAGTCTATCAGCCAGCACGGTGTCACATTTGCAGCTGCTTTCCTGTGGGAGCTATCTTCAATACCACAGTTTTTATCCATAGCTCCCTTTGATAAAATACATGTGTATGTTAAGTTAAGCCATTCAGTATAAGAGCTACAAGAAAGCAGGAAGGCAGACCCCAGCTACAGTAGTAAGTAGGTCCCCATGCAGTCTAGCAGCCAGCACGGTGTCACATTTGCAGCTGCTTTCCTGTGGGAGCTATCTTCAATACCACACTTTTTCTCCTCAGCTCCCTTTGAAAAAATACATGTGTCTGTTAAGTTATGCCACTGAGTATGGGAGCTACAAGAAAGACGGAAGGCAGACTCCAGCTACAGTAGTCAGTAGATCCCCATGCAGTCTATCAGCCAGCACGGTGTCACATTTGCAGCTGCTTTCCTGTGGGAGCTATCTTCAATACCGCACTTTTTCTGTTCAGCTCCCATTGAATAAAATACATTTTGTCTGTTAAGGTATACCACTAAATATGGGAGCTACAAGAAAGCGGGAAGGCAGACCGCAGCTATAGTAATAAGTAGGTCCCCATGCAGTCTATCAGCCAGCACGGTGTCACATTTGCAGCTGCTTTCCTGTGGGAGCTATCTTCAATACCACACTTTTTCTCCTTAGCTCCCATTGAAAAAATACATGTGTCTGTTGAGTTATGCCACTGAGTATGGGAGCTACAAGAAAGCAGGACGGCAGACCCAACTACAGTAGTAAGTAGGTCCCCATGCAGTCTATCAGCCAGCACGGTGTCACATTTATAGCTGCTTTCCTGTGGGATCTATCTTCAATACCACAGTTTTTATCCATAGCTCCCTTTAAAAAAATTCATGTGTCTGTTAAGTTATGCCACTGAGTATGGGAGCTACAAGAAAGACGGAAGGCAGACCCCAGCTACAGTAGTAAGTAGGTCCCCATGCAGTCTATCAGCCAGCACGGTGTCACATTTGCAGCTGCTTTCTTATGGGAGCTATCTTCAATACCCCACTTTTTCTTTTCTGCTCCCAGTCAAAAAATATATGTGTCTGTTAAGGTATACCACTGAATATGGGAGCTACAAGAAAGCAGGAAGGCAGACCCCAGCTACAGTAGTAAGTAGGTCCCCATGCAGTCTATCAGCCAGCACGGTGTCACATTTGCAGCTGCTTTCCTATGGGAGCTATCTTCAATACCGCACTTTTTCTGTTCTGCTCCCATTGAAAAAATATATGTGTCTGTTAAGGTATACCACTGAATATGGGAGCTACAAGAAAGCAGGAAGGCAGACCCCAGCTACAGTAGTAAGTAGGTACCCATGCAGTCTAGCAGCCAGCACGGTGTCACATTTGCAGCTGCTCTCCTGTGGGAGCTATCTTCAATACCACAGTTTTTCTGTTCAGCTCCCATTGAATAAAATACATTTTGTCTGTTAAGGTATACCACTGAATATGGGAGCTACAAGAAAGCGGGAAGGCAGACCCCAGCTACAGTAGTAAGTAGGTCCCCATGCAGTCTATCAGCCAGCACGGTGTCACATTTGCAGCTGCTTTCCTGTGGGAGCTATCTTCAATACCACACTTTTTCTGTTCTGCTCCCATTGAAAAAATACATGTGTATGTTAAGTTATGCCACTGAGAATGGGAGGTACAATAAAGCAGGAAGGCAGACCCCAGCTACAGTAGTAAGTAGGTCCCCATGCAGTCTATCAGCCAGCACGGTGTCACATTTGCAGCTGCTTTCCTGTGGGAGCTATCTTCAATACCACAGTTTTTATCCATAGCTCCCTTTGAAAAAATACATGTGTATGTTAAGTTAGGCCACTCAGTATGGGAGCTACAAGAAAGCAGGAAGGCAGACCCCAGCTACAGTAGTAAGTAGGTCCCCATGCAGTCTATCAGCCAGCACGGTGTCACATTTGCAGCTGCTTTCCTGTGGGAGCTATCTTCAATACCACAATTTTCTGTTCAGCTCCCATTGAATAAAATACATTGTGTCTGTTAAGGTATACCACTGAATATGGGAGCTACAAGAAAGCAGGAAGGCAGACCCCAGCTACAGTAGTAAGTAGGTCCCCATGCAGTCTAGCAGCCAGCACGGTGTCACATTTGCAGCTGCTTTCCTGTGGGAGCTATCTTCAATACCACAGTTTTTATCCATAGCTCCCTTTGAAAAAATACATGTGTATGTTAAGTTAGGCCACTCAGTATGGGAGCTACAAGAAAGCAGGAAGGCAGACCCCAGCTACAGTAGTAAGTAGGTCCCCATGCAGTCTATCAGCCAGCACGGTGTCACATTTGCAGCTGCTTTCCTGTGGGAGCTATCTTCAATACCACACTTTTTCTCCTCAGCTCCCTTTGAAAAAATACATGTGTCTGTTAAGTTATGCCACTGAGTATGGGAGCTACAAGAAAGACGGAAGGCAGACCCCAGCTACAGTAGTAAGTAGGTCCCCATGCAGTCTATCAGCCAGCACGGTGTCACATTTGCAGCTGCTTTCTTATGGGAGCTATCTTCAATACCCCACTTTTTCTTTTCTGCTCCCATTCAAAAAATATATGTGTCTGTTAAGGTATACCACTGAATATGGGAGCTACAAGAAAGCAGGAAGGCAGACCCCAGCTACAGTAGTAAGTAGGTCCTGATGCAGTCTAGCAGCCAGCACGGTGTCACATTTGCAGCTGCTTTCCTGTGGGAGCTATCTTCAATACCACAGTTTTTCTGTTCATCTCCCATTGAATAAAATACATTTTGTCTGTTAATGTATACCACTGAAAATGGGAGCTACAAGAAAGCAGGAAGTCAGACCCCAGCTACAGTAGTAAGTAGGTCCCCATGCAGTCTATCAGCCAGCACGGTGTCACATTTGCAGCTGCTTTCCTGTGGGAGCTGTCTTCAATACCACACTTATTCTCCTCAGCTCCCTTTGAAAAAATACATGTGTCTGTTAAGTTATGCCACTGAGTATGGGAGCTACAAGAAAGCCGGAAGGCAGACCCCAGCTACAGTAGTAAGTAGGTCCCCATGCAGTATATCAGCCAGCACGGTGTCACATTTGCAGCTGCTTTCCTGTGGGAGCTATCTTTAATACCACACTTTTTCTGTTCTGCTCCCATTGAAAAAATACATGTGTATATTAAGGTATACCGCTGAGTATGGGAGCTACAAGAAAGCAGGAAGGCAGACCCCAGCTACAGTAGTAAGTAGGTCCCCATGCAGTCTATCAGCCAGCACGGTGTCACATTTGCAGCTGCTTTCCTGTGGGAGCTATCTTCAATACCACAGTTTTTCTGTTCAGCTCCCATTGAATAAAATACATTTTACCTGTTAAGGTATACCACTGAATATGGGAGGTACAAGAAAGCAGGAAGGCAGACCCCAGCTACAGTAGTAAGTAGGTCCCCATGCAGTCTATCATCCAGCACGGTGTCACATTTACAGCTGCTTTCCTGTGGGATCTATCTTCAATACCACAGTTTTTATCCATAGCTCCCTTTGAAAAAATTCATGTGTATGTTAAGTTATGCCACTGAGTATGGGAGCTACAAGAAAGACGGAAGGCAGACCCCAGCTACAGTAGTAAGTAGGTCCCCATGCAGTCTATCAGCCAGCACGGTGTCACATTTGCAGCTGCTTTCTTATGGGAGCTATCTTCAATACCCCACTTTTTCTTTTCTGCTCCCATTCAAAAAATATATGTGTCTGTTAAGGTATACCACTGAATATGGGAGCTACAAGAAAGCAGGAAGGCAGACCCCAGCTACAGTAGTAAGTAGGTCCCCATGCAGTCTATCAGCCAGCACGGTGTCACATTTGCAGCTGCTTTCCTGTGGGAGCTATCTTCAATACCGCACTTTTTCTGTTCTGCTCCCATTGAAAAAATATATGTGTCTGTTAAGGTATACCACTGAATATGGGAGGTACAAGAAAGCAGGAAGGCAGACCCCAGCTACAGTAGTAAGTAGGTCCCCATGCAGTCTAGCAGTCAGCACGGTGTCACATTTGCAGCTGCTCTCCTGTGATAGCTATCTTCAATACCACAGTTTTTCTGTTCAGCTCCCATTGAATAAAATACATTTTTTCTGTTAAGCTATACCACTTAATATGGGAGCTACAAGAAAGCGGGAAGGCAGACCCCAGCTACAGTAGTAAGTAGGTCCCCATGCAGTCTATCAGCCAGCACGGTGTCACATTTGCAGCTGCTTTCCTGTGGGAGCTATCTTCAATACCACACTTTTTATGTTCTGCTCCCATTGAAAAAATACATGTGTATGTTAAGTTATGCCACTGAGCATGGGAGGTACAAGAAAGCAGGAAGGCAGACCCCAGCTACAGTAGTAAGTAGGTCCCCATGCAGTCTATCAGCCAGCACGGTGTCACATTTGCAGCTGCTTTCCTGTGGGAGCTATCTTCAATACCACAGTTTTTATCCATAGCTCCCTTTGAAAAAATACATGTGTATGTTAAGTTAGGCCACTCAGTATGGGAGCTATAAGAAAGCAGGAAGGCAGACCCCAGCTACAGTAGTAAGTAGGTCCCCATGCAGTCTATCAGCCAGCACGGTGTCACATTTGCAGCTGCTTTCCTGTCGGAGCTATCTTCAATACCACACTTTTTCTCCTCAGCTCCCTTTGAAAAAATACATGTGTCTGTTAAGTTATGCCACTGAGTATGGGAGCTACAAGAAAGACGGAAGGCAGACCCCAGCTACAGTAGTAAGTAGGTCCCCATGCAGTCTAGCAGCCAGCACGGTGTCACATTTGCAGCTGCTTTCCTGTGGGAGCTATCTTCAATACCACACTTTTTCTCCTCAGCTCCCATTGAAAAAATACATGTGTATGTTAAGTTATGCCACTGAGTATGGGAACTACAAGAAAGGAGGAAGGCAGACCCCAGCTACAGTAGTAAGTAGGTCCCCATGCAGTCTATCAGCCAGCACGGTGTCACATTTGCAGCTGCTTTCCTGTGGGAGCTATCTTCAATACCACACTTTTTCTGTTCAGCTCCCATTGAATAAAATACATTGTGTCTGTTAAGGTATACCACTGAATATGGGAGCTACAAGAAAGCAGGAAGGCAGACCCCAGCTACAGTAGTAAGTAGGTCCCCATGCAGTCTATCAGCCAGCACGGTGTCACATTTGCAGCTGCTTTCCTGTGGGAGCTATCTTCAATACCGCACTTTTTCTGTTCTGCTCCCATTGAAAAAATATATGTGTCTGTTAAGGTATACCACTGAATATGGGAGCTACAAGAAAGCAGGAAGGCAGACCCCAGCTACAGTAGTAAGTAGGTCCTGATGCAGTCTAGCAGCCAGCACGGTGTCACATTTGCAGCTGCTTTCCTGTGTGAGCTATCTTCAATACCACAGTTTTTCTGTTCAGCTCCCATTGAATAAAATACATTGTGTCTGTTAAGGTATACCACTGAATATGGGAGCTACAAGAAAGCAGGAAGGCAGACCCCAGCTACAGTAGTAAGTAGGTCCCCATGCAGTCTATCAGCCAGCACGGTGTCACATTTGCAGCTGCTTTCCTGTGGGAGCTGTCTTCAATACCACACTTATTCTCCTCAGCTCCCTTTGAAAAAATACATGTGTCTGTTAAGTTATGCCACTGAGTATGGGAGCTATAAGAAAGCAGGAAGGCAGACCCCAGCTACAGTAGTAAGTAGGTCCCCATGCAGTCTATCAGCCAGCAGGGTGTCACATTTGCAGCTGCTTTCTTATGGGAGCTATCTTCAATACCCCACTTTTTCTGTTCTGCTCCCATTCAAAAAATATATGTGTCTGTTAAGGTATACCGCTGAATATGGGAGCTACAAGAAAGCAGGAAGTCAGACCCCAGCTACAGTAGTAAGTAGGTCCCCATGCAGTCTATCAGCCAGCACGGTGTCACATTTGCAGCTGCTTTCCTATGGGAGCTATCTTCAATACCACACTTTTTCTGTTCAGCTCCCATTGAATAAAATACATTTTGTCTGTTAAGGTATACCACTGAATATGGGAGCTACAAGAAAGCAGGAAGGCAGACCCCAGCTACAGTAGTAAGTAGGTCCCCATGCAGTCTATCAGCCAGCACGGTGTCACATTTGCAGCTGCTTTCCTGTGGGAGCTATCTTCAATACCACACTTCTTCTGTTCTGCTCCCATTGAAAAAATACATGTGTATGTTAAGTTATGCCACTGAGCATGGGAGGTACAAGAAAGCAGGAAGGCAGACCCCAGCTACAGTAGTAAGTAGACCCCCATGCAGTCTATCAGCCAGCACGGTGTCACATTTGCAGCTGCTTTCCTGTGGGAGCTATCTTCAATACCACACTTTTTCTGTTCAGCTCCCATTGAATAAAATACATTTTGTCTGTTAAGGTATACCACTGAATATGGGAGCTACAAGAAAGCAGGAAGGCAGACCCCAGCTACAGTAGTATGTAGGTCCCCATGCAGTCTATCAGCCAGCACGGTGTCACATTTGCAGCTGCTTTCCTGTGGGAGCTATCTTCAATACCACAGTTTTTATCCATAGCTCCCTTGGAAAAAATACATGTGTATGTTAAGTTAGGCCACTCAGTATGGGAGCTACAAGAAAGCAGGAAGGCAGACCCCAGCTATAGTAGTAAGTAGGTCCCCATGCAATCTATCAGCCAGCACGGTGTCACATTTGCAGCTGCTTTCCTGTGGGAGCTATCTTCAATACCACACTTTTTCTCCTCAGCTCCCTTTAAAAAAATACATGTGTCTGTTAAGGTATACCGCTGAATATGGGAGCTACAAGAAAGCGGGAAGGCAGACCCCAGCTACAGTAGTAAGTAGGTCCCCATGCAGTCTATCAGCCAGCACGGTGTCACATTTGCAGCTGCTTTCCTGTGGGAGCTATCTTAAATACCACACTTTTTCTGTTCTGCTCCCATTGAAAAAATATATGTGTATGTTAAGGTATACCACTGAATATGGGAGCTACAATAAAGCAGGAAGGCAGACCCCAGCTACAGTAGTAAATAGGTCCCCATGCAGTCTATCAGCCAGCACGGTGTCACATTTGCAGCTGCTTTCCTGTGGGAGCTATCTTCAATACCACAGTTTTTATCCATAGCTCCCTTTGAAAAAATACATGTGTCTGTTAAGTTATGCCACTGAGTATGGGAGCTACAAGAAAGCAGGAAGGCAGACCCCAGCTACAGTAGTAAGTAGGTCCCCAT
This sequence comes from Colius striatus, assembly GCF_028858725.1. Taxonomy (NCBI): domain Eukaryota; kingdom Metazoa; phylum Chordata; class Aves; order Coliiformes; family Coliidae; genus Colius; species Colius striatus. The sequence goes on from NC_084780.1 coordinate 1,636,180, forward strand.
GCAGTCTATCAGTCAGCACGGTGTCACATTTGCAGCTGCCTTCCTGTGGGAGCTATCTTCAATACCACACTTTTTCTCCTCAGCTCCCTTTGAAAAAATACATGTGTCTGTTAAGTTATGCCACTGAGTATGGGAGCTACAAGAAAGTCGGAAGGCAGATCCCAGCTACAGTAGTAAGTAGGTCCCCATGCAGTCTATCAGCCAGCACGGTGTCACATTTGCAGCTGCTTTCCTATGGGAGCTATCTTCAATACCGCACTTTTTCTGTTCAGCTCCCATTGAAAAAATATATGTGTCTGTTAAGGTATACCACTGAATATGGGAGCTACAAGAAAGCAGGAAGGCAGACCCCAGCTACAGTAGTAAGTAGGTCCCCATGCAGTCTATCAGCCAGCACGGTGTCACATTTGCAGCTGCTTTCCTGTGGGAGCTATCTTCAATACCACAGTTTTTCTGTTCAGCTCCCATTGAATAAAATACATTTTGTCTGTTAAGGTATACCACTGAATATGGGAGCTACAAGAAAGCAGGAAGGCAGACCCCAGCTACAGTAGTATGTAGGTCACCATGCAGTCTATCAGCCAGCACGGTGTCACATTTGCAGCTGCTTTCCTGTGGGAGCTATCTTCAATACCACACTTTTTCTCCTCAGCTCCCTTTGAAAAAATACATGTGTCTGTTAAGGTATACCACGGAATATGGGAGCTACAAGAAAGCAGGAAGGCAGACCCCAGCTACAGTAATAAGTAGGTCCCCATGCAGTCTATCAGCCAGCACGGTGTCACATTTGCAGCTGCTTTCCTATGGGAGCTTTCTTCAATAGCGCACTTTTTCTGTTCTGCTCCCATTGAATAAAATACATTTTGTCTGTTAAGGTATACCAGTGAATATGGGAGCTACAAGAAAGCAGGAAGGCAGACCCCAGCTACAGTAGTAAGTAGGTCACCATGCAGTCTATCAGCCAGCACGGTGTCACATTTGCAGCTGCTTTCCTGTGGGAGCTATCTTCAATACCACACTTTTTCTCCTCAGCTCCCACTGAAAAAATACATGTGTCTGTTAAGGTATACTACTGAATATGGGAGCTACAAGAAAGCGGGAAGGCAGACCCCAGCTACAGTAGTAAGTAGGTCCCCATGCAGTCTATCAGCCAGCACGGTGTCACATTTGCAGCTGCTTTCCTGTGGGAGCTATCTTCAATACCACAGTTTTTCTGCTCAGCTCCCATTGAATAAAATACATTTTGTCTGTTAAGGTATACCACTGAATATGGGAGCTACAAGAAAGCAGGAAGGCAGACCCCAGCTACAGTAGTATGTAGGTCACCATGCAGTCTATCAGCCAGCACGGTGTCACATTTGCAGCTGCTTTCCTGTGGGAGCTATCTTCAATACCACAGTTTTTATCCATAGCTCCCTTGGAAAAAATACATGTGTATGTTAAGTTAGGCCACTCAGTATGGGAGCTACAAGAAAGCAGGAAGGCAGACCCCAGCTACAGTAGTAAGTAGGTCCCCATGCAGTCTATCAGCCAGCACGGTGTCACATTTGCAGCTGCTTTCCTGTGGGAGCTATCTTCAATACCACACTTTTTCTCCTCAGCTCCCACTGAAAAAATACATGTGTCTGTTAAGGTATACCACTGAATATGGGAGCTACAAGAAAACGGGAAGGCAGACCCCAGCTACAGTAGTAAGTAGGTCCCCATGCAGTCTATCAGCCAGCACGGTGTCACATTTGCAGCTGCTTTCCTGTGGGAGCTATCTTCAATACCACACTTTTTCTGTTCTGCTCCCATTGAAAAAATACATGTGTATGTTAAGTTATGCCACTGAGTATGGGAGCTACAAGAAAGACGGAAGGCAGACCCCAGCTACAGTAGTAAGTAGGTCCCCATGCAGTCTATCAGCCAGCACGGTGTCACATTTGCAGCTGCTTTCCTGTTGGAGCTATCTTCAATACCACACTTTTTCTCCTCAGCTCCCTTTGAAAAAATACATGTGTCTGTTAAGTTATGCCACTGAGTATGGGAGCTACAAGAAAGTTGGAAGGCAGACCCCAGCTACAGTAGTAAGTAGGTCCCCATGCAGTCTATCAGCCAGCACGGTGTCACATTTGCAGCTGCTTTCCTGTGGGAGCTATCTTCAATACCACAGTTTTTCTGCTCAGCTCCCATTGAATAAAATACATTTTGTCTGTTAAGGTATACCACTGAATATGGGAGCTACAAGAAAGCAGGAAGGCAGACCCCAGCTACAGTAGTATGTAGGTCACCATGCAGTCTATCAGCCAGCACGGTGTCACATTTGCAGCTGCTTTCCTGTGGGAGCTATCTTCAATACCACAGTTTTTATCCATAGCTCCCTTGGAAAAAATACATGTGTATGTTAAGTTAGGCCACTCAGTATGGGAGCTACAAGAAAGCAGGAAGGCAGACCCCAGCTACAGTAGTAAGTAGGTCCCCATGCAGTCTAGCAGCCAGCACGGTGTCACATTTGCAGCTGCTTTCCTGTGGGAGCTATCTTCAATACCACACTTTTTCTCCTCAGCTCCCACTGAAAAAATACATGTGTCTGTTAAGGTATACCACTGAATATGGGAGCTACAAGAAAACGGGAAGGCAGACCCCAGCTACAGTAGTAAGTAGGTCCCCATGCAGTCTATCAGCCAGCACGGTGTCACATTTGCAGCTGCTTTCCTGTGGGAGCTATCTTCAATACCACACTTTTTCTGTTCTGCTCCCATTGAAAAAATACATGTGTATGTTAAGTTATGCCACTGAGTATGGGAGCTACAAGAAAGTCGGAAGGCAGACCCCAGCTACAGTAGTAAGTAGGTCCCCATGCAGTCTATCAGCCAGCACGGTGTCACATTTGCAGCTGCTTTCCTGTTGCAGCTATCTTCAATACCACACTTTTTCTCCTCAGCTCCCTTTGAAAAAATACATGTGTCTGTTAAGTTATGCCACTGAGTATGGGAGCTACAAGAAAGTTGGAAGGCAGACCCCAGCTACAGTAGTAAGTAGGTCCCCATGCAGTCTATCAGCCAGCACGGTGTCACATTTGCAGCTGCTTTCCTGTGGGAGCTATCTTCAATACCACACTTTTTCTGTTCAGCTCCCATTGAAAAAATACATGTGTCTGTTAACGTATACCACTGAGTATGGGATCTACAAGAAAGCGGGAAGGCAGACCCCAGCTACAGTAGTAAGTAGGTCCCCATGCAGTCTATCAGCCAGCACGGTGTCACATTTGCAGCTGCTTTCCTGTGGGAGCTATCTTCAATACCACAGTTTTTATCCATAGCTCCCTTGGAAAAAATACATGTGTATGTTAAGTTAGGCCACTCAGTATCGGAGCTACCAGAAAGCAGGAAGGCAGACCTCAGCTACAGTAGTAAGTAGATCCCCATGCAGTCTATCAGCCAGCACGGTGTCACATTTGCAGCTGCTTTCCTGTGGGACCTATCTTCAATACCACACTTTTTCTCCTCAGCTCCCTTTGAAAAAATACATGTGTCTGTTAAGGTATACCACTGAATATGGGAGCTACAAGAAAGCAGGAAGGCAGACCCCAGCTACAGTAGTAAGTAGGTCCCCATGCAGTCTATCAGCCAGCACGGTGTCACATTTGCAGCTGCTTTCTTGTGTGAGCTATCTTCAATACCACAGTTTTTCTGTTCAGCTCCCATTGAATAAAATACATTTTGTCTGTTAAGGTATACCACTGAATATGGGAGCTACAAGAAAGCAGGAAGGCAGACCCCAGCTACAGTAGTAAGTAGGTCCCCATGCAGTCTATCAGCCAGCACAGTGTCACATTTGCAGCTGCTTTCCTGTTGGAGCTATCTTCAATACCACACTTTTTCTCCTCAGCTCCCTTTGAAAAAATACATGTGTTTGTTAAGTTATGCCACTGAGTATGGGATCTACAAGAAAGCAGGAAGGCAGACCCCAGCTACAGTAGTAATTAGGTCCCCATGCAGTCTATCAGCCAGCACGGTGTCACATTTGCAGCTGCTTTTCTATGGGAGCTATCTTCAATACCGCACTTTTTCTGTTCAGCTCCCATTGAAAAAATATATGTGTCTGTTAAGGTATACATCTGAGTATGGGAGCTACAAGAAAGCAGGAAGATAGATCCCAGCTACAGTAGTAAGTAGGTCCCCATGCAGTTTAGCAGCCAGCACGGTGTCACATTTGCAGCTGCTTTCCTGTGGGAGCTATCTTCAATACCACACTTTTTCTGTTCAGCTCCCATTGAAAAAACTACATTTTCTCTCTTAACGTATACAACTGAGTATGGGAGCTACAAGAAAGCAGGAAGATAGATCCCAGCTACAGTAGTAAGTAGGTCTCCATGCAGTCTATCGGCTAGCACGGTGTCACATTTGCAGCTGCTTTCCTGTGGGAGTTATCTTCAATACCACACTTTTTCTTCTCAGCTCCCATTGAAAAAACTACATTTTGTCAGTTAAGGTATACCCCTGAGTATGGGAGCTACAAGAAAGCAGGAAGGCAGACCCCAGCTACAGTAGTAAGTAGGTCCCCATGCAGTCTATCAGCCAGCACGGTGTCACATTTGCAGCTGCTTTCCTGTGGGAGCTATCTTCAATACCACAGTTTTTCTGTTCAGCTCCCATTGAAAGAATACATTTGTCAGTTAAGGTATACCGCTGAGTATGGGAGCTACAAGAAAGCAGGAAGATAGATCCCAGCTACAGTAGTAAGTAGGTCCCCATGCAGTCTATCAGCCAGCACGGTGTCACATTTGCAGCTGCTTTCCTGTGGGAGCTATCTTCAATACCACACTTTTTCTGTTCAGCTCCCATTGAAAGAATACATTTGTCAGTTAAGGTATACCGCTGAGTATGGGAGCTACAAGAAAGCAGGAAGATAGATACCAGCTACAGTAGTAAGTAGGTCCCCATGCAGTCTAGCAGCCAGCACGGTGTCACATTTGCAGCTGCTTTCCTGTGGGAGCTATCTTCAATACCACACTTTTTCTCTTCAGCTCCCATTGAAAAAACTACATTTTGTCTCTTAAGGTATATAACTGAGTATGGGAGCTACAAGAAAGCAGGAAGATAGATCCCAGCTACAGTAGTAAGTAGGTCCCCATGCAGTCTATCAGCCAGCACGGTGTCACATTTGCAGCTGCTTTCCTGTGGGAGCTATCTTCAATACCACACTTTTTCTGTTCAGCTCCCATTGAAAGAATACATTTGTCAGTTAAGGTATACCGCTGAGTGTGGGAGCTACAAGAAAGCAGCAAGGCAGACCCCAGCTACAGTAGTAAGTAGGTCCCCATGCAGTCTAGCAGCCAGCACGGTGTCACATTTGCAGCTGCTTTCCTGTGGGAGCTATCTTCAATACCACAGTTTTTCTTCTCAGCTCCCATTGAAAAAACTACATTTTGTCAGTTAAGGTATACCGCTGAGTATGGGAGCTACAAGAAAGCAAGAAGATAGATCCCAGCTACAGTAGTAAGTAGGTCCCCATGCAGTCTATCAGCCAGCACGGTGTCACATTTGCAGCTGCTTTCCTGTGGGAGCTATCTTCAATACCACAGTTTTTCTGCTCAGCTCCCATTGAAAGAATACATTTGTCAGTTAAGGTATACCGCTGAGTATGGGAGCTACAAGAAAGCAGGAAGGAAGACCCCAGCTACAGTAGTAAGTAGGTCCCCATGCAGTCTATCAGCCAGCACGGTGTCACATTTGCAGCTGCTTTCCTGTGGGAGCTATCTTCAATACCACACTTTTTCTGTTCAGCTCCATTGAAAGAATACATTTGTCAGTTAAGGTATACCGCTGAGTGTGGGAGCTACAAGAAAGCAGCAAGGCAGACCCCAGCTACAGTAGTAAGTAGGTCCCCATGCAGTCTAGTAGCCAGCACGGTGTCACATTTGCAGCTGCTTTCCTGTGGGAGCTATCTTCAATACCACACTTTTTCTGTTCAGCTCCCATTGAAAAAACTACATTTTGTCTCTTAAGGTATACAACTGAGTATGTGAGCTACAAGAAAGCAGGAAGATAGATCCCAGCTACAGTAGTAAGTAGGTCTCCATGCAGTCTATCAGCTAGCACGGTGTCACATTTGCAGCTGCTTTCCTCTGGGAGCTATCTTCAATACCACACTTTTTCTCCTCAGCTCCCATTGAAAAAACTACATTTTGTCAGTTAAGGTATACCCCTGAGTATGGGAGCTACAAGAAAGCAGGAAGGCAGACCCCAGCTACAGTAGTAAGTAGGTTCCCATGCAGTCTATCAGCCAGCACAGTGTCACATTTGCAGCTGCTTTCCTGTGGGAGCTATCTTCAATACCACACTTTTTCTGTTCAGCTCCATTGAAAGAATACATTTGTCAGTTAAGGTATACCGCTGAGTATGGGAGCTACAAGAAAGCAGGAAGATAGATACCAGCTACAGTAGTAAGTAGGTCCCCATGCAGTCTAGCAGCCAGCACGGTGTCACATTTGCAGCTGCTTTCCTGTGGGAGCTATCTTCAATACCACACTTTTTCTATTCAGCTCCCATTGAAAAAACTACATTTTGTCTCTTAAGGTATATAACTGAGTATGGGAGCTACAAGAAAGCAGGAAGATAGATCCCAGCTACAGTAGTAAGTAGGTCCCCATGCAGTCTATCAGCCAGCACGGTGACACATTTGCAGCTGCTTTCCTGTGGGAGCTATCTTCAATACCACACTTTTTCTGTTCAGCTCCCATTGAAATAATACTTTTGTCAGTTAAGGTATACCACTGAGTATGGGAGCTACAAGAAAGCAGGAAGGCAGACCCCAGCTACAGTAGTAAGTAGGTCCCCATGCAGTCTATCAGCCAGCACGGTGTCACATTTGCAGCTGCTTTCCTGTTGGAGCTATCTTCAATACCACACTTTTTCTGTTCAGCTCCCATTGAAAAAACTACATTTTGTCTCTTAAGGTATATAACTGAGTATGGGAGCTACAAGAAAGCAGGAAGATAGATCCCAGCTACAGTAGTAAGTAGGTCCCCATGCAGTCTAGCAGCCAGCACGGTGTCACATTTGCAGCTGCTTTCCTGTGGGAGCTATCTTCAATACCACACTTTTCCTGTTCAGCTCCATTGAAAGAATACATTTGTCAGTTAAGGTATACCGCTGAGTATGGGAGCTACAAAAAAGCAAGAAGATAGATCCCAGCTACAGTAGTAAGTAGGTCCCCATGCAGTCTGGCAGCCAGCACGGTGTCACATTTGCAGCTGCTTTCCTGTGGGAGCTATCTTCAATACCACACTTTTTCTGTTCAGCTCCCATTGAAAGAATACATTTGTCAGTTAAGGTATACCACTGAGTATGGGAGTTACAAGAAAGCAGGAAGATAGATCCCAGCTACAGTAGTAAGTAGGTCCCCATGCAGTCTATCAGCCAGCACGGTGTCACATTTGCAGCTGCTTTCCTGTGGGAGCTATCTTCAATACCACAGTTTTTCTGCTCAGCTCCCATTGAAAGAATACATTTGTCAGTTAAGGTATACCGCTGAGTATGGGAGCTACAAGAAAGCAGGAAGGAAGACCCCAGCTACAGTAGTAAGTAGGTCCCCATGCAGTCTATCAGCCAGCACGGTGTCACATTTGCAGCTGCTTTCCTGTGGGAGCTATCTTCAATACCACACTTTTTCTGTTCAGCTCCATTGAAAGAATACATTTGTCAGTTAAGGTATACCGCTGAGTGTGGGAGCTACAAGAAAGCAGCAAGGCAGACCCCAGCTACAGTAGTAAGTAGGTCCCCATGCAGTCTAGCAGCCAGCACGGTGTCACATTTGCAGCTGCTTTCCTGTGGGAGCTATCTTCAATACCACACTTTTTCTGTTCAGCTCCCATTGAAAAAACTACATTTTGTCTCTTAAGGTATACAACTGAGTATGTGAGCTACAAGAAAGCAGGAAGATAGATCCCAGCTACAGTAGTAAGTAGGTCTCCATGCAGTGTATCAGCTAGCACGGTGTCACATTTGCAGCTGCTTTCCTCTGAGAGCTATCTTCAATACCACACTTTTTCTCCTCAGCTCCCATTGAAAAAACTACATTTTGTCAGTTAAGGTATACCCCTGAGTATGGGAGCTACAAGAAAGCAGGAAGGCAGACCCCAGCTACAGTAGTAAGTAGGTCCCCATGCAGTCTATCAGCCAGCACAGTGTCACATTTGCAGCTGCTTTCCTGTGGGAGCTATCTTCAATACCACACTTTTTCTGTTCAGCTCCATTGAAAGAATACATTTGTCAGTTAAGGTATACCGCTGAGTATGGGAGCTACAAGAAAGCAGGAAGATAGATACCAGCTACAGTAGTAAGTAGGTCCCCATGCAGTCTATCAGCCAGCACGGTGTCACATTTGCAGCTGCTTTCCTGTGGGAGCTATCTTCAATACCACACTTTTTCTTCTCAGCTCCCATTGAAAAAACTACATTTTGTCTCTTAAGGTATATAACTGAGTATGGGAGCTACAAGAAAGCAGGAAGATAGATCCCAGCTACAGTAGTAAGTAGGTCCCCATGCAGTCTATCAGCCAGCACGGTGACACATTTGCAGCTGCTTTCCTGTGGGAGCTATCTTCAATACCACACTTTTTCTGTTCAGCTCCCATTGAAATAATACTTTTGTCAGTTAAGGTATACCACTGAGTATGGGAGCTACAAGAAAGCAGGAAGGCAGACCCCAGCTACAGTAGTAAGTAGGTCCCCATGCAGTCTATCAGCCAGCACGGTGTCACATTTGCAGCTGCTTTCCTGTTGGAGCTATCTTCAATACCACACTTTTTCTGTTCAGCTCCCATTGAAAAAACTACATTTTGTCTCTTAAGGTATATAAGTGAGTATGGGAGCTACAAGAAAGCAGGAAGATAGATCCCAGCTACAGTAGTAAGTAGGTCCCCATGCAGTCTATCAGCCAGCACGGTGTCACATTTGCAGCTGCTTTCCTGTGGGAGCTATCTTCAATACCACACTTTTCCTGTTCAGCTCCATTGAAAGAATACATTTGTCAGTTAAGGTATACCGCTGAGTATGGGAGCTACAAAAAAGCAAGAAGATAGATCCCAGCTACAGTAGTAAGTAGGTCCCCATGCAGTCTGGCAGCCAGCACGGTGTCACATTTGCAGATGCTTTCCTGTGGGAGCTATCTTCAATACCACACTTTTTCTGTTCAGCTCCCATTGAAAGAATACATTTGTCAGTTAAGGTATACCACTGAGTATGGGAGTTACAAGAAAGCAGGAAGATAGATCCCAGCTACAGTAGTAAGTAGGTCCCCATGCAGTCTATCAGCCAGCACGGTGTCACATTTGCAGCTGCTTTCCTGTGGGAGCTATCTTCAATACCACACTTTTTCTGTTCAGCTCCCATTGAAAGAATACATTTGTCAGTTAAGGTATACCGCTGAGTGTGGGAGCTACAAGAAAGCAGGAAGATAGATACCAGCTACAGTAGTAAGTAGGTCCCCATGCAGTCTAGCAGCCAGCACGGTGTCACATTTGCAGCTGCTTTCCTGTGGGAGCTATCTTCAATACCACACTTTTTCTGTTCAGCTCCCATTGAAAAAAATACATTTTGTCTCTTAAGGTATACAACTGAGTATGGGAGCTACAAGAAAGCAGGAAGGCAGACCCCAGCTACAGTAGTAAGTACGTCCCCATGCAGTCTAGCAGCCAGCACGGTGTCACATTTGCAGCTGCTTTCCTGTGGGAGCTATCTTCAATACCACACTTTTTCTTCTCAGCTCCCATTGAAAAAACTACATTTTGTCAGTTAAGGTATACCCCTGAGTATGGGAGCTACAAGAAAGCAGGAAGGCAGACCCCAGCTACAGTAGTAAGTAGGTCCCCATGTAGTCTATCAGCCAGCACGGTGTCACATTTGCAGCTGCCTTCCTGTGGGAGCTATCTTCAATACCACAGTTTTACTGTTTAGCTCCCATTGAAAGAATACATTTGTCTCTTAAGGTATACCACTGAGTATGGCAGCTACAAGAAAGCAGGAAGGCAGACCCCAGCTACAGTAGTAAGTAGGTCCCCATGCAGTCTATCAGCCAGCACAGTGTCACATTTGCAGCTGCTTTCCTGTGGGAGCTATCTTCAATAACACACTTTTTCTGTTCAGCTCACATTGAAAAAACTACATTTTGTCTCTTAAGGTATATAACTGAGTATGGGAGCTACAAGAAAGCAGGAAGATAGATCCCAGCTACAGTAGTAAGTAGGTCCCCATGCAGTCTATCAGCCAGCACGGTGTCACATTTTCAGCTGCTTTCCTGTGGGAGCTATCTTCAATACCACACTTTTTCTGTTCAGCTCCCTTTGAAAGAATACATTTGTCAGTTAAGGTATACCACTGAGTATGGGAGCTACAAGAAAGCAGGAAGGCAGACCCCAGCTACAGTAGTAAGTAGGTCCCCATGCAGTCTATCAGCCAGCACGGTGTCACATTTGCAGCTGCTTTCCTGTGGGAGCTATCTTCAATAACACAGTTTTTCTCCTCAGCTCCCATTGAAAGAATACATTTGTCAGTTAAGGTATACCGCTGAGTATGGGAGCTACAAGAAAGCAGGAAGATAGATCCCAGCTACAGTAGTAAGTAGGTCCCCATGCAGTCTATCAGCCAGCACGGTGTCACATTTGCAGCTGCTTTCCTGTGGGAGCTATCTTCAATACCACACTTTTTCTGTTCAGCTCCCATTGAAAAAACTACATTTTGTCTCTTAAGGTATACAACTGAGTATGTGAGCTACAAGAAAGCAGGAAGATAGATCCCAGCTACAGTAGTAAGTAGGTCTCCATGCAGTCTATCAGCTAGCACGGTGTCACATTTGCAGCTGCTTTCCTGTGGGAGCTATCTTCAATACCACATTTTCTGTTCAGCTCCCTTTGAAAGAATACATTTGTCAGTTCAGGTATACCGCTGAGTATGGGAGCTACAAGAAAGCAGGAAGATAGATCCCAGCTACAGTAGTAAGTAGGTCCCCATGCAGTCTAGCAGCCAGCACGGTGTCCCATTTGCAGCTGCTTTCCTGTGGGAGCTATCTTCAATACCACAGTTTTTCTGTTCAGCTCCCATTGAAAGAATACATTTGTCAGTTAAGGTATACCACTGAGTATGGGAGCTACAAGAAAGCAGGAAGGCAGACCCCAGCTACAGTAGTAAGTAGGTCCCCATGCAGTCTAGCAGCCAGCACGGTGTCACATTTGCAGCTGCTTTCCTGTGGGAGCTATCTTCAATACCACACTTTTTCTTCTCAGCTCCCATTGAAAAAACTACATTTTGTCAGTTAAGGTATACCCCTGAGTATGGGAGCTACAAGAAAGCAGGAAGGCAGACCCCAGCTACAGTAGTAAGTAGGTCCCCATGTAGTCTATCAGCCAGCACGGTGTCACATTTGCAGCTGCCTTCCTGTGGGAGCTATCTTCAATACCACAGTTTTACTGTTTAGCTCCCATTGAAAGAATACATTTGTCTCTTAAGGTATACCACTGAGTATGGGAGCTACAAGAAAGCAGGAAGGCAGACCCCAGCTACAGTAGCAAGTAGGTCCCCATGCAGTCTGGCAGCCAGCACGGTGTCACATTTGCAGCTGCTTTCCTGTGGGAGCTATCTTCAATACCACACTTTTTCTGTTCAGCTCCCATTGAAAGAATACATTTGTCAGTTAAGGTATACCACTGAGTATGGGAGTTACAAGAAAGCAGGAAGATAGATCCCAGCTACAGTAGTAAGTAGGTCCCCATGCAGTCTATCAGCCAGCACGGTGTCACATTTGCAGCTGCTTTCCTGTGGGAGCTATCTTCAATACCACACTTTTTCTGTTCAGCTCCCATTGAAAGAATACATTTGTCAGTTAAGGTATACCGCTGAGTGTGGGAGCTACAAGAAAGCAGCAAGGCAGACCCCAGCTACAGTAGTAAGTAGGTCTCCATGCAGTCTATCAGCTAGCACGGTGTCACATTTGCAGCTGCTTTCCTGTGGGAGCTATCTTCAATACCACACTTTTTCTCTTCAGCTCCCATTGAAAAAAATACATTTTGTCTCTTAAGGTATATAACTGAGTATGGGAGCTACAAGAAAGCAGGAAGATAGATCCCAGCTACAGTAGTAAGTAGGTCCCCATGCAGTCTATCAGCCAGCACGGTGACACATTTGCAGCTGCTTTCCTGTGGGAGCTATCTTCAATACCACACTTTTCCTGTTCAGGTCCATTGAAAGAATACATTTGTCAGTTAAGGTATACCGCTGAGTATGGGAGCTACAAAAAAGCAAGAAGATAGATCCCAGCTACAGTAGTAAGTAGGTCCCCATGCAGTCTGGCAGCCAGCACGGTGTCACATTTGCAGCTGCTTTCCTGTGGGAGCTATCTTCAATACCACACTTTTTCTGTTTAACTCCCATTGAAAGAATACATTTGTCAGTTAAGGTATACCACTGAGTATGGGAGTTACAATAAAGCAGGAAGATAGATCCCAGCTACAGTAGTAAGTAGGTCCCCATGCAGTCTATCAGCCAGCACGGTGTCACATTTGCAGCTGCTTTCCTGTGGGAGCTATCTTCAATACCACACTTTTTCTGTTCAGCTCCCATTGAAAGAATACATTTGTCAGTTAAGGTATACCGCTGAGTGTGGGAGCTACAAGAAAGCAGCAAGGCAGACCCCAGCTACAGTAGTAAGTAGGTCCCCATGCAGTCTAGCAGTCAGCACGGTGTCACATTTGCAGCTGCTTTCCTGTGGGAGCTATCTTCAATACCACACTTTTCCTGTTCAGGTCCATTGAAAGAATACATTTGTCAGTTAAGGTATACCGCTGAGTATGGGAGCTACAAAAAAGCAAGAAGATAGATCCCAGCTACAGTAGTAAGTAGGTCCCCATGCAGTCTGGCAGCCAGCACGGTGTCACATTTGCAGCTGCTTTCCTGTGGGAGCTATCTTCAATACCACACTTTTTCTGTTTAACTCCCATTGAAAGAATACATTTGTCAGTTAAGGTATACCACTGAGTATGGGAGTTACAAGAAAGCAGGAAGATAGATCCCAGCTACAGTAGTAAGTAGGTCCCCATGCAGTCTATCAGCCAGCACGGTGTCACATTTGCAGCTGCTTTCCTGTGGGAGCTATCTTCAATACCACACTTTTTCTGTTCAGCTCCCATTGAAAGAATACATTTGTCAGTTAAGGTATACCGCTGAGTGTGGGAGCTACAAGAAAGCAGGAAGGCAGACCCCAGCTACAGTAGTAAGTAGGTCCCCATGCAGTCTAGCAGCCAGCACGGTGTCACATTTGCAGCTGCTTTCCTTTGGGAGCTATCTTCAATACCACACTTTTTCTTTTCAGCTCCCATTGAAAGAATACATTTGTCAGTTAAGGTATACCACTGAGTATGGGAGCTACAAGAAAGCAGGAAGGCAGACCCCAGCTACAGTAGTAAGTAGGTCCCCATGCAGTCTAGCAGCCAGCACGGTGTCACATTTGCAGCTGCTTTCCTGTGGGAGCTATCTTCAATACCACAGTTTTTCTGTTCAGCTCCCATTGAAAAAACTACATTTTGTCTCTTAAGGTATACCACTGAGTATGGGAGCTACAAGAAAGCAGGAAGGCAGACCCCAGCTACAGTAGTAAGTAGGTCCCCATGCAGTCTATCAGCCAGCACGGTGTCACATTTACAGCTGCTTTCCTGTGGGAGCTATCTTCAATACCACACTTTTTCTGTTCAGCTCCCATTGAAAGAATACATTTGTCAGTTAAGGTATACCGCTGAGTATGGGAGCTACAAGAAAGCAGGAAGATAGATCCCAGCTACAGTAGTAAGTAGGTCCCCATGCAGTTTAGCAGCCAGCACGGTGTCACATTTGCAGCTGCTTTCCTGTGGGAGCTATCTTCAATACCACAGTTTTTCTGTTCAGCTCCCATTGAAAGAATACATTTGTCAGTTCAGGTATACCGCTGAGTATGGGAGCTACAAGAAAGCAGGAAGATAGATCCCAGCTACAGTAGTAAGTAGGTCCCCATGCAGTCTAGCAGCCAGCACGGTGTCACATTTGCAGCTGCTTTCCTGTGGGAGCTATCTTCAATACCACACTTTTTCTGTTCAGCTCCCATTGAAAGAATACATTTGTCAGTTAAGGTATACCACTGAGTATGGGAGCTACAAGAAAGCAGGAAGGCAGACCCCAGCTACAGTAGTAAGTAGGTCCCCATGCAGTCTAGCAGCCAGCACGGTGTCACATTTGCAGCTGCTTTCCTGTGGGAGCTATCTTCAATACCACACTTTTTCTTCTCAGCTCCCATTGAAAAAACTACATTTTGTCAGTTAAGGTATACCCCTGAGTATGGGAGCTACAAGAAAGCAGGAAGGCAGACCCCAGCTACAGTAGTAAGTAGGTCCCCATGTAGTCTATCAGCCAGCACGGTGTCACATTTGCAGCTGCCTTCCTGTGGGAGCTATCTTCAATACCACAGTTTTACTGTTTAGCTCCCATTGAAAGAATACATTTGTCAGTTAAGGTATACCACTGAGTATGGGAGTTACAAGAAAGCAGGAAGATAGATCCCAGCTACAGTAGTAAGTAGGTCCCCATGCAGTCTATCAGCCAGCACGGTGTCACATTTGCAGCTGCTTTCCTGTGGGAGCTATCTTCAATACCACACTTTTTCTGTTCAGCTCCCATTGAAAGAATACATTTGTCAGTTAAGGTATACCGCTGAGTGTGGGAGCTACAAGAAAGCAGCAAGGCAGACCCCAGCTACAGTAGTAAGTAGGTCCCCATGCAGTCTAGCAGTCAGCACGGTGTCACATTTGCAGCTGCTTTCCTGTGGGAGCTATCTTCAATACCACACTTTTTCTGTTCAGCTCCCATTGAAAAAACTACATTTTGTCAGTTAAGGTATACCCCTGAGTATGGGAGCTACAAGAAAGCAGGAAGGCAGACCCCAGCTACAGTAGTAAGTAGGTCCCCATGTAGTCTATCAGCCAGCACGGTGTCACATTTGCAGCTGCCTTCCTGTGGGAGCTATCTTCAATACCACAGTTTTACTGTTTAGCTCCCATTGAAAGAATACATTTGTCTCTTAAGGTATACCACTGAGTATGGCAGCTACAAGAAAGCAGGAAGGCAGACCCCAGCTACAGTAGTAAGTAGGTCCCCATGCAGTCTATCAGCCAGCACGGTGTCACATTTGCAGCTGCTTTCCTGTGGGAGCTATCTTCAATAACACAGTTTTTCTCCTCAGCTCCCATTGAAAGAATACATTTGTCAGTTAAGGTATACCGCTGAGTATGGGAGCTACAAGAAAGCAGGAAGATAGATCCCAGCTACAGTAGTAAGTAGGTCCCCATGCAGTCTATCAGCCAGCACGGTGTCACATTTGCAGCTGCTTTCCTGTGGGAGCTATCTTCAATACCACACTTTTTCTGTTCAGCTCCCATTGAAAAAACTACATTTTGTCTCTTAAGGTATACAACTGAGTATGTGAGCTACAAGAAAGCAGGAAGATAGATCCCAGCTACAGTAGTAAGTAGGTCTCCATGCAGTCTATCAGCTAGCACGGTGTCACATTTGCAGCTGCTTTCCTGTGGGAGCTATCTTCAATACCACATTTTCTGTTAAGCTCCCTTTGAAAGAATACATTTGTCAGTTCAGGTATACCGCTGAGTATGGGAGCTACAAGAAAGCAGGAAGATAGATCCCAGCTACAGTAGTAAGTAGGTCCCCATGCAGTCTAGCAGCCAGCACGGTGTCCCATTTGCAGCTGCTTTCCTGTGGGAGCTATCTTCAATACCACAGTTTTTCTGTTCAGCTCCCATTGAAAGAATACATTTGTCAGTTAAGGTATACCACTGAGTATGGGAGCTACAAGAAAGCAGGAAGGCAGACCCCAGCTACAGTAGTAAGTAGGTCCCCATGCAGTCTAGCAGCCAGCACGGTGTCACATTTGCAGCTGCTTTCCTGTGGGAGCTATCTTCAATACCACACTTTTTCTTCTCAGCTCCCATTGAAAAAACTACATTTTGTCAGTTAAGGTATACCCCTGAGTATGGGAGCTACAAGAAAGCAGGAAGGCAGACCCCAGCTACAGTAGTAAGTAGGTCCCCATGTAGTCTATCAGCCAGCACGGTGTCACATTTGCAGCTGCCTTCCTGTGGGAGCTATCTTCAATACCACAGTTTTACTGTTTAGCTCCCATTGAAAGAATACATTTGTCTCTTAAGGTATACCACTGAGTATGGCAGCTACAAGAAAGCAGGAAGGCAGACCCCAGCTACAGTAGTAAGTAGGTCCCCATGCAGTCTATCAGCCAGCACGGTGTCACATTTGCAGCTGCTTTCCTGTGGGAGCTATCTTCAATACCACACTTTTTCTGTTCAGCTCCCATTGAAAGAATACATTTGTCGGTTAAGGTATACCGCTGAGTATGGGAGCTACAAGAAAGCAGGAAGATAGATCC
This sequence comes from Colius striatus, assembly GCF_028858725.1. NCBI lineage: Eukaryota > Metazoa > Chordata > Aves > Coliiformes > Coliidae > Colius > Colius striatus. Next base: position 1,652,640 of record NC_084780.1, read on the forward strand.
CAGCTACAGTAGTAAGTAGGTCCCCATGCAGTCTATCAGCCAGCACGGTGTCACATTTGCAGCTGCTTTCCTGTGGGAGCTATCTTCAATACCACACTTTTTCTGTTCAGCTCCCATTGAAAGAATACATTTGTCAGTTAAGGTATACCGCTGAGTGTGGGAGCTACAAGAAAGCAGGAAGGCAGACCCCAGCTACAGTAGTAAGTAGGTCTCCATGCAGTCTATCAGCTAGCACGGTGTCACATTTGCAGCTGCTTTCCTGTGGGAGCTATCTTCAATACCACACTTTTTCTCTTCAGCTCCCATTGAAAAAAATACATTTTGTCTCTTAAGGTATATAACTGAGTATGGGAGCTACAAGAAAGCAGGAAGATAGATCCCAGCTACAGTAGTAAGTAGGTCCCCATGCAGTCTATCAGCCAGCACGGTGACACATTTGCAGCTGCTTTCCTGTGGGAGCTATCTTCAATACCACACTTTTCCTGTTCAGGTCCATTGAAAGAATACATTTGTCAGTTAAGGTATACCGCTGAGTATGGGAGCTACAAAAAAGCAAGAAGATAGATCCCAGCTACAGTAGTAAGTAGGTCCCCATGCAGTCTGGCAGCCAGCACGGTGTCACATTTGCAGCTGCTTTCCTGTGGGAGCTATCTTCAATACCACACTTTTTCTGTTTAACTCCCATTGAAAGAATACATTTGTCAGTTAAGGTATACCACTGAGTATGGGAGTTACAATAAAGCAGGAAGATAGATCCCAGCTACAGTAGTAAGTAGGTCCCCATGCAGTCTATCAGCCAGCACGGTGTCACATTTGCAGCTGCTTTCCTGTGGGAGCTATCTTCAATACCACACTTTTTCTGTTCAGCTCCCATTGAAAGAATACATTTGTCAGTTAAGGTATACCGCTGAGTGTGGGAGCTACAAGAAAGCAGCAAGGCAGACCCCAGCTACAGTAGTAAGTAGGTCCCCATGCAGTCTAGCAGTCAGCACGGTGTCACATTTGCAGCTGCTTTCCTGTGGGAGCTATCTTCAATACCACACTTTTCCTGTTCAGGTCCATTGAAAGAATACATTTGTCAGTTAAGGTATACCGCTGAGTATGGGAGCTACAAAAAAGCAAGAAGATAGATCCCAGCTACAGTAGTAAGTAGGTCCCCATGCAGTCTGGCAGCCAGCACGGTGTCACATTTGCAGCTGCTTTCCTGTGGGAGCTATCTTCAATACCACACTTTTTCTGTTTAACTCCCATTGAAAGAATACATTTGTCAGTTAAGGTATACCACTGAGTATGGGAGTTACAAGAAAGCAGGAAGATAGATCCCAGCTACAGTAGTAAGTAGGTCCCCATGCAGTCTATCAGCCAGCACGGTGTCACATTTGCAGCTGCTTTCCTTTGGGAGCTATCTTCAATACCACACTTTTTCTTTTCAGCTCCCATTGAAAGAATACATTTGTCAGTTAAGGTATACCACTGAGTATGGGAGCTACAAGAAAGCAGGAAGGCAGACCCCAGCTACAGTAGTAAGTAGGTCCCCATGCAGTCTAGCAGCCAGCACGGTGTCACATTTGCAGCTGCTTTCCTGTGGGAGCTATCTTCAATACCACAGTTTTTCTGTTCAGCTCCCATTGAAAAAACTACATTTTGTCTCTTAAGGTATACCACTGAGTATGGGAGCTACAAGAAAGCAGGAAGGCAGACCCCAGCTACAGTAGTAAGTAGGTCCCCATGCAGTCTATCAGCCAGCACGGTGTCACATTTACAGCTGCTTTCCTGTGGGAGCTATCTTCAATACCACACTTTTTCTGTTCAGCTCCCATTGAAAGAATACATTTGTCAGTTAAGGTATACCGCTGAGTATGGGAGCTACAAGAAAGCAGGAAGATAGATCCCAGCTACAGTAGTAAGTAGGTCCCCATGCAGTTTAGCAGCCAGCACGGTGTCACATTTGCAGCTGCTTTCCTGTGGGAGCTATCTTCAATACCACAGTTTTTCTGTTCAGCTCCCATTGAAAGAATACATTTGTCAGTTCAGGTATACCGCTGAGTATGGGAGCTACAAGAAAGCAGGAAGATAGATCCCAGCTACAGTAGTAAGTAGGTCCCCATGCAGTCTAGCAGCCAGCACGGTGTCACATTTGCAGCTGCTTTCCTGTGGGAGCTATCTTCAATACCACACTTTTTCTGTTCAGCTCCCATTGAAAGAATACATTTGTCAGTTAAGGTATACCACTGAGTATGGGAGCTACAAGAAAGCAGGAAGGCAGACCCCAGCTACAGTAGTAAGTAGGTCCCCATGCAGTCTAGCAGCCAGCACGGTGTCACATTTGCAGCTGCTTTCCTGTGGGAGCTATCTTCAATACCACACTTTTTCTTCTCAGCTCCCATTGAAAAAACTACATTTTGTCAGTTAAGGTATACCCCTGAGTATGGGAGCTACAAGAAAGCAGGAAGGCAGACCCCAGCTACAGTAGTAAGTAGGTCCCCATGTAGTCTATCAGCCAGCACGGTGTCACATTTGCAGCTGCCTTCCTGTGGGAGCTATCTTCAATACCACAGTTTTACTGTTTAGCTCCCATTGAAAGAATACATTTGTCTCTTAAGGTATACCACTGAGTATGGCAGCTACAAGAAAGCAGGAAGGCAGACCCCAGCTACAGTAGTAAGTAGGTCCCCATGCAGTCTATCAGCCAGCACAGTGTCACATTTGCAGCTGCTTTCCTGTGGGAGCTATCTTCAATAACACACTTTTTCTGTTCAGATCACATTGAAAAAACTACATTTTGTCTCTTAAGGTATATAACTGAGTATGGGAGCTACAAGAAAGCAGGAAGATAGATCCCAGCTACAGTAGTAAGTAGGTCCCCATGCAGTCTATCAGCCAGCACGGTGTCACATTTGCAGCTGCTTTCCTGTGGGAGCTATCTTCAATACCACACTTTTTCTGTTCAGCTCCCATTGAAAGAATACATTTGTCGGTTAAGGTATACCGCTGAGTATGGGAGCTACAAGAAAGCAGGAAGATAGATCCCAGCTACAGTAGTAAGTAGGTCCCCATGCAGTCTATCAGCCAGCACGGTGTCACATTTGCAGCTGCTTTCCTGTGGGAGCTATCTTCAATACCACACTTTTTCTGTTCAGCTCCCTTTGAAAGAATACATTTGTCAGTTAAGGTATACCACTGAGTATGGGAGCTACAAGAAAGCAGGAAGGCAGACCCCAGCTACAGTAGTAAGTAGGTCCCCATGCAGTCTAGCAGCCAGCACGGTGTCACAGTTGCAGCTGCTTTCCTGTGGGAGCTATCTTCAATACCACACTTTTTCTGTTCAGCTCCCATTGAAAAAACTACATTTTGTCTCTTAAGGTATAGAACTGAGTATGGGAGCTACAAGAAAGCAGGAAGATAGATCCCAGCTACAGTAGTAAGTAGGTCCCCATGCAGTCTATCAGCCAGCACGGTGTCACACTTGCAGCTGCTTTCCTGTGGGAGCTATCTTCAATACCACACTTTTTCTGTTCAGCTCCATTGAAAGAATACATTTGTCAGTTAAGGTATACCGCTGAGTATGGGAGCTACAAGAAAGCAGGAAGATAGATCCCAGCTACAGTAGTAAGTAGGTCCCCATGCAGTCTATCAGCCAGCACGGTGTCACATTTGCAGCTGCTTTCCTGTGGGAGCTATCTTCAATACCACACTTTTTCTGTTCAGCTCCCATTGAAAGAATACATTTGTCAGTTAAGGTATACCACTGAGTATGGGAGTTACAAGAAAGCAGGAAGATAGATCCCAGCTACAGTAGTAAGTAGGTCCCCATGCAGTCTATCAGCCAGCACGGTGTCACATTTGCTGCTGCTTTCCTGTGGGAGCTATCTTCAATACCACACTTTTTCTGTTCAGCTCCCATTGAAAGAATACATTTGTCAGTTAAGGTATACCGCTGAGTGTGGGAGCTACAAGAAAGCAGCAAGGCAGACCCCAGCTACAGTAGTAAGTAGATCCCCATGCAGTCTAGCAGCCAGCACGGTGTCACATTTGCAGCTGCTTTCCTGTGGGAGCTATCTTCAATACCACACTTTTTCTGTTCAGCTCCCATTGAAAGAATACATTTGTCGGTTAAGGTATACCGCTGAGTATGGGAGCTACAAGAAAGCAGGAAGATAGATCCCAGCTACAGTAGTAAGTAGGTCCCCATGCAGTCTATCAGCCAGCACGGTGTCACATTTGCAGCTGCTTTCCTGTGGGAGCTATCTTCAATACCACACTTTTTCTGTTCAGCTCCCTTTGAAAGAATACATTTGTCAGTTAAGGTATACCACTGAGTATGGGAGCTACAAGAAAGCAGGAAGGCAGACCCCAGCTACAGTAGTAAGTAGGTCCCCATGCAGTCTAGCAGCCAGCACGGTGTCACAGTTGCAGCTGCTTTCCTGTGGGAGCTATCTTCAATACCACACTTTTTCTGTTCAGCTCCCATTGAAAAAACTACATTTTGTCTCTTAAGGTATATAACTGAGTATGGGAGCTACAAGAAAGCAGGAAGATAGATCCCAGCTACAGTAGTAAGTAGGTCCCCATGCAGTCTATCAGCCAGCACGGTGTCACACTTGCAGCTGCTTTCCTGTGGGAGCTATCTTCAATACCACACTTTTTCTGTTCAGCTCCATTGAAAGAATACATTTGTCAGTTAAGGTATACCGCTGAGTATGGGAGCTACAAGAAAGCAGGAAGATAGATCCCAGCTACAGTAGTAAGTAGGTCCCCATGCAGTCTATCAGCCAGCACGGTGTCACATTTGCAGCTGCTTTCCTGTGGGAGCTATCTTCAATACCACACTTTTTCTGTTCAGCTCCCATTGAAAAAATTACATTTTTTCTCTTAAGGTATACAACTGAGTATGGGAGCTACAAGAAAGCAGGAAGATAGATCCCAGCTACAGTAGTAAGTAGGTCCCCATGCAGTCTATCAGCCAGCACGGTGTCACATTTGCAGCTGCTTTCCTGTGGGAGCTATCTTCAATACCACACTTTTTCTGTTCAGCTCCCATTGAAAGAATACATTTGTCAGTTAAGGTATACCGCTGAGTATGGGAGCTACAAGAAAGCAGGAAGATAGATCCCAGCTACAGTAGTAAGTAGGTCCCCATGCAGTCTAGCAGCCAGCACGGTGTCACATTTGCAGCTGCTTTCCTGTGGGAGCTATCTTCAATACCACACTTTTTCTGTTCAGCTCCCATTGAAAAAACTACATTTTGTCTCTTAAGGTATATAACTGAGTATGGGAGCTACAAGAAAGCAGGAAGATAGATCCCAGCTACAGTAGTAAGTAGGTCCCCATGCAGTCTATCAGCCAGCACGGTGTCACATTTGCAGCTGCTTTCCTGTGGGAGCTATTTTCAATACCACACTTTTTCTGTTCAACTCCCATTGAAAGAATACATTTGTCAGTTCAGGTATACCGCTGAGTATTGGAGCTACAAAAAAGCAAGAAGATAGATCCCAGCTACAGTAGTAAGTAGGTCCCCATGCAGTCTATCAGCCAGCACGGTGTCACATTTGCAGCTGCTTTCCTGTGGGAGCTATCTTCAATACCACACTTTTTCTGTTCAGCTCCCATTGAAAAAACTACATTTTGTCTCTTAAGGTATACAACTGAGTATGGGAGCTACAAGAAAGCAGGAAGATAGATCCCAGCTACAGTAGTAAGTAGGTCCCCATGTAGTCTAGCAGCCAGCACGGTGTCACATTTGCAGCTGCTTTCCTGTGGGAGCTATCTTCAATACCACAGTTTTTCTCCTCAGCTCCCATTGAAAGAATACATTTGTCAGTTAAGGTATACCGCTGAGTATGGGAGCTACAAGAAAGCAGGAAGGCAGACCCCAGCTACAGTAGTAAGTACGTCCCCATGCAGTCTAGCAGCCAGCACGGTGTCACATTTGCAGCTGCTTTCCTGTGGGAGCTATCTTCAATACCACACTTTTTCTGTTCAGCTCCCATTGAAAGAATACATTTGTCAGTTCAGGTATACCGCTGAGTATGGGAGCTACAAGAAAGCAGGAAGATAGATCCCAGCTACAGTAGTAAGTAGGTCCCCATGCAGTCTATCAGCCAGCACGGTGTCCCATTTGCAGCTGCTTTCCTGTGGGAGCTATCTTCAATACCACAGTTTTTCTGTTCAGCTCCCATTGAAAGAATACATTTGTCAGTTAAGGTATACCACTGAGTATGGGAGCTACAAGAAAGCAGGAAGGCAGACCCCAGCTACAGTAGTAAGTAGGTCCCCATGCAGTCTAGCAGCCAGCACGGTGTCACATTTGCAGCTGCTTTCCTGTGGGAGCTATCTTCAATACCACACTTTTTCTTCTCAGCTCCCATTGAAAAAACTACATTTTGTCAGTTAAGCTATACCGCTGAGTATGGGAGCTACAAGAAAGCAAGAAGATAGATCCCAGCTACAGTAGTAAGTAGGTCCCCATGCAGTCTATCAGCCAGCACGGTGTCACATTTGCAGCTGCTTTCCTGTGGGAGCTATCTTCAATACCACACTTTTTCTGCTCAGCTCCCATTGAAAGAATACATTTGTCAGTTAAGGTATACCGCTGAGTATGGGAGCTACAAGAAAGCAGGAAGGAAGACCCCAGATACAGTAGTAAGTAGGTCCCCATGCAGTCTATCAGCCAGCACGGTGTCACATTTGCAGCTGCTTTCCTGTGGGAGCTATCTTCAATACCACACTTTTTCTGTTCAGCTCCCATTGAAAGAATACATTTGTCAGTTAAGGTATACCGCTGAGTATGGGAGCTACAAAAAAGCAAGAAGATAGATCCCAGCTACAGTAGTAAGTAGGTCCCCATGCAGTCTATCAGCCAGCACGGTGTCACATTTGCAGCTGCTTTCCTGTGGGAGCTATCTTCAATACCACAGTTTTTCTGTTCAGCTCCCATTGAAAAAACTACATTTTGTCTCTTAAGGTATACAACTGAGTATGAGAGCTACAAGAAAGCAGGAAGGCAGACACCAGCTACAGTAGTAAGTAGGTCCCCATGCAGTCTATCAGCAAGCACATTGTCACTTTTGCAGCTGCTTTCCTTTGGGAGCTATCTTCAATACACACTTTTTCTTTTCAGCTCCCATTGAAAGAATACATTTGTCAGTTAAGGTATACCACTGAGTATGGGAGCTACAAGAAAGCAGGAAGGCAGACCCCAGCTACAGTAGTAAGTAGGTCCCCATGCAGTCTAGCAGCCAGCACGGTGTCACATTTGCAGCTGCTTTCCTGTGGGAGCTATCTTCAATACCACACTTTTTCTGTTCAGCTCCCATTGAAAAAACTACATTTTGTCTCTTAAGGTATACAACTGAGTATGGGAGCTACAAGAAAGCAGGAAGATAGATCCCAGCTACAGTAGTAAGTAGGTCCCCATGCAGTCTAGCAGCCAGCACGGTGTCACATTTGCAGCTGCTTTCCTGTGGGAGCTATCTTCAATACCACAGTTTTTCTCCTCAGCTCCCATTGAAAGAATACATGTGTCAATTAAGGTATACCGCTGAGTATGGGAGCTACAAGAAAGCAGGAAGGCAGACCCCAGCTACAGTAGTAAGTACGTCCCCATGCAGTCTAGCAGCCAGCACGGTGTCACATTTGCAGCTGCTTTCCTGTGGGAGCTATCTTCAATACCACACTTTTTCTGTTCAGCTCCCATTGAAAGAATACATTTTGTCTCTTAAGGTATACAACTGAGTATGGGAGCTACAAGAAAGCAGGAAGATAGATCCCAGCTACAGTAGTAAGTAGGTCCCCATGCAGTCTATCAGCCAGCACGGTGTCACATTTGCAGCTGCTTTCCTGTGGGAGCTATCTTCAATACCACACTTTTTCTGTTCAGCTCCCATTGAAAAAACTACATTTTGTCTCTTAAGGTATACAACTGAGTATGGGAGCTACAAGAAAGCAGGAAGATAGATCCCAGCTACAGTAGTAAGTAGGTCCCCATGCAGTCTAGCAGCCAGCACGGTGTCACATTTGCAGCTGCTTTCCTGTGGGAGCTATCTTCAATACCACAGTTTTTCTCCTCAGCTCCCATTGAAAGAATACATGTGTCAGTTAAGGTATACCGCTGAGTATGGGAGCTACAAGAAAGCAGGAAGGCAGACCCCAGCTACAGTAGTAAGTACGTCCCCATGCAGTCTAGCAGCCAGCACGGTGTCACATTTGCAGCTGCTTTCCTGTGGGAGCTATCTTCAATACCACACTTTTTCTGTTCAGCTCCCATTGAAAGAATACATTTGTCAGTTAAGGTATACCGCTGAGTATGGGAGCTACAAGAAAGCAGGAAGATAGATCCCAGCTACAGTAGTAAGTAGGTCCCCATGCAGTCTATCAGCCAGCACAGTGTCACATTTGCAGCTGCTTTCCTGTGGGAGCTATCTTCAATACCACACTTTTTCTGTTCAGCTCCCATTGAAAGAATACATTTGTCGGTTAAGGTATACCACTGAGTATGGGAGTTATAAGAAAGCAGGAAGATAGATCCCAGCTACGGTAGTAAGTAGGTCCCCATGCAGTCTAGCAGCCAGCACGGTGTCACATTTGCAGCTGCTTTCCTGTGGGAGCTATCTTCAATACCACACTTTTTCTGTTCAGCTCCCATTGAAAGAATACATTTGTCAGTTAAGGTATACCGCTGAGTGTGGGAGCTACAAGAAAGCAGCAAGGCAGACCCCAGCTACAGTAGTAAGTAGGTCCCCATGCAGTCTAGCAGCCAGCACGGTGTCACATTTGCAGCTGCTTTCCTGTGGGAGCTATCTTCAATACCACACTTTTTCTTCTCAGCTCCCATTGAAAAAAATACATTTTGTCAGTTAAGGTATACCGCTGAGTATGGGAGCTACAAGAAAGCAAGAAGATAGATCCCAGCTACAGTAGTAAGTAGGTCCCCATGCAGTCTATCAGCCAGCACGGTGTCACATTTGCAGCTGCTTTCCTGTGGGAGCTATCTTCAATACCACACTTTTTCTGTTCTGCTCCCATTGAAAGAATACATTTGTCAGTTAAGGTATACCGCTGAGTATGGGAGCTACAAGAAAGCAGGAAGGCAGACCCCAGCTACAGTAGTAAGTAGGTCCCCATGCAGTCTATCAGCAAGCACAGTGTCACTTTTGCAGCTGCTTTCCTTTGGGAGCTATGTTCAATACCACACTTTTTCTGTTCAGCTCCCATTGAAAGAATACATTTGTCAGTTAAGGTATACCACTGAGTATGGGAGCTACAAGAAAGCAGCAAGGCAGACCCCAGCTACAGTAATCAGTAGGTCCCCATGCAGTCTATCAGCCAGCATGGTGTCACATTTGCAGCTGCTTTCCTGTGGGAGCTATCTTCAATACCACACTTTTTCTGTTCAGCTCCCATTGAAAGAATACATTTGTCAGTTCAGGTATACCGCTGAGTATGGGAGCTACAAGAAAGCAGGAAGATAGATCCCAGTTACAGTAGTAAGTAGGTCCCCATGCAGTCTAGCAGCCAGCACGGTGTCACATTTGCAGCTGCTTTCCTGTGGGAGCTATCTTCAATACCACAGTTTTTCTGTTCAGCTCCCATTGAAAGAATACATTTGTCAGTTAAGGTATACCACTGAGTATGGGAGCTACAAGAAAGCAGGAAGGCAGACCCCAGCTACAGTAGTAAGTAGGTCCCCATGCAGTCTATCAGCCAGCACAGTGTCACATTTGCAGCTGCTTTCCTGTGGGAGCTATCTTCAATACCACACTTTTTCTTTTCAGCTCCCATTGAAAGAATACATTTGTCTCTTAAGGTATACCGCTGAGTATGGGAGCTACAAGAAAGCAGGAAGATAGATCCCAGTTACAGTAGTAAGTAGGTCCCCATGCAGTCTAGCAGCCAGCACGGTGTCACATTTGCAGCTGCTTTCCTGTGGGAGCTATCTTCAATACCACACTTTTTCTGTTCAGCTCCCATTGAAAAAACTACATTTTGTCAGTTAAGGTATACAACTGAGTATGGGAGCTACAAGAAAGCAGGAAGATAGATCCCAGCTACAGTAGTAAGTAGGTCTCCATGCAGTCTATCAGCTAGCACGGTGTCACATTTGCAGCTGCTTTCCTGTGGGAGCTATCTTCAATACCACACTTTTTCTGTTCAGCTCCCATTGAAAGAATACATTTGTCAGTTAAGGTATACCGCTGAGTATGGGAGCTACAAGAAAGCAGGAAGATAGATCCCAGCTACAGTAGTAAGTAGGTCCCCATGCAGTCTAGCAGCCAGCACGGTGTCACATTTGCAGCTGCTTTCCTGTGGGAGCTATCTTCAATACCACACTTTTTCTGTTCAGCTCCCATTGAAAAAACTACATTTTGTCTCTTAAGGTATATAACTGAGTATGGGAGCTACAAGAAAGCAGGAAGATAGATCCCAGCTACAGTAGTAAGTAGGTCCCCATGCAGTCTATCAGCCAGCACGGTGTCACATTTGCAGCTGCTTTCCTGTGGGAGCTATCTTCAATACCACACTTTTTCTGTTCAGCTCCCATTGAAAAAACTACATTTTGTCTCTTAAGGTATAGAACTGAGTATGGGAGCTACAAGAAAGCAGGAAGATAGATCCCAGCTACAGTAGTAAGTAGGTCTCCTTGCAGTCTATCAGCCAGCACGGTGTCACATTTGCAGCTGCTTTCCTGTGGGAGCTATCTTCAATACCACACTTTTTCTGTTCAGCTCCCATTGAAAGAATACATTTTGTCAGTTAAGGTATACCGCTGAGTATGGGAGCTACAAGAAAGCAGGAAGATAGATACCAGCTACAGTAGTAAGTAGGTCCCCATGCAGTCTATCAGCCAGCACGGTGTCACATTTGCAGCTGCTTTCCTGTGGGAGCTATCTTCAATACCACACTTTTTCTATTCAGCTACCATTGAAAGAATACATTTGTCAGTTAAGGTATACCACTGAGTATGGGAGCTACAAGAAAGCAGGAAGATAGATCCCAGCTACAGTAGTAAGTAGGTCCCCATGCAGTCTAGCAGCCAGCACGGTGTCACATTTGCAGCTGCTTTCCTGTGGGAGCTATCTTCAATACCACACTTTTTCTGTTCAGCTCCCATTGAAAAAACTACATTTTGTCTCTTAAGGTATACAACTGAGTATGGGAGCTACAAGAAAGCAGGAAGGAAGACCCCAGCTACAGTAGTAAGTAGGTCCCCATGCAGTCTAGCAGCCAGCACGGTGTCACATTTGCAGCTGCTTTCCTGTGGGAGCTATCTTCAATACCACACTTTTCAGCTCCCATTGAAAGAATACATTTGTCAGTTAAGGTATACCGCTGAGTGTGGGAGCTACAAGAAAGCAGCAAGGCAGACCCCAGCTACAGTAGTAAGTAGGTCCCCATGCAGTCTAGCAGCCAGCACGGTGTCACATTTGCAGCTGCTTTCCTGTGGGAGCTATCTTCAATACCACAATTTTTCTTCTCAGCTCCCATTGAAAGAATACATTTGTCAGTTAAGGTATACCACTGAGTATGGGAGTTACAAGAAAGCAGGAAGATAGATCCCAGCTACAGTAGTAAGTAGGTCCCCATGCAGTCTAGCAGCCAGCACGGTGTCACATTTGCAGCTGCTTTCCTGTGGGAGCTATCTTCAATACCACACTTTTTCTGTTCAGCTCCATTGAAAGAATACATTTGTCAGTTAAGGTATACCGCTGAGTGTGGGAGCTACAAGAAAGCAGCAAGGCAGACCCCAGCTACAGTAGTAAGTAGGTCCCCATGCAGTCTAGCAGCCAGCACGGTGTCACATTTGCAGCTGCTTTCCTGTGGGAGCTATCTTCAATACCACAATTTTTCTTCTCAGCTCCCATTGAAAAAACTACATTTTGTCAGCTAAGGTATACCGCTGAGTATGGGAGCTACAAGAAAGCAAAAAGATAGGTCCCAGCTACAGTAGTAAGTAGGTCCCCATGCAGTCTCTCAGCCAGCACGGTGTCACATTTGCAGCTGCTTTCCTGTGGGAGCTATCTTCAATACCACACTTTTTCTGTTCAGCTCCCATTGAAAGGATACATTTGTCAGTTAAGGTATACCACTTAGTATGGGAGCTACAAGAAAGCAGGAAGGCAGACCCCAGCTACAGTAGTAAGTAGGTTCCCATGCAGTCTATCAGCCAGCACAGTGTCACATTTGCAGCTGCTTTCCTCTGGGAGCTATCTTCAATACCACACTTTTTCTGTTCAGCTCCCATTGAAAAAACTACATTTTGTCTCTTAAGGTATAAAACTGAGTATGGGAGCTACAAGAAAGCAGGAAGATAGATCCCAGCTACAGTAGTAAGTAGGTCCCCATGCAGTCTATCAGCCAGCACGGTGTCACATTTGCAGCTGCTTTCCTCTGGGAGCTATCTTCAATACCACACTTTTTCTGTTCAGCTCCCATTGAAAGAATACATTTGTCAGTTAAGGTATACCGCTGAGTGTGGGAGCTACAAGAAAGCAAGAAGATAGATCCCAGCTACAGTAGTAAGTAGGTCCCCATGCAGTCTAGCAGCCAGCACGGTGTCACATTTGCAGCTGCTTTCCTGTGGGAGCTATCTTTAATACCACAGTTTTTCTCCTCAGCTCCCATTGAAAGAATACATTTGTCAGTTAAGGTATACCGCTGAGTATGGGAGCTACAAGAAAGCAGGAAGGCAGACCCCAGCTACAGTAGGTTCCCATGCAGTCTATCAGCCAGCACAGTGTCACATTTGCAACTGCTTTCCTGTGGGAGCTATCTTCAATACCACACTTTTTCTGTTCAGCTCCCATTGAAAAAACTACATTTTGTCAGTTAAGGTATAGAACTGAGTATGGGAGCTACAAGAAAGCAGGAAGATAGATCCCAGCTACAGTAGTAAGTAGGTCCCCATGCAGTCTATCAGCCAGCACGGTGTCACATTTGCAGCTGCTTTCCTGTGGGAGCTATCTTCAATACCACACTTTTTCTGTTCAGCTCCCATTGAAAGAATACATTTGTCAGTTAAGGTATACCACTGAGTATGGGAGCTACAAGAAAGCAGGAAGATAGATCCCAGCTACAGTAGTAAGCAGGTCCCCATGCAGTCTAGCAGCCAGCACGGTGTCACATTTGCAGCTGCTTTCCTGTGGGAGCTATCTTCTATACCACACTTTTTCTGTTCAGCTCCCATTGAAAGAATACATTTGTCAGTTAAGGTATACCGCTGAGTATGGGAGCTACAAGAAAGCAGCAAGGCAGACCCCAGCTACAGTAGTAAGTAGGTCCCCATGCAGTCTATCAGCCAGCACAGTGTCACATTTGCAGCTGCTTTCCTGTGGGAGCTATCTTCAATACCACACTTTTTCTTTTCAGCTCCCATTGAAAGAATACATTTGTCTCTTAAGGTATACCACTGAGTATGGGAGCTACAAGAAAGCAGGAAGGCAGACCCCAGCTACAGTAGTAAGTAGGTCCCCATGCAGTCTAGCAGCCAGCACGGTGTCACATTTGCAGCTGCTTTCCTGTGGGAGCTATCTTCAATACCACACTTTTTCTGTTCAGCTCCCATTGAAAAAACTACATTTTGTCAGTTAAGGTATACAACTGAGTATGGGAGCTACAAGAAAGCAGGAAGATAGATCCCAGCTACAGTAGTAAGTAGGTCTCCATGCAGTCTATCAGCTAGCACGGTGTCACATTTGCAGCTGCTTTCCTGTGGGAGCTATCTTCAATACCACACTTTTTCTGTTCAGCTCCCATTGAAAGAATACATTTGTCAGTTAAGGTATACCGCTGAGTATGGGAGCTACAAGAAAGCAGGAAGATAGATCCCAGCTACAGTAGTAAGTAGGTCCCCATGCAGTCTAGCAGCCAGCACGGTGTCACATTTGCAGCTGCTTTCCTGTGGGAGCTATCTTCAATACCACACTTTTTCTGTTCAGCTCCCATTGAAAAAACTACATTTTGTCTCTTAAGGTATATAACTGAGTATGGCAGCTACAAGAAAGCAGGAAGATAGATCCCAGCTACAGTAGTAAGTAGGTCCCCATGCAGTCTATCAGCCAGCACGGTGTCACATTTGCAGCTGCTTTCCTGTGGGAGCTATCTTCAATACCACACTTTTTCTGTTCAGCTCCCATTGAAAAAACTACATTTTGTCTCTTAAGGTATAGAACTGAGTATGGGAGCTACAAGAAAGCAGGAAGATAGATCCCAGCTACAGTAGTAAGTAGGTCTCCTTGCAGTCTATCAGCCAGCACGGTGTCACATTTGCAGCTGCTTTCCTGTGGGAGCTATCTTCAATACCACACTTTTTCTGTTCAGCTCCCATTGAAAGAATATATTTTGTCAGTTAAGGTATACCGCTGAGTATGGGAGCTACAAGAAAGCAGGAAGATAGATACCAGCTACAGTAGTAAGTAGGTCCCCATGCAGTCTATCAGCCAGCACGGTGTCACATTTGCAGCTGCTTTCCTGTGGGAGCTATCTTCAATACCACACTTTTTCTGTTCAGCTACCATTGAAAGAATACATTTGTCAGTTAAGGTATACCACTGAGTATGGGAGCTACAAGAAAGCAGGAAGATAGATCCCAGCTACAGTAGTAAGTAGGTCCCCATGCAGTCTAGCAGCCAGCACGGTGTCACATTTGCAGCTGCTTTCCTGTGGGAGCTATCTTCAATACCACACTTTTTCTGTTCAGCTCCCATTGAAAAAACTACATTTTGTCTCTTAAGGTATACAACTGAGTATGGGAGCTACAAGAAAGCAGGAAGGAAGACCCCAGCTACAGTAGTAAGTAGGTCCCCATGCAGTCTAGCAGCCAGCACGGTGTCACATTTGCAGCTGCTTTCCTGTGGGAGCTATCTTCAATACCACACTTTTCAGCTCCCATTGAAAGAATACATTTGTCAGTTAAGGTATACCGCTGAGTGTGGGAGCTACAAGAAAGCAGCAAGGCAGACCCCAGCTACAGTAGTAAGTAGGTCCCCATGCAGTCTAGCAGCCAGCACGGTGTCACATTTGCAGCTGCTTTCCTGTGGGAGCTATCTTCAATACCACAATTTTTCTTCTCAGCTCCCATTGAAAGAATACATTTGTCAGTTAAGGTATACCACTGAGTATGGGAGTTACAAGAAAGCAGGAAGATAGATCCCAGCTACAGTAGTAAGTAGGTCCCCATGCAGTCTAGCAGCCAGCACGGTGTCACATTTGCAGCTGCTTTCCTGTGGGAGCTATCTTCAATACCACACTTTTTCTGTTCAGCTCCATTGAAAGAATACATTTGTCAGTTAAGGTATACCGCTGAGTGTGGGAGCTACAAGAAAGCAGCAAGGCAGACCCCAGCTACAGTAGTAAGTAGGTCCCCATGCAGTCTAGCAGCCAGCACGGTGTCACATTTGCAGCTGCTTTCCTGTGGGAGCTATCTTCAATACCACAATTTTTCTTCTCAGCTCCCATTGAAAAAACTACATTTTGTCAGCTAAGGTATACCGCTGAGTATGGGAGCTACAAGAAAGCAAAAAGATAGGTCCCAGCTACAGTAGTAAGTAGGTCCCCATGCAGTCTCTCAGCCAGCACGGTGTCACATTTGCAGCTGCTTTCCTGTGGGAGCTATCTTCAATACCACACTTTTTCTGTTCAGCTCCCATTGAAAAAACTACATTTTGTCTCTTAAGGTATAAAACTGAGTATGGGAGCTACAAAAAAGCAGGAAGATAGATCCCAGCTACAGTAGTAAGTAGGTCCCCATGCAGTCTATCAGCCAGCACGGTGTCACATTTGCAGCTGCTTTCCTCTGGGAGCTATCTTCAATACCACACTTTTTCTGTTCAGCTCCCATTGAAAGAATACATTTGTCAGTTAAGGTATACCGCTGAGTGTGGGAGCTACAAGAAAGCAAGAAGATAGATCCCAGCTACAGTAGTAAGTAGGTCCCCATGCAGTCTATCAGCTAGCACGGTGTCACATTTGCAGCTGCTTTCCTGTGGGAGCTATCTTTAATACCACAGTTTTTCTCCTCAGCTCCCATTGAAAGAATACATTTGTCAGTTAAGGTATACCGCTGAGTATGGGAGCTACAAGAAAGCAGGAAGGCAGACCCCAGCTACAGTAGGTTCCCATGCAGTCTATCAGCCAGCACAGTGTCACATTTGCAACTGCTTTCCTGTGGGAGCTATCTTCAATACCACACTTTTTCTGTTCAGCTCCCATTGAAAAAACTACATTTTGTCAGTTAAGGTATAGAACTGAGTATGGGAGCTACAAGAAAGCAGGAAGATAGATCCCAGCTACAGTAGTAAGTAGGTCCCCATGCAGTCTATCAGCCAGCACGGTGTCACATTTGCAGCTGCTTTCCTGTGGGAGCTATCTTCAATACCACACTTTTTCTGTTCAGCTCCCATTGAAAGAATACGTTTGTCAGTTAAGGTATACCACTGAGTATGGGAGCTACAAGAAAGCAGGAAGATAGATCCCAGCTACAGTAGTAAGCAGGTCCCCATGCAGTCTAGCAGCCAGCACGGTGTCACATTTGCAGCTGCTTTCCTGTGGGAGCTATCTTCAATACCACACTTTTTCTGTTCAGCTCCCATTGAAAGAATACATTTGTCAGTTAAGGTATACCGCTGAGTGTGGGAGCTACAAGAAAGCAGCAAGGCAGACCCCAGCTACAGTAGTAAGTAGGTCCCCATGCAGTTTAGCAGCCAGCACGGTGTCACATTTGCAGCTGCTTTCCTGTGGGAGCTATCTTCAATACCACACTTTTTCTGTTCAGCTCCCATTGAAAAAACTACATTTTGTCAGTTAAGGTATACCGCTGAGTATGGGAGCTACAAGAAAGCAAGAAGATAGATCCCAGCTACAGTAGTAAGTAGGTCCCCATGCAGTCTAGCAGCCAGCACGGTGTCACATTTGCAGCTGCTTTCCTGTGGGAGCTATCGTTAATACCACAGTTTTTCTCCTCAGCTCCCATTGAAAGAATACATTTGTCAGTTAAGGTATACCGCTGAGTATGGGAGCTACAAGAAAGCAGGAAGGCAGACCCCAGCTACAGTAGGTTCCCATGCAGTCTAGCAGCCAGCACAGTGTCACATTTGCAACTGCTTTCCTGTGGGAGCTATCTTCAATACCACACTTTTTCTGTTCAGCTCCCATTGAAAAAACTACATTTTGTCAGTTAAGGTATACAACTGAGTATGGGAGCTACAAGAAAACAGGAAGATAGATCCCAGCTACAGTAGTAAGTAGGTCCCCATGCAGTCTATCAGCCAGCACGGTGTCACATTTGCAGCTGCTTTCCTGTGGGAGCTATCTTCAATACCACACTTTTTCTGTTCAGCTCCCATTGAAAGAATACATTTGTCGGTTAAGGTATACCGCTGAGTATGGGAGCTACAAGAAAGCAGGAAGATAGATCCCAGCTACAGTAGTAAGTAGGTCCCCATGCAGTCTAGCAGCCAGCACGGTGTCACATTTGCAGCTGCTTTCCTGTGGGAGCTATCTTCAATACCACACTTTTTCTGTTCAGCTCCCATTGAAAAAATTACATTTTGTCTCTTAAGGTATACCACTGAGTATGGGAGCTACAAGAAAGCAGGAAGATAGATCCCAGCTACAGTAGTAAGTAGGTCCCCATGCAGTCTATCAGCCAGCACGGTGTCACATTTGCAGCTGCTTTCCTGTGGGAGCTATCTTCAATACCACACTTTTTCTCCTCAGCTCCCATTGAAAGAATACATTTGTCAGTTAAGGTATACCGCTGAGTATGGGAGCTACAAGAAAGCAGGAAGATAGATACCAGCTACAGTAGTAAGTAGGTCCCCATGCAGTCTATCAGCCAGCACGGTGTCACATTTGCAGCTGCTTTCCTGTGGGAGCTATCTTCAATACCACACTTTTTCTGTTCAGCTCCCATTGAAAGAATACATTTGTCAGTTAAGGTATACCACTGAGTATGGGAGCTACAAGAAAGCAGGAAGATAGATCCCAGCTACAGTAGTAAGTAGGTCCCCATGCAGTCTATCAGCCAGCACGGTGTCACATTTGCAGCTGCTTTCCTGTGGGAGCTATCTTCAATACCACACTTTTTCTGTTCAGCTCCCATTGAAAGAATACATTTGTCAGTTAAGGTATACCACTGAGTATGGGAGCTACAAGAAAGCAGGAAGATAGATCCCAGCTACAGTAGTAAGTAGGTCCCCATGCAGTCTATCAGCCAGCACGGTGTCACATTTGCAGCTGCTTTCCTGTGGGAGCTATCTTCAATACCACACTTTTTCTGTTCAGCTCCCATTGAAAGAATACATTTGTCAGTTAAGGTATACCACTGAGTGTGGGAGCTACAAGAAAGCAGCAAGGCAGACCCCAGCTACAGTAGTAAGTAGGTCCCCATGCAGTCTAGCAGCCAGCACGGTGTCACATTTGCAGCTGCTTTCCTGTGGGAGCTATCTTCAATACCACAATTTTTCTTCTCAGCTCCCATTGAAAGAATACATTTGTCAGTTAAGGTATACCACTGAGTATGGGACCTACAAGAAAGCAGGAAGATAGATCCCAGCTACAGTAGTAAGTAGGTCCCCATGCAGTCTAGCAGCCAGCACGGTGTCACATTTGCAGCTGCTTTCCTGTGGGAGCTATCTTCAATACCACACTTTTTCTGTTCAGCTCCCATTGAAAGAATACATTTGTCAGTTAAGGTATACCGCTGAGTGTGGGAGCTACAAGAAAGCAGCAAGGCAGACCCCAGCTACAGTAATAAGTAGGTCCCCATGCAGTCTAGCAGCCAGCACGGTGTCACATTTGCAGCTGCTTTCCTGTGGGAGCTATCTTCAATACCACAATTTTTCTTCTCAACTCCCATTGAAAAAACTACATTTTGTCAGCTAAGGTATACCGCTGAGTATGGGAGCTACAAGAAAGCAAGAAGATAGATCCCAGCTACAGTAGTAAGTAGGTCCCCATGCAGTCTATCAGCCAGCACGGTGTCACATTTGCAGCTGCTTTCCTGTGGGAGCTATCTTCAATACCACAGTTTTTCTGTTCAGCTCCCATTGAAAGGATACATTTGTCAGTTAAGGTATACCACTGAGTATGGGAGCTACAAGAAAGCAGGAAGGCAGACCCAAGCTACAGTAGTAAGCAGGTTCCCATGCAGTCTATCAGCCAGCACAGTGTCACATTTGCAGCTGCTTTCCTGTGGGAGCTATCTTCAATACCACACTTTTTCTATTCAGCTCCCATTGAAAAAACTACATTTTGTCTCTTAAGGTATAAAACTGAGTATGGGAGCTACAAGAAAGCAGAAAGATAGATCCCAGCTACAGTAGTAAGTAGGTCCCCATGCAGTCTAGCAGCCAGCACGGTGTCACATTTGCAGCTGCTTTCCTGTGGGAGCTATCTTCAATACCACACTTTTTCTGTTCAGCTCCCATTGAAAGAATACATTTGTCAGTTAAGGTATACCGCTGAGTGTGGGAGCTACAAGAAAGCAGCAAGGCAGACCCCAGCTACAGTAGTAAGTAGGTCCCCATGCAGTCTAGCAGCCAGCACGGTGTCACATTTGCAGCTGCTTTCCTGTGGGAGCTATCTTCAATACCACACTTTTTCTGTTCAGCTCCCATTGAAAAAACTACATTTTGTCTCTTAAGGTATAAAACTGAGTATGGGAGCTACAAGAAAGCAGGAAGATAGATCCCAGCTACAGTAGTAAGTAGGTCCCCATGCAGTCTAGCAGCCAGCACGGTGTCACATTTGCAGCTGCTTTCCTGTGGGAGCTATCTTCAATACCACACTTTTTCTTCTCAGCTCCCATTGAAAAAACTACATTTTGTCAGTTAAGGTATACCGCTGAGTATGGGAGCTACAAGAAAGCAAGAAGATAGATCCCAGCTACAGTAGTAAGTAGGTCCCCATGCAGTCTAGCAGCCAGCACGGTGTCACATTTGCAGCTGCTTTCCTGTGGGAGCTATCTTTAATACCACAGTTTTTCTCCTCAGCTCCCATTGAAAGAATACATTTGTCAGTTAAGGTATACCGCTGAGTATGGGAGCTACAAGAAAGCAGGAAGGCAGACCCCAGCTACAGTAGGTTCCCATGCAGTCTATCAGCCAGCACAGTGTCACATTTGCAACTGCTTTCCTGTGGGAGCTATCTTCAATACCACACTTTTTCTGTTCAGCTCCCATTGAAAAAACTACATTTTGTCAGTTAAGGTATACAACTGAGTATGGGAGCTACAAGAAAGCAGGAAGATAGATCCCAGCTACAGTAGTAAGTAGGTCCCCATGCAGTCTATCAGCCAGCACGGTGTCACATTTGCAGCTGCTTTCCTGTGGGAGCTATCTTCAATACCACACTTTTTCTGTTCAGCTCCCATTGAAAGAATACATTTGTCGGTTAAGGTATACCGCTGAGTATGGGAGCTACAAGAAAGCAGGAAGATAGATCCCAGCTACAGTAGTAAGTAGGTCCCCATGCAGTCTAGCAGCCAGCACGGTGTCACATTTGCAGCTGCTTTCCTGTGGGAGCTATCTTCAATACCACACTTTTTCTGTTCAGCTCCCATTGAAAAAATTACATTTTGTCTCTTAAGGTATACCACTGAGTATGGGAGCTACAAGAAAGCAGGAAGATAGATCCCAGCTACAGTAGTAAGTAGGTCCCCATGCAGTCTATCAGCCAGCGCGGTGTCACATTTGCAGCTGCTTTCCTGTGGGAGCTATCTTCAATACCACACTTTTTCTCCTCAGCTCCCATTGAAAGAATACATTTGTCAGTTAAGGTATACCGCTGAGTATGGGAGCTACAAGAAAGCAGGAAGATAGATACCAGCTACAGTAGTAAGTAGGTCCCCATGCAGTCTATCAGCCAGCACGGTGTCACATTTGCAGCTGCTTTCCTGTGGGAGCTATCTTCAATACCACACTTTTTCTGTTCAGCTCCCATTGAAAGAATACATTTGTCAGTTAAGGTATACCACTGAGTATGGGAGCTACAAGAAAGCAGGAAGATAGATCCCAGCTACAGTAGTAAGTAGGTCCCCATGCAGTCTATCAGCCAGCACGGTGTCACATTTGCAGCTGCTTTCCTGTGGGAGCTATCTTCAATACCACACTTTTTCTGTTCAGCTCCCATTGAAAGAATACATTTGTCAGTTAAGGTATACCACTGAGTATGGGAGCTACAAGAAAGCAGGAAGATAGATCCCAGCTACAGTAGTAAGTAGGTCCCCATGCAGTCTAGCAGCCAGCACGGTGTCACATTTGCAGCTGCTTTCCTGTGGGAGCTATCTTCAATACCACACTTTTTCTGTTCAGCTCCCATTGAAAGAATACATTTGTCAGTTAAGGTATACCACTGAGTGTGGGAGCTACAAGAAAGCAGCAAGGCAGACCCCAGCTACAGTAGTAAGTAGGTCCCCATGCAGTCTAGCAGCCAGCACGGTGTCACATTTGCAGCTGCTTTCCTGTGGGAGCTATCTTCAATACCACAATTTTTCTTCTCAGCTCCCATTGAAAGAATACATTTGTCAGTTAAGGTATACAACTGAGTATGGGAGCTACAAGAAAGCAGGAAGATAGATCCCAGCTACAGTAGTAAGTAGGTCCCCATGCAGTCTAGCAGCCAGCACGGTGTCACATTTGCAGCTGCTTTCCTGTGGGAGCTATCTTCAATACCACACTTTTTCTGTTCAGCTCCCATTGAAAGAATACATTTGTCAGTTAAGGTATACCGCTGAGTGTGGGAGCTACAAGAAAGCAGCAAGGCAGACCCCAGCTACAGTAGTAAGTAGGTCCCCATGCAGTCTAGCAGCCAGCACGGTGTCACATTTGCAGCTGCTTTCCTGTGGGAGCTATCTTCAATACCACAATTTTTCTTCTCAGCTCCCATTGAAAAAACTACATTTTGTCAGCTAAGGTATACCGCTGAGTATGGGAGCTACAAGAAAGCAAGAAGATAGATCCCAGCTACAGTAGTAAGTAGGTCCCCATGCAGTCTATCAGCCAGCACGGTGTCACATTTGCAGCTGCTTTCCTGTGGGAGCTATCTTCAAAACCACAGTTTTTCTGTTCAGCTCCCATTGAAAGGATACATTTGTCAGTTAAGGTATACCACTGAGTATGGGAGCTACAAGAAAGCAGGAAGGCAGACCCAAGCTACAGTAGTAAGTAGGTTCCCATGCAGTCTATCAGCCAGCACAGTGTCACATTTGCAGCTGCTTTCCTGTGGGAGCTATCTTCAATACCACACTTTTTCTGTTCAGCTCCCATTGAAAAAACTACATTTTGTCTCTTAAGGTATACAACTGAGTATGGGAGCTACAAGAAAGCAGGAAGGAAGACCACAGATACAGTAGTAAGTAGGTCCCCATGCAGTCTAGCAGCCAGCACGGTGTCACATTTGCAGCTGCTTTCCTGTGGGAGCTATCTTCAATACCACACTTTTTCTGTTCAGCTCCCATTGAAAGAATACATTTGTCGGTTAAGGTATACCGCTGAGTATGGGAGCTACAAGAAAGCAGGAAGATAGATCCCAGCTACAGTAGTAAGTAGGTCCCCATGCAGTCTATCAGCCAGCACGGTGTCACATTTGCAGCTGCTTTCCTGTGGGAGCTATCTTCAATACCACACTTTTTCTGTTCAGCTCCCATTGAAAGAATACATTTGTCAGTTAAGGTATACCACTGAGTATGGGAGCTACAAGAAAGCAGGAAGGCAGACCCCAGCTACAGTAGTAAGTAGGTCCCCATGCAGTCTAGCAGCCAGCACGGTGTCACAGTTGCAGCTGCTTTCCTGTGGGAGCTATCTTCAATACCACACTTTTTCTGTTCAGCTCCCATTGAAAAAACTACATTTTGTCTCTTAAGGTATAGAACTGAGTATGGGAGCTACAAGAAAGCAGGAAGATAGATCCCAGCTACAGTAGTAAGTAGGTCCCCATGCAGTCTATCAGCCAGCACGGTGTCACATTTGCAGCTGCTTTCCTGTGGGAGCTATCTTCAATACCACACTTTTTCTGTTCAGCTCCCATTGAAAGAATACATTTGTCAGTTAAGGTATACCGCTGAGTATGGGAGCTACAAGAAAGCAGGAAGATAGATACCAGCTACAGTAGTAAGTAGGTCCCCATGCAGTCTATCAGCCAGCACGGTGTCACATTTGCAGCTGCTTTCCTGTGGGAGCTATCTTCAATACCACACTTTTTCTGTTCAGCTCCCATTGAAAGAATACATTTGAAAGTTAAGGTATACCACTGAGTATGGGAGCTACAAGAAAGCAGGAAGATAGATCCCAGCTACAGTAGTAAGTAGGTCCCCATGCAGTCTATCAGCCAGCACGGTGTCACATTTGCAGCTGCTTTCCTGTGGGAGCTATCTTCAATACCACACTTTTTCTGTTCAGCTCCCATTGAAAGAATATATTTGTCAGTTAAGGTATACCACTGAGTATGGGAGCTACAAGAAAGCAGGAAGATAGATCCCAGCTACAGTAGTAAGTAGGTCCCCATGCAGTCTATCAGCCAGCACGGTGTCACATTTGCAGCTGCTTTCCTGTGGGAGCTATCTTCAATACCACACTTTTTCTGTTCAGCTCCCATTGAAAGAATACATTTGTCAGTTAAGGTATACCGCTGAGTATGGGAGCTACAAGAAAGCAGGAAGGCAGACCCCAGCTACAGTAGTAAGTAGGTCCCCATGCAGTCTAGCAGCCAGCACGGTGTCACATTTGCAGCTGCTTTCCTGTGGGAGCTATCTTCAATACCACACTTTTTCTGTTCAGCTCCCATTGAAAGAATACATTTGTCAGTTAAGGTATACCGCTGAGTGTGGGAGCTACAAGAAAGCAGCAAGGCAGACCCCAGCTACAGTAGTAAGTAGGTCCCCATGCAGTCTAGCAGCCAGCACGGTGTCACATTTGCAGCTGCTTTCCTGTGGGAGCTATCTTCAATACCACAATTTTTCTTCTCAGCTCCCATTGAAAAAACTACATTTTGTCAGCTAAGGTATACCGCTGAGTATGGGAGCTAAAAGAAAGCAAAAAGATAGGTCCCAGCTACAGTAGTAAGTAGGTCCCCATGCAGTCTATCAGCCAGCACAGTGTCACATTTGCAGCTGCTTTCCTGTGGGAGCTATCTTCAATACCACACTTTTTCTGTTCAGCTCCCATTGAAAAAAACTACATTTTGTCGGTTAAGGTATAAAACTGAGTATGGGAGCTACAAGAAAGCAGGAAGATAGATCCCAGCTACAGTAGTAAGTAGGTCCCCATGCAGTCTATCAGCCAGCACGGTGTCACATTTGCAGCTGCTTTCCTGTGGGAGCTATCTTCAATACCACACTTTTTCTGTTCAGCTCCCATTGAAAGAATACATTTGTCAGTTAAGGTATACCGCTGAGTGTGGGAGCTACAAGAAAGCAGGAAGGCAGACCCCAGCTACAGTAGTAAGTAGGTCCCCATGCAGTCTAGCAGCCAGAACGGTGTCACATTTGCAGCTGCTTTCCTGTGGGAGCTATCTTCAATACCACACTTTTTCTCTTCAGCTCCCATTGAAAAAACTACATTTTGTCAGTTAAGGTATACAACTGAGTATGGGAGCTACAAGAAAGCAGGAAGATAGATCCCAGCTACAGTAGTAAGTAGGTCCCCATGCAGTCTAGCAGCCAGCACGGTGTCACATTTGCAGCTGCTTTCCTGTGGGAGCTATCTTCAATACCACACTTTTTCTGTTCAGCTCCTATTGAAAAAACTACATTTTGTCTCTTAAGGTATATAACTGAGTATGGGAGCTACAAGAAAGCAGGAAGATAGATCCCAGCTACAGTAGTAAGTAGGTCCCCATGCAGTCTATCAGCCAGCACGGTGTCACATTTGCAGCTGCTTTCCTGTGGGAGCTATCTTCAATACCACACTTTTTCTTCTCAGCTCCCATTGAAAAAACTACATTTTGTCAGTTAAGGTATACCGCTGAGTATGGGAGCTACAAGAAAGCAGGAAGGCAGACCCCAGCTACAGTAGTAAGTATGTCCCCATGCAGTCTATCAGCCAGCACGGTGTCACATTTGCAGCTGCTTTCCTGTGGGAGCTATCTTCAATACCACACTTTTTCTGTTCAGCTCCCATTGAAAGAATACATTTGTCAGTTAAGGTATACCACTGAGTATGGGAGCTACAAGAAAGCAGGAAGGAAGACCCCAGCTACAGTAGTAAGTAGGTCCCCATGCAGTCTAGCAGCCAGCACGGTGTCACATTTGCAGCTGCTTTCCTGTGGGAGCTATCTTCAATACCACACTTTTTCTGTTCAGCTCCCATTGAAAAAACTACATTTTGTCTCTTAAGGTATAGAACTGAGTATGGGAGCTACAAGAAAGCAGGAAGGTAGATCCCAGCTACAGTAGTAAGTAGGTCCCCATGCAGTCTATCAGCCAGCACGGTGTCACATTTGCAGCTGCTTTCCTGTGGGAGCTATCTTCAATACCACAGTTTTTCTCCTAAACTCCCATTGAAAGAATACATTTGTTAGTTAAGGTATACCGCTGAGTATGGGAGCTACAAGAAAGCAGGAAGGAAGACCCCAGCTACAGTAGTTAGTAGGTCCCCATGCAGTCTAGTAGCCAGCACGGTGTCACATTTGCAGCTGCTTTCCTGTGGGAGCTATCTTCAATACCACACTTTTTCTTCTCAGCTCCCATTGAAAAAACTACATTTTGTCAGTTAAGGTATACCCCTGAGTATGGGAGCTACAAGAAAGCAGGAAGGCAGACCCCAGCTACAGTAGTAAGTAGGTCCCCATGCAGTCTATCAGCCAGCACGGTGTCACATTTGCAGCTGCTTTCCTGTGGGAGCTATCTTCAATACAAAACTTTTTCTTCTCAGCTCCCATTGAAAAAACTACATTTTGTCAGTTAAGGTATACCCCTGAGTATGGGAGCTACAAAAAGCAGGAAGATAGATACCAGCTACAGTAGTAAGTAGGTCCCCATGCAGTCTATCAGCCAGCACGGTGTCACATTTGCAGCTGCTTTCCTGTGGGAGCTATCTTCAATACCACACTTTTTCTGTTCAGCTCCCATTGAAAGAATACATTTGTCAGTTATGGTATACTACTGAGAATGGGAGCTACAAGAAAGCAGGAAGGCAGACCCCAGCTACAGTAGTAAGTAGGTCCCCATGCAGTCTATCAGAAAGCATGGTGTCACATTTGCAGCTGCTTTCCTGTGGGAGCTATCTTCAATACCACAGTTTTTCTTCTCAGCTCCCATTGAAAGAATACATTTGTCAGTTAAGGTATACCACTGAGTATGGGAGCTACAAGAAAGCAGGAAGGCAGACCCCAGCTACAGTAGTAAGTAGGTCCCCATGCAGTCTATCAGCCAGCACGGTGTAACATTTGCAGCTGCTTTCCTGTGGGAGCTATCTTCAATACCACAGTTTTTCTCCTCAGCTCCCATTGAAAAAACTCCATTTTGTCTCTTAAGGTATACAACTGAGTATGGGAGCTACAAGAAAGCAGGAAGATAGATCCCAGCTACAGTAGTAAGTAGGTCCCCATGCAGTCTATCAGCCAGCACGGTGTCACATTTGCAGCTGCTTTCCTGTGGGAGCTATCTTCAATACCACACTTTTTCTGTTCAGCTCCCTTTGAAAGAATACATTTGTCAGTTAAGGTATACCGCTGAGTATGGGAGCTACAAAAAGCAGGAAGATAGATACCAGCTACAGTAGTAAGTAGGTCCCCATGCAGTCTATCAGCCAGCACGGTGTCACATTTGCAGCTGCTTTCCTGTGGGAGCTATCTTCAATACCACACTTTTTCTGTTCAGCTCCCATTGAAAGAATACATTTGTCAGTTAAGGTATACCACTGAGTATGGGAGCTACAAGAAAGCAGGAAGGCAGACCCCAGCTACAGTAGTAAGTATGTCCCCATGCAGTCTATCAGCCAGCACGGTGTCACATTTGCAGCTGCTTTCCTGTGGGAGCTATCTTCAATACCACACTTTTTCTTCTCAGCTCCCATTGAAAAAACTACATTTTGTCAGTTAAGGTATACCGTTGAGTATGGGAGCTACAAGAAAGCAGGAAGATAGATTCCAGCTACAGTAGTAAGTAGGTCCCCATGCAGTCTAGCAGCCAGCACGGTGTCACATTTGCAGCTGCTTTCCTGTGGGAGCTATCTTCAATACCACACTTTTTCTGTTCAGCTCCCATTGAAAGAATACATTTGTCAGTTAAGGTATACCACTGAGTATGGGAGCTACAAGAAAGCAGGAAGGAAGACCCCAACTACAGTAGTAAGTAGGTCCCCATGCAGTCTAGCAGCCAGCACGGTGTCACATTTGCAGCTGCTTTCCTGTGGGAGCTATCTTCAATACCACACTTTTTCTGTTCAGCTCCCATTGAAAAAACTACATTTTGTCTCTTAAGGTATAGAACTGAGTATGGGAGCTACAAGAAAGCAGGAAGATAGATCCCAGCTACAGTAGTAAGTAGGTCCCCATGCAGTCTAGCAGCCAGCACGGTGTCACATTTGCAGCTGCTTTCCTGTGGGAGCTATCTTCAATACCACACTTTTTCTTCTCAGCTCCCATTGAAAAAACTACATTTTGTCAGTTAAGGTATACCACTGAGTATGGGAGCTACAAGAAAGCAGGAAGGCAGACCCCAGCTACAGTAGTAAGTAGGTCCCCATGCAGTCTAGCAGCCAGCACGGTGTCACATTTGCAGCTGCTTTCCTGTGGGAGTTATCTTCAATACCACACTTTTTCTGTTCAGCTCCCATTGCAAGAATACATTTGTCAGTTAAGGTATACCGCTGAGTATGGGAGCTACAAGAAAGCAGGAAGGCAGACCCCAGCTACAGTAGTAAGTATGTCCCCATGCAGTCTATCAGCCAGCACGGTGTGACATTTGCAGCTGCTTTCCTGTGGGAGCTATCTTCAATACCACACTTTTTCTGTTCAGCTCCCATTGAAAGAATACATTTGTCAGTTAAGGTATACCACTGAGTATGGGAGCTACAAGAAAGCAGGAAGGAAGACCCCAGCTACAGTAGTAAGTAGGTCCCCATGCAGTCTAGCAGCCAGCACGGTGTCACATTTGCAGCTGCTTTCCTGTGGGAGCTATCTTCAATACCACACTTTTTCTGTTCAGCTCCCATTGAAAAAACTACATTTTGTCTCTTAAGGTATAGAACTGAGTATGGGAGCTACAAGAAAGCAGGAAGGTAGATCCCAGCTACAGTAGTAAGTAGGTCCCCATGCAGTCTAGCAGCCAGCACGGTGTCACATTTGCAGCTGCTTTCCTGTGGGAGCTATCTTCAATACCACACTTTTTCTATTCAGCTCCATTGAAAGAATACATTTGTCAGTTAAGGTATACCGCTGAGTATGGGAGCTACAAGAAAGCAGGAAGATAGATCCCAGCTACAGTAGTAAGTAGGTCCCCATGCAGTCTATCAGCCAGCACGGTGTCACATTTGCAGCTGCTTTCCTGTGGGAGCTATCTTCAATACCACAGTTTTTCTCCTAAACTCCCATTGAAAGAATACATTTGTCAGTTAAGGTATACCGCTGAGTATGGGAGCTACAAGAAAGCAGGAAGGAAGACCCCAGCTACAGTAGTTAGTAGGTCCCCATGCAGTCTAGTAGCCAGCACGGTGTCACATTTGCAGCTGCTTTCCTGTGGGAGCTATCTTCAATACCACACTTTTTCTTCTCAGCTCCCATTGAAAAAACTACATTTTGTCAGTTAAGGTATACCCCTGAGTATGGGAGCTACAAGAAAGCAGGAAGGCAGACCCCAGCTACAGTAGTAAGTAGGTCCCCATGCAGTCTATCAGCCAGCACGGTGTCACATTTGCAGCTGCTTTCCTGTGGGAGCTATCTTCAATACAAAACTTTTTCTTCTCAGCTCCCATTGAAAAAACTACATTTTGTCAGTTTAGGTATACCGCTGAGTATGGGAGCTACAAAAAGCAGGAAGATAGATACCAGCTACAGTAGTAAGTAGGTCCCCATGCAGTCTAGCAGCCAGCACGGTGTCACATTTGCAGCTGCTTTCCTGTGGGAGCTATCTTCAATACCACACTTTTTCTGTTCAGCTCCCATTGAAAGAATACATTTGTCAGTTAAGGCATACCGATGAGTGTGGGAGCTACAAGAAAGCAGGAAGGCAGACCCCAGCTACAGTAGTAAGTATGTCCCCATGCAGTCTATCAGCCAGCACGGTGTGACATTTGCAGCTGCTTTCCTGTGGGAGCTATCTTCAATACCACACTTTTTCTGTTCAGCTCCCATTGAAAGAATACATTTGTCAGTTAAGGTATACCACTGAGTATGGGAGCTACAAGAAAGCAGGAAGGAAGACCCCAGCTACAGTAGTAAGTAGGTCCCCATGCAGTCTAGCAGCCAGCACGGTGTCACATTTGCAGCTGCTTTCCTGTGGGAGCTATCTTCAATACCACACTTTTTCTGTTCAGCTCCCATTGAAAAAACTACATTTTGTCTCTTAAGGTATAGAACTGAGTATGGGAGCTACAAGAAAGCAGGAAGGTAGATCCCAGCTACAGTAGTAAGTAGGTCCCCATGCAGTCTAGCAGCCAGCACGGTGTCACATTTGCAGCTGCTTTCCTGTGGGAGCTATCTTCAATACCACACTTTTTCTATTCAGCTCCATTGAAAGAATACATTTGTCAGTTAAGGTATACCGCTGAGTATGGGAGCTACAAGAAAGCAGGAAGATAGATCCCAGCTACAGTAGTAAGTAGGTCCCCATGCAGTCTATCAGCCAGCACGGTGTCACATTTGCAGCTGCTTTCCTGTGGGAGCTATCTTCAATACCACAGTTTTTCTCCTAAACTCCCATTGAAAGAATACATTTGTCAGTTAAGGTATACCGCTGAGTATGGGAGCTACAAGAAAGCAGGAAGGAAGACCCCAGCTACAGTAGTTAGTAGGTCCCCATGCAGTCTAGTAGCCAGCACGGTGTCACATTTGCAGCTGCTTTCCTGTGGGAGCTATCTTCAATACCACACTTTTTCTTCTCAGCTCCCATTGAAAAAACTACATTTTGTCAGTTAAGGTATACCCCTGAGTATGGGAGCTACAAGAAAGCAGGAAGGCAGACCCCAGCTACAGTAGTAAGTAGGTCCCCATGCAGTCTATCAGCCAGCACGGTGTCACATTTGCAGCTGCTTTCCTGTGGGAGCTATCTTCAATACAAAACTTTTTCTTCTCTGCTCCCATTGAAAAAACTACATTTTGTCAGTTTAGGTATACCGCTGAGTATGGGAGCTACAAAAAGCAGGAAGATAGATACCAGCTACAGTAGTAAGTAGGTCCCCATGCAGTCTAGCAGCCAGCACGGTGTCACATTTGCAGCTGCTTTCCTGTGGGAGCTATCTTCAATACCACACTTTTTCTGTTCAGCTCCCATTGAAAGAATACATTTGTCAGTTAAGGCATACCGATGAGTGTGGGAGCTACAAGAAAGCAGGAAGGCAGACCCCAGCTACAGTAGTAAGTAGGTCCCCATGCAGTCTAGCAGCCAGCACGGTGTCACATTTGCAGCTGCTTTCCTGTGGGAGCTATCTTCAATACCACAGTTTTTCTCCTCAGCTCCCATTGAAAGAATACATTTGTCAGTTAAGGTTTACCACTGATTATGGGAGCTACAAGAAAGCAGGAAGATAGATCCCAGCTACAGTAGTAAGTAGGTCCCCATGCAGTCTAGCAGCCAGCACGGTGTCACATTTGCAGCTGCTTTCCTGTGGGAGCTATCTTCAATACCACACTTTTTCTGTTCAGCTCCCATTGAAAGAATACATTTGTCAGTTAAGGTATACCACTGAGTATGGGAGGTACAAGAAAGCAGGAAGGCAGACCCCAGCTACAGTAGTAAGTAGGTCCCCATGCAGTCTAGCAGCCAGCACGGTGTCACATTTGCAGCTGCTTTCCTGTGGGAGCTATCTTCAATACCACACTTTTTCTTCTCAGCTCCCATTGAAAAAACTACATTTTGTCAGTTAAGGTATACCCCTGAGTATGGGAGCTACAAGAAAGCAGGAAGGCAGACCCCAGCTACAGTAGTAAGTAGGTCCCCATGCAGTCTATCAGCCAGCACGGTGTCACATTTGCAGCTGCTTTCCTGTGGGAGCTATCTTCAATACCACACTTTTTCTCCTCAGTTCCCATTGAAAGAATACATTTGTCTCTTAAGGTATACCACTGAGTATGGGAGCTACAAGAAAGCAGGACGGCAGACCCCAACTACATTAGTAAGTAGGTCCCCATGCAGTCTATCAGCCAGCACGGTGTCACATTTGCAGCTGCTTTCCTGTGGGAGCTATCTTCAATACAAAACTTTTTCTTCTCAGCTCCCATTGAAAAAACTACATTTTGTCAGTTAAGGTATACCGCTGAGTATGGGAGCTACAAGAAAGCAGGAAGGAAGACCCCAGCTACAGTAGTAAGTAGGTCCCCATGCAGTCTAGCAGCCAGCACGGTGTCACATTTGCAGCTGCTTTCCTGTGGGAGCTATCTTCAATACCACACTTTTTCTGTTCAGCTCCCATTGAAAGAATACATTTGTCAGTTAAGGCATACCGATGAGTGTGGGAGCTACAAGAAAGCAGGAAGGCAGACCCCAGCTACAGTAGTAAGTAGGTCCCCATGCAGTCTAGCAGCCAGCACGGTGTCACATTTGCAGCTGCTTTCCTGTGGGAGCTATCTTCAATACCACACTTTTTCTGTTCAGCTCCCATTGAAAGAATACATTTGTCAGTTAAGGTATACCACTGAGTATGGGAGCTACAAGAAAGCAGGAAGGCAGACCCCAGCTACAGTAGTAAGTAGGTCCCCATGCAGTCTAGCAGCCAGCACGGTGTCACATTTGCAGCTGCTTTCCTGTGGGAGCTATCTTCAATACCACACTTTTTCTTCTCAGCTCCCATTGAAAAAACTACATTTTGTCAGTTAAGGTATACCACTGAGTATGGGAGCTACAAGAAAGCAGGAAGGCAGACCCCAGCTACAGTAGTAAGTAGGTCCCCATGCAGTCTAGCAGCCAGCACGGTGTCACATTTGCAGCTGCTTTCCTGTGGGAGCTATCTTCAATACCACACTTTTTCTGTTCAGCTCCCATTGAAAAAACTACATTTTGTCTCTTAAGGTATAGAACTGAGTATGGGAGCTACAAGAAAGCAGGAAGGTAGATCCCAGCTACAGTAGTAAGTAGGTCCCCATGCAGTCTAGCAGCCAGCACGGTGTCACATTTGCAGCTGCTTTCCTGTGGGAGCTATCTTCAATACCACACTTTTTCTGTTCAGCTCCATTGAAAGAATACATTATTCAGTTAAGGTATACCGCTGAGTATGGGAGCTACAAGAAAGCAGGAAGATAGATCCCAGCTACAGTAGTAAGTAGGTCCCCATGCAGTCTATCAGCCAGCACGGTGTCACATTTGCAGCTGCTTTCCTGTGGGAGCTATCTTCAATACAAAACTTTTTCTTCTCAGCTCCCATTGAAAAAACTACATTTTGTCAGTTAAGGTATACCGCTGAGTATGGGAGCTACAAAAAGCAGGAAGATAGATACCAGCTACAGTAGTAAGTAGGTCCCCATGCAGTCTATCAGCCAGCACGGTGTCACATTTGCAGCTGCTTTCCTGTGGGAGCTATCTTCAATACCACACTTTTTCTGTTCAGCTCCCATTGAAAGAATACATTTGTCAGTTATGGTATAGTACTGAGAATGGGAGCTACAAGAAAGCAGGAAGGCAGACCCCAGCTACAGTAGTAAGTAGGTCCCCATGCAGTCTATCAGCCAGCACGGTGTCACATATGCAGCTGCTTTCCTGTGGGAGCTATCTTCAATACCACACTTTTTCTTCTCAGCTCCCATTGAAAAAACTACATTTTGTCAGTTAAGGTATACCACTGAGTATGGGAGCTACAAGAAAGCAGGAAGGCAGACCCCAGCTACAGTAGTAAGTAGGTCCCCATGCAGTCTAGCAGCCAGCACGGTGTCACATTTGCAGCTGCTTTCCTGTGGGAGCTATCTTCAATACCACACTTTTTCTGTTCAGCTCCCATTGAAAGAATACATTTGTCAGTTAAGGTATACCGCTGAGTATGGGAGCTACAAGAAAGCAGGAAGGCAGACCCCAGCTACAGTAGTAAGTAGGTCCCCATGCAGTCTAGCAGCCAGCACGGTGTCACATTTGCAGCTGCTTTCCTGTGGGAGCTATCTTCAATACCACACTTTTTCTGTTCAGCTCCATTGAAAGAATACATTTGTCAGTTAAGGTATACCGCTGAGTATGGGAGCTACAAGAAAGCAGGAAGATAGATCCCAGCTACAGTAGTAAGTAGGTCCCCATGCAGTCTATCAGCCAGCACGGTGTCACATTTGCAGCTGCTTTCCTGTGGGAGCTATCTTCAATACAAAACTTTTTCTTCTCAGCTCCCATTGAAAAAACTACATTTTGTCAGTTAAGGTATGCCGCTGAGTATGGGAGCTACAAAAAGCAGGAAGATAGATACCAGCTACAGTAGTAAGTAGGTCCCCATGCAGTCTATCAGCCAGCACGGTGTCACATTTGCAGCTGCTTTCCTGTGGGAGCTATCTTCAATACCACACTTTTTCTGTTCAGCTCCCATTGAAAGAATACATTTGTCAGTTATGGTATACTACTGAGAATGGGAGCTACAAGAAAGCAGGAAGGCAGACCCCAGCTACAGTAGTAAGTAGGTCCCCATGCAGTCTATCAGCCAGCACGGTGTCACATTTGCAGCTGCTTTCCTGTGGGAGCTATCTTCAATACCACACTTTTTCTGTTCAGCTCCCATTGAAAGAATACATTTGTCAGTTAAGGTATACCACTGAGTATGGGAGCTACAAGAAAGCAGGAAGGCAGACCCCAGCTACAGTAGTAAGTAGGTCCCCATGCAGTCTATCAGCCAGCACGGTGTCACATTTGCAGCTGCTTTCCTGTGGGAGCTATCTTCAATACCACACTTTTTCTTCTCAGCTCCCATTGAAAAAACTACATTTTGTCAGTTAAGGTATACCACTGAGTATGGGAGCTACAAGAAAGCAGGAAGGCAGACCCCAGCTACAGTAGTAAGTAGGTCCCCATGCAGTCTAGCAGCCAGCACGGTGTCACATTTGCAGCTGCTTTCCTGTGGGAGCTATCTTCAATACCACACTTTTTCTGTTCAGCTCCCATTGAAAGAATACATTTGTCAGTTAAGGTATACCGCTGAGTATGGGAGCTACAAGAAAGCAGGAAGGAAGACCCCAGCTACAGTAGTAAGTAGGTCCCCATGCAGTCTATCAGCCAGCACGGTGTCACATTTGCAGCTGCTTTCCTGTGGGAGCTATCTTCAATACCACACTTTTTCTGTTCAGCTCCCATTGAAAGAATACATTTGTCAGTTAAGGTATACCACTGAGTATGGGAGCTACAAGAAAGCAGGAAGGAAGACCCCAGCTACAGTAGTAAGTAGGTCCCCATGCAGTCTAGCAGCCAGCACGGTGTCACATTTGCAGCTGCTTTCCTGTGGGAGCTATCTTCAATACCACACTTTTTCTGTTCAGCTCCCATTGAAAAAACTACATTTTGTCTCTTAAGGTATAGAACTGAGTATGGGAGCTACAAGAAAGCAGGAAGGTAGATCCCAGCTACAGTAGTAAGTAGGTCCCCATGCAGTCTATCAGCCAGCACGGTGTCACATTTGCAGCTGCTTTCCTGTGGGAGCTATCTTCAATACCACACTTTTTCTGTTCAGCTCCATTGAAAGAATACATTTGTCAGTTAAGGTATACCGCTGAGTATGGGAGCTACAAGAAAGCAGGAAGATAGATCCCAGCTACAGTAGTAAGTAGGTCCCCATGCAGTCTATCAGCCAGCACAGTGTCACATTTGCAGCTGCTTTCCTGTGGGAGCTATCTTCAATACCACAGTTTTTCTCCTAAACTCCCATTGAAAGAATACATTTGTCAGTTAAGGTATACCGCTGAGTATGGGAGCTACAAGAAAGCAGGAAGGAAGACCCCAGCTACAGTAGTTAGTAGGTCCCCATGCAGTCTAGTAGCCAGCACGGTGTCACATTTGCAGCTGCTTTCCTGTGGGAGCTATCTTCAATACCACACTTTTTCTTCTCAGCTCCCATTGAAAAAACTACATTTTGTCAGTTAAGGTATACCCCTGAGTATGGGAGCTACAAGAAAGCAGGAAGGCAGACCCCAGCTACAGTAGTAAGTAGGTCCCCATGCAGTCTAGCAGCCAGCACGGTGTCACATTTGCAGCTGCTTTCCTGTGGGAGCTATCTTCAATACCACAGTTTTTCTCCTCAGCTCCCATTGAAAAAACTACATTTTGTCAGTTAAGGTATACCGCTGAGTATGGGAGCTACAAAAAGCAGGAAGATAGATACCAGCTACAGTAGTAAGTAGGTCCCCATGCAGTCTATCAGCCAGCACGGTGTCACATTTGCAGCTGCTTTCCTGTGGGAGCTATCTTCAATACCACACTTTTTCTGTTCAGCTCCCATTGAAAGAATACATTTGTCAGTTATGGTATACTACTGAGAATGGGAGCTACAAGAAAGCAGGAAGGCAGACCCCAGCTACAGTAGTAAGTAGGTCCCCATGCAGTCTATCAGAAAGCATGGTGTCACATTTGCAGCTGCTTTCCTGTGGGAGCTATCTTCAATACCACAGTTTTTCTTCTCAGCTCCCATTGAAAGAATACATTTGTCAGTTAAGGTATACCACTGAGTATGGGAGCTACAAGAAAGCAGGAAGGAAGACCCCAGTTACAGTAGTTAGTAGGTCCCCATGCAGTCTATCAGCCAGCACGGTGTCACATTTGCAGCTGCTTTCCTGTGGGAGCTATCTTCAATACCACACTTTTTCTGTTCAGCTCTCATTGAAAGAATACATTTGTCAGTTAAGGTATACCACTGAGTATGGGAGCTACAAGAAAGCAGGAAGGCAGACCCCAGCTACAGTAGTAAGTAGGTCCCCATGCAGTCTAGCAGCCAGCACGGTGTCACATTTGCAGCTGCTTTCCTGTGGGAGCTATCTTCAATACCACACTTTTTTTTCTCAGCTCCCATTGAAAAAACTACATTTTGTCAGTTAAGGTATACCCCTGAGTATGGGAGCTACAAGAAAGCAGGAAGGCAGACCCCAGCTACAGTAGTAAGTAGGTCCCCATGCAGTCTATCAGCCAGCACGGTGTCACATTTGCAGCTGCTTTCCTGTGGGAGCTATCTTCAATACCACACTTTTTCTCCTCAGTTCCCATTGAAAGAATACATTTGTCTCTTAAGGTATACCACTGAGTATGGGAGCTACAAGAAAGCAGGACGGCAGACCCCAACTACATTAGTAAGTAGGTCCCCATGCAGTCTATCAGCCAGCACGGTGTCACATTTGCAGCTGCTTTCCTGTGGGAGCTATCTTCAATACCACAGTTTTTCTCCTCAGCTCCCATTGAAAGAATACATTTGTCAGTTAAGGTTTACCACTGATTATGGGTGGTACAAGAAAGCAGGAAGATAGATCCCAGCTACAGTAGTAAGTAGGTCCCCATGCAGTCTAGCAGCCAGCACGGTGTCACATTTGCAGCTGCTTTCCTGTGGGAGCTATCTTCAATACCACACTTTTTCTGTTCAGCTCCCATTGAAAGAATACATTTGTCAGTTAAGGTATACCACTGAGTATGGGAGGTACAAGAAAGCAGGAAGGCAGACCCCAGCTACAGTAGTAAGTAGGTCCCCATGCAGTCTAGCAGCCAGCACGGTGTCACATTTGCAGCTGCTGTCCTGTGGGAGCTATCTTCAATACCACACTTTTTCTTCTCAGCTCCCATTGAAAAAACTACATTTTGTCAGTTAAGGTATACCACTGAGTATGGGAGCTACAAGAAAGCAGGAAGGCAGACCCCAGCTACAGTAGTAAGTAGGTCCCCATGCAGTCTAGCAGCCAGCACGGTGTCACATTTGCAGCTGCTTTCCTGTGGGAGCTATCTTCAATACCACACTTTTTCTGTTCAGCTCCCATTGCAAGAATACATTTGTCAGTTAAGGTATACCGCTGAGTATGGGAGCTACAAGAAAGCAGGAAGGAAGACCCCAGCTACAGTAGTAAGTATGTCCCCATGCAGTCTATCAGCCAGCACGGTGTCACATTTGCAGCTGCTTTCCTGTGGGAGCTATCTTCAATACCACACTTTTTCTGTTCAGCTCCCATTGAAAGAATACATTTGTCAGTTAAGGTATACCACTGAGTATGGGAGCTACAAGAAAGCAGGAAGGCAGACCCCAGCTACAGTAGTAAGTAGGTCCCCATGCAGTCTATCAGCCAGCACGGTGTCACATTTGCAGCTGCTTTCCTGTGGGAGCTATCTTCAATACCACAGTTTTTCTCCTAAACTCCCATTTAAAGAATACATTTGTCAGTTAAGGTATACCGCTGAGTATGGGAGCTACAAGAAAGCAGGAAGGAAGACCCCAGCTACAGTAGTTAGGAGGTCCCCATGCAGTCTAGTAGCCAGCACGGTGTCACATTTGCAGCTGCTTTCCTGTGGGAGCTATCTTCAATACCACACTTTTTCTTCTCAGCTCCCATTGAAAAAACTACATTTTGTCAGTTAAGGTATACCCCTGAGTATGGGAGCTACAAGAAAGCAGGAAGGCAGACCCCAGCTACAGTAGTAAGTAGGTCCCCATGCAGTCTATCAGCCAGCACGGTGTAACATTTGCAGCTGCTTTCCTGTGGGAGCTATCTTAAATACCACAGTTTTTCTCCTCAGCTCCCATTGAAAAAACTACATTTTGTCTCTTAAGGTATACAACTGAGTATGGGAGCTACAAGAAAGCAGGAAGATAGATCCCAGCTACAGTAGTAAGTAGGTCCCCATGCAGTCTAGCAGCCAGCACGGTGTCACATTTGCAGCTGCTTTCCTGTGGGAGCTATCTTCAATACCACACTTTTTCTGTTCAGCTCCCATTGAAAGAATACATTTGTCAGTTAAGGTATACCGCTGAGTATGGGAGCTACAAGAAAGCAGGAAGATAGATCCCAGCTACAGTAGTAAGTAGGTCCCCATGCAGTCTATCAGCCAGCACGGTGTCACATTTGCAGCTGCTTTCCTGTGGGAGCTATCTTCAATACCACACTTTTTCTTCTCAGCTCCCATTGAAAAAACTACATTTTGTCAGTTAAGGTATACCGTTGAGTATGGGAGCTACAAGAAAGCAGGAAGATAGATTCCAGCTACAGTAGTAAGTAGGTCCCCATGCAGTCTAGCAGCCAGCACGGTGTCACATTTGCAGCTGCTTTCCTGTGGGAGCTATCTTCAATACCACACTTTTTCTGTTCAGCTCCCATTGAAAGAATACATTTGTCTCTTAAGGTATACCACTGACTATGGGAGCTACAAGAAAGCAGGAAGGCAGACCCCAGCTACAGTAGTAAGTAGGTCCCCATGCAGTCTATCAGCCAGCACGGTGTCACATTTGCAGCTGCTTTCCTGTGGGAGCTATCTTCAATACCACACTTTTTATTCTCAGCTCCCATTAAAAAAACTACATTTTGTCAGTTAAGGTATACCGTTGAGTATGGGAGCTACAAGAAAGCAGGAAGATAGATCCCAGCTACAGTAGTAAGTAGGTCCCCATGCAGTCTAGCAGCCAGCACAGTGTCACATTTGCAGCTGCTTTCCTGTGGGAGCTATCTTCAATACCACAGTTTTTCTCCTCAGCTCCCATTGAAAGAATACATTTGTCAGTTAAGGTATACCACTGAGTATGGGAGCTACAAGAAAGCAGGAAGGCAGACCCCAGCTACAGTAGTAAGTAGGTCCCCATGCAGTCTAGCAGCCAGCACGGTGTCACATTTGCAGCTGCTTTCCTGTGGGAGCTATCTTCAATACCACACTTTTTCTGTTCAGCTCCCATTGAAAAAACTACATTTTGTCTCTTAAGGTATAGAACTGAGTATGGGAGCTACAAGAAAGCAGGAAGATAGATCCCAGCTACAGTAGTAAGTAGGTCCCCATGCAGTCTAGCAGCCAGCACGGTGTCACATTTGCAGCTGCTTTCCTGTGGGAGCTATCTTCAATACCACACTTTTTCTGTTCAGCTCCATTGAAAGAATACATTTGTCAGTTAAGGTATACCGCTGAGTATGGGAGCTACAAGAAAGCAGGAAGATAGATCCCAGCTACAGTAGTAAGTAGGTCCCCATGCAGTCTATCAGCCAGCACGGTGTCACATTTGCAGCTGCTTTCCTGTGGGAGCTATCTTCAATACCACACTTTTTCTGTTCAGCTCTCATTGAAAGAATACATTTGTCAGTTAAGGTATACCGCTGAGTATGGGAGCTACAAGAAAGCAGGAAGGCAGACCCCAGCTACAGTAGTAAGTAGGTCCCCATGCAGTCTATCAGCCAGCACGGTGTCACATTTGCAGCTGCTTTCCTGTGGGAGCTATCTTCAATACCACAGTTTTTTTTCTCAGCTCCCATTGAAAAAACTACATTTTGTCAGTTAAGGTATACCCCTGAGTATGGGAGCTACAAGAAAGCAGGAAGGCAGACCCCAGCTACAGTAGTAAGTAGGTCCCCATGCAGTCTATCAGCCAGCACGGTGTCACATTTGCAGCTGCTTTCCTGTGGGAGCTATCTTCAATACCACACTTTTTCTCCTCAGTTCCCTTTGAAAGAATACATTTGTCTCTTAAGGTATACCACTGAGTATGGGAGCTACAAGAAAGCAGGACGGCAGACCCCAACTACATTAGTAAGTAGGTCCCCATGCAGTCTATCAGCCAGCACGGTGTCACATTTGCAGCTGCTTTCCTGTGGGAGCTATCTTCAATACAAAACTTTTTCTTCTCAGCTCCCATTGAAAAAACTACATTTTGTCAGTTAAGGTATACCGCTGAGTATGGGAGCTACAAAAAGCAGGAAGATAGATACCAGCTACAGTAGTAAGTAGGTCCTCATGCAGTCTATCAGCCAGCACGGTGTCACATTTGCAGCTGCTTTCCTGTGGGAGCTATCTTCAATACCACACTTTTTCTGTTCAGCTCCCATTGAAAGAATACATTTGTCAGTTATGGTATACTACTGAGAATGGGAGCTACAAGAAAGCAGGAAGGCAGACCCCAGCTACAGTAGTAAGTAGGTCCCCATGCAGTCTATCAGAAAGCATGGTGTCACATTTGCAGCTGCTTTCCTGTGGGGGCTATCTTCAATACCACACTTTTTCTTCTCAGCTCCCATTGAAAGAATACATTTGTCAGTTAAGGTATACCAGTGAGTATGGGAGCTACAAGAAAGCAGGAAGGAAGACCCCAGTTACAGTAGTTAGTAGGTCCCCATGCAGTCTATCAGCCAGCACGGTGTCACATTTGCAGCTGCTTTCCTGTGGGAGCTATCTTCAATACCACACTTTTTCTGTTCAGCTCTCATTGAAAGAATACATTTGTCAGTTAAGGTATACCACTGAGTATGGGAGCTACAAGAAAGCAGGAAGGCAGACCCCAGCTACAGTAGTAAGTAGGTCCCCATGCAGTCTAGCAGCCAGCACGGTGTCACATTTGCAGCTGCTTTCCTGTGGGAGCTATCTTCAATACCACAGTTTTTCTCCTCACCTCCCATTGAAAAAACTACATTTTGTCTCTTAAGGTATACCACTGAGTATGGCAGCTACAAGAAAGCAGGAAGGCAGACCCCAGCTACAGTAGTAAGTAGGTCCCCATGCAGTCTATCAGCCAGCACGGTGTAACATTTGCAGCTGCTTTCCTGTGGGAGCTATCTTCAATACCACAGTTTTTCTGCTCAGCTCCCATTGAAAAAACTACATTTTGTCTCTTAAGGTATACAACTGAGTATGGGAGCTACAAGAAAGCAGGAAGATAGATCTCAGCTACAGTAGTAAGTAGGTCCCATGCAGTCTATCAGCCAGCACGGTGTCACATTTGCAGCTGCTTTCCTGTGGGAGCTATCTTCAATACCAAACTTTTTCTTCTCAACTCCCATTGAAAAAACTGCATTTTGGCAGTTAAGGTATACCGCTGAGTATGGGAGCTACAAGAAAGACGGAAGGCAGACCCCAGCTACAGTAGTAAGTATGTCCCCATGCAGTCTATCAGCCAGCACGGTGTC
The DNA here is from genome assembly GCF_028858725.1 of Colius striatus. Lineage (NCBI taxonomy): Eukaryota > Metazoa > Chordata > Aves > Coliiformes > Coliidae > Colius > Colius striatus. The sequence goes on from NC_084780.1 coordinate 1,693,809, forward strand.
ACATTTGCAGCTGCTTTCCTGTGGGAGCTATCTTCAATACCACAGTTTTTCTGTTCAGCTCCCATTGAAAGAATACATTTGTCAGTTAAGGTATACCACTGAGTATGGGAGCTACAAGAAAGCAGGAAGGCAGACCCCAGCTACAGTAGTAAGTAGGTCCCCATGCAGTCTATCAGCCAGCACGGTGTCACATTTGCAGCTGCTTTCCTGTGGGAGCTATCTTCAATACCACACTTTTTCTCCTCAGTTCCCATTGAAAGAATACATTTGTCTCTTAAGGTATACCACTGACTATGGGAGCTACAAGAAAGCAGGAAGGCAGACCCCAGCTACAGTAGTAAGTAGGTCCCCATGCAGTCTAGCAGCCAGCACGGTGTCACATTTGCAGCTGCTTTCCTGTGGGAGCTATCTTCAATACCACACTTTTTCTTCTCAGCTCCCATTGAAAAAACTACATTTTGTCAGTTAAGGTATACCGTTGAGTATGGGAGCTACAAGAAAGCAGGAAGATAGATTCCAGCTACAGTAGTAAGTAGGTCCCCATGCAGTCTAGCAGCCAGCACGGTGTCACATTTGCAGCTGCTTTCCTGTGGGAGCTATCTTCAATACCACACTTTTTCTCCTCAGTTCCCATTGAAAGAATACATTTGTCAGTTAAGGTATACCACTGAGTATGGGAGCTACAAGAAAGCAGGAAGGCAGACCCCAGCTACAGTAGTAAGTAGGTCCCCATGCAGTCTAGCAGCCAGCACGGTGTCACATTTGCAGCTGCTTTCCTGTGGGAGCTATCTTCAATACCACACTTTTTCTTCTCAGCTCCCATTGAAAAAACTACATTTTGTCAGTTAAGGTATACCGTTGAGTATGGGAGCTACAAGAAAGCAGGAAGATACATCCCAGCTACAGTAGTAAGTAGGTCCCCATGCAGTCTAGCAGCCAGCACAGTGTCACATTTGCAGCTGCTTTCCTGTGGGAGCTATCTTCAATACCACAGTTTTTCTCCTCAGCTCCCATTGAAAGAATACATTTGTCAGTTAAGGTATACCACTGAGTATGGGAGCTACAAGAAAGCAGGAAGGAAGACCCCAGCTACAGTAGTAAGTAGGTCCCCATGCAGTCTAGCAGCCAGCACGGTGTCACATTTGCAGCTGCTTTCCTGTGGGAGCTATCTTCAATACCACACTTTTTCTCCTCAGTTCCCATTGAAAGAATACATTTGTCTCTTAAGGTATACCACTGAGTATGGGAGCTACAAGAAAGCAGGACGGCACACCCCAACTACAGTAGTAAGTAGGTCCCCATGCAGTCTATCAGCCAGCACGGTGTCACATTTGCAGCTGCTTTCCTGTAGGAGCTATCTTCAATACAAAACTTTTTCTTCTCAGCTCCCATTGAAAAAACTACATTTTGTCAGTTAAGGTATACCGCTGAGTATGGGAGCTACAAAAAGCAGGAAGATAGATACCAGCTACAGTAGTAAGTAGGTCCCCATGCAGTCTATCAGCCAGCACGGTGTCACATTTGCAGCTGCTTTCCTGTGGGAGCTATCTTCAATACCACACTTTTTCTGTTCAGCTCCCATTGAAAGAATACATTTGTCAGTTATGGTATACTACTGAGAATGGCAGCTACAAGAAAGCAGGAAGGCAGACCCCAGCTACAGTAGTAAGTAGGTCCCCATGCAGTCTATCAGAAAGCATGGTGTCACATTTGCAGCTGCTTTCCTGTGGGGGCTATCTTCAATACCACACTTTTTCTTCTCAGCTCCCATTGAAAGAATACATTTGTCAGTTAAGGTATACCACTGAGTATGGGAGCTACAAGAAAGCAGGAAGGAAGACCCCAGTTACAGTAGTTAGTAGGTCCCCATGCAGTCTATCAGCCAGCACGGTGTCACATTTGCAGCTGCTTTCCTGTGGGAGCTATCTTCAATATCACACTTTTTCTGTTCAGCTCTCATTGAAAGAATACATTTGTCAGTTAAGGTATACCACTGAGTATGGGAGCTACAAGAAAGCAGGAAGGCAGACCCCAGCTACAGTAGTAAGTAGGTCCCCGTGCAGTCTAGCAGCCAGCACGGTGTCACATTTGCAGCTGCTTTCCTGTGGGAGCTATCTTCAATACCACAGTTTTTCTCCTCACCTCCCATTGAAAAAACTACGTTTTGTCTCTTAAGGTATACCACTGAGTATGGCAGCTACAAGAAAGCAGGAAGGCAGACCCCAGTTACAGTAGTAAGTAGGTCCCCATGCAGTCTATCAGCCAGCACGGTGTAACATTTGCAGCTGCTTTCCTGTGGGAGCTATCTTCAATACCACAGTTTTTCTCCTCAGCTCCCATTGAAAAAACTACATTTTGTCTCTTAAGGTATAGAACTGAGTATGGGAGCTACAAGAAAGCAGGAAGATAGATCCCAGCTACAGTAGTAAGTAGGTCCCCATGCAGTCTATCAGCCAGCACGGTGTCACATTTGCAGCTGCTTTCCTGTGGGAGCTATCTTCAATACCACACTTTTTCTGTTCAGCTCCCATTGAAAGAATACATTTGTCAGTTAAGGTATACCCCTGAGTATGGGAGCTACAAGAAAGCAGGAAGATAGATCCCAGCTACAGTAGTAAGTAGGTCCCCATGCAGTCTATCAGCCAGCACGGTGTCACATTTGCAGCTGCTTTCCTGTGGGATCTATCTTCAATACCACACTTTTTCTGTTCAGCTCCCATTGAAAGAATACATTTGTCAGTTATGGTATACTACTGAGAATGGGAGCTACAAGAAAGCAGGAAGGCAGACCCCAGCTACAGTAGTAAGTAGGTCCCCATGCATTCTATCAGAAAGCATGGTGTCACATTTGCAGCTCCTTTCCTGTGGGAGCTATCTTCAATACCACAGTTTTTCTTCTCAGCTCCCATTGAAAGAATACATTTGTCAGTTAAGGTATACCACTGAGTATGGGAGCTACAAGAAAGCAGGAAGATAGATCCCAGCTACAGTAGTAAGTAGGTCCCCATGCAGTCTATCAGCCAGCACGGTGTCACATTTGCAGCTGCTTTCCTGTGGGAGCTATCTTCAATACCACAGTTTTTCTGTTCAGCTCCCATTGAAAGAATACATTTGTCAGTTAAGGTATACCGCTGAGTATGGGAGCTACAAGAAAGCAGGAAGATAGATCCCAGCTACAGTAGTAAGTAGGTCCCCATGCAGTCTATCAGCCAGCACGGTGTCACATTTGCAGCTGCTTTCCTGTGGGAGCTATCTTCAATACCACACTTTTTCTCCTCAGCTCCCATTGAAAGAATACATTTGTCAGTTAAGGTATACCGCTGAGTATGGGAGCTACAAGAAAGCAGGAAGGCAGACCCCAGCTACAGTAGTAAGTAGGTCCCCATGCAGTCTATCAGCCAGTACGGTGTGACATTTGCAGCTGCTTTCCTGTGGGAGCTATCTTCAATACCACACTTTTTCTGTTCAGCTCCCATTGAAAGAAGACATTTGTCGGTTAAGGTATACCGCTGAGAATGGGAGCTACAAGAAAGCAGGAAGATAGATCCCAGCTACAGTAGTAAGTAGGTCCCCATGCAGTCTAGCAGCCAGCACGGTGTCACATTTGCACCTGCTTTCCTGTGGGAGCTATCTTCAATAACACAGTTTTTCTGTTCAGCTCCCATTGAAAGAATACATTTGTCAGTTAAGGTATACCACTGAGTATGGGAGCTACAAGAAAGCAGGAAGGAAGACCCCAGTTACAGTAGTTAGTAGGTCCCCATGCAGTCTATCAGCCAGCACGGTGTCACATTTGCAGCTGCTTTCCTGTGGGAGCTATCTTCAATACCACACTTTTTCTGTTCAGCTCTCATTGAAAGAATACATTTGTAAGTTAAGGTATACCACTGAGTATGGGAGCTACAAGAAAGCAGGAAGGCAGACCCCAGCTACAGTAGTAAGTAGGTCCCCATGCAGTCTATCAGCCAGCACGGTGTCACATTTGCAGCTGCTTTCCTGTGGGAGCTATCTTCAATACCACAGTTTTTCTCCTCACCTCCCATTGAAAAAACTACATTTTGTCTCTTAAGGTATACCACTGAGTATGGCAGCTACAAGAAAGCAGGAAGATAGATCCCAGCTACAGTAGTAAGTAGGTCCCCATGCAGTCTAGCAGCCAGCACAGTGTCACATTTGCAGCTGCTTTCCTGTGGGAGCTATCTTCAATACCACAGTTTTTCTCCTCAGCTCCCATTGAAAGAATACATTTGTCAGTTAAGGTATACCACTGAGTATGGGAGCTACAAGAAAGCAGGAAGGAAGACCCCAGCTACAGTAGTAAGTAGGTCCCCATGCAGTCTAGCAGCCAGCACGGTGTCACATTTGCAGCTGCTTTCCTGTGGGAGCTATCTTCAATACCACACTTTTTCTCCTCAGTTCCCATTGAAAGAATACATTTGTCTCTTAAGGTATACCACTGAGTATGGGAGCTACAAGAAAGCAGGACGGCACACCCCAACTACAGTAGTAAGTAGGTCCCCATGCAGTCTATCAGCCAGCACGGTGTCACATTTGCAGCTGCTTTCCTGTAGGAGCTATCTTCAATACAAAACTTTTTCTTCTCAGCTCCCATTGAAAAAACTACATTTTGTCAGTTAAGGTATACCGCTGAGTATGGGAGCTACAAAAAGCAGGAAGATAGATACCAGCTACAGTAGTAAGTAGGTCCCCATGCAGTCTATCAGCCAGCACGGTGTCACATTTGCAGCTGCTTTCCTGTGGGAGCTATCTTCAATACCACACTTTTTCTGTTCAGCTCCCATTGAAAGAATACATTTGTCAGTTATGGTATACTACTGAGAATGGCAGCTACAAGAAAGCAGGAAGGCAGACCCCAGCTACAGTAGTAAGTAGGTCCCCATGCAGTCTATCAGAAAGCATGGTGTCACATTTGCAGCTGCTTTCCTGTGGGGGCTATCTTCAATACCACACTTTTTCTTCTCAGCTCCCATTGAAAGAATACATTTGTCAGTTAAGGTATACCACTGAGTATGGGAGCTACAAGAAAGCAGGAAGGAAGACCCCAGTTACAGTAGTTAGTAGGTCCCCATGCAGTCTATCAGCCAGCACGGTGTCACATTTGCAGCTGCTTTCCTGTGGGAGCTATCTTCAATATCACACTTTTTCTGTTCAGCTCTCATTGAAAGAATACATTTGTCAGTTAAGGTATACCACTGAGTATGGGAGCTACAAGAAAGCAGGAAGGCAGACCCCAGCTACAGTAGTAAGTAGGTCCCCGTGCAGTCTAGCAGCCAGCACGGTGTCACATTTGCAGCTGCTTTCCTGTGGGAGCTATCTTCAATACCACAGTTTTTCTCCTCACCTCCCATTGAAAAAACTACATTTTGTCTCTTAAGGTATACCACTGAGTATGGCAGCTACAAGAAAGCAGGAAGGCAGACCCCAGTTACAGTAGTAAGTAGGTCCCCATGCAGTCTATCAGCCAGCACGGTGTAACATTTGCAGCTGCTTTCCTGTGGGAGCTATCTTCAATACCACAGTTTTTCTCCTCAGCTCCCATTGAAAAAACTACATTTTGTCTCTTAAGGTATAGAACTGAGTATGGGAGCTACAAGAAAGCAGGAAGATAGATCCCAGCTACAGTAGTAAGTAGGTCCCCATGCAGTCTATCAGCCAGCACGGTGTCACATTTGCAGCTGCTTTCCTGTGGGAGCTATCTTCAATACCACACTTTTTCTGTTCAGCTCCCATTGAAAGAATACATTTGTCAGTTAAGGTATACCCCTGAGTATGGGAGCTACAAGAAAGCAGGAAGATAGATCCCAGCTACAGTAGTAAGTAGGTCCCCATGCAGTCTATCAGCCAGCACGGTGTCACATTTGCAGCTGCTTTCCTGTGGGATCTATCTTCAATACCACACTTTTTCTGTTCAGCTCCCATTGAAAGAATACATTTGTCAGTTATGGTATACTACTGAGAATGGGAGCTACAAGAAAGCAGGAAGGCAGACCCCAGCTACAGTAGTAAGTAGGTCCCCATGCATTCTATCAGAAAGCATGGTGTCACATTTGCAGCTCCTTTCCTGTGGGAGCTATCTTCAATACCACAGTTTTTCTTCTCAGCTCCCATTGAAAGAATACATTTGTCAGTTAAGGTATACCACTGAGTATGGGAGCTACAAGAAAGCAGGAAGATAGATCCCAGCTACAGTAGTAAGTAGGTCCCCATGCAGTCTATCAGCCAGCACGGTGTCACATTTGCAGCTGCTTTCCTGTGGGAGCTATCTTCAATACCACAGTTTTTCTGTTCAGCTCCCATTGAAAGAATACATTTGTCAGTTAAGGTATACCGCTGAGTATGGGAGCTACAAGAAAGCAGGAAGATAGATCCCAGCTACAGTAGTAAGTAGGTCCCCATGCAGTCTATCAGCCAGCACGGTGTCACATTTGCAGCTGCTTTCCTGTGGGAGCTATCTTCAATACCACACTTTTTCTCCTCAGCTCCCATTGAAAGAATACATTTGTCAGTTAAGGTATACCGCTGAGTATGGGAGCTACAAGAAAGCAGGAAGGCAGACCCCAGCTACAGTAGTAAGTAGGTCCCCATGCAGTCTATCAGCCAGTACGGTGTGACATTTGCAGCTGCTTTCCTGTGGGAGCTATCTTCAATACCACACTTTTTCTGTTCAGCTCCCATTGAAAGAAGACATTTGTCGGTTAAGGTATACCGCTGAGAATGGGAGCTACAAGAAAGCAGGAAGATAGATCCCAGCTACAGTAGTAAGTAGGTCCCCATGCAGTCTAGCAGCCAGCACGGTGTCACATTTGCACCTGCTTTCCTGTGGGAGCTATCTTCAATAACACAGTTTTTCTGTTCAGCTCCCATTGAAAGAATACATTTGTCAGTTAAGGTATACCACTGAGTATGGGAGCTACAAGAAAGCAGGAAGGAAGACCCCAGTTACAGTAGTTAGTAGGTCCCCATGCAGTCTATCAGCCAGCACGGTGTCACATTTGCAGCTGCTTTCCTGTGGGAGCTATCTTCAATACCACACTTTTTCTGTTCAGCTCTCATTGAAAGAATACATTTGTAAGTTAAGGTATACCACTGAGTATGGGAGCTACAAGAAAGCAGGAAGGCAGACCCCAGCTACAGTAGTAAGTAGGTCCCCATGCAGTCTATCAGCCAGCACGGTGTCACATTTGCAGCTGCTTTCCTGTGGGAGCTATCTTCAATACCACAGTTTTTCTCCTCACCTCCCATTGAAAAAACTACATTTTGTCTCTTAAGGTATACCACTGAGTATGGCAGCTACAAGAAAGCAGGAAGATAGATCCCAGCTACAGTAGTAAGTAGGTCCCCATGCAGTCTATCAGCCAGCACGGTGTCACATTTGCAGCTGCTTTCCTGTGGGAGCTATCTTCAATACCACACTTTTTCAGTTCAGCTCCCATTGAAAGAATACATTTGTCGGTTAAGGTATACCGCTGAGTATGGGAGCTACAAGAAAGGAGGAAGGAAGACCCTAGCTACAGTAGTAAGTAGGTCCCCATGCAGTCTATCAGCCAGCACGGTGTCACATTTGCACCTGCTTTCCTGTGGGAGCTATCTTCAATACCACACTTTTTCTTCTCAGCTCCCATTGAAAAAACTACATTTTGTCAGTTAAGGTATACCGCTGAGTATGAGAGCTACAATAAAGCAGGAAGATAGATCCCAGCTACAGTAGTAAGTAGGTCCCCATGCAGTCTATCAGCCAGCACGGTGTCACATTTGCAGCTGCTTTCCTGTGGGAGCTATCTTCAATACCACACTTTTTCTCCTCAGCTCCCATTGAAAGAATACATTTGTCAGTTAAGGTATACCGCTGAGTATGGGAGCTACAAGAAAGCAGGAAGATAGATCCCAGCTACAGTAGTAAGTAGGTCCCCATGCAGTCTATCAGCCAGCACGGTGTGACATTTGCAGCTGCTTTCCTGTGGGAGCTATCTTCAATACCACACTTTTTCTGTTCAGCTCCCATTGAAAGAAGACATTTGTCGGTTAAGGTATACCGCTGAGTATGGGAGCTACAAGAAAGCAGGAAGATAGATCCCAGCTACAGTAGTAAGTAGGTCCCCATGCAGTCTATCAGTCAGCACGGTGTCACATTTGCAGCTGCTTTCCTGTGGGAGCTATCTTCAATACCACACTTTTTCTGTTCAGCTACCGTTGAAAGAATACATTTGTCGGTTAAGGTATACCACTGAGTATGGGAGCTACAAGAAAGCAGGAAGGCAGACCCCAGCTACAGTAGTAAGTAGGTCCCCATGCAGTCTATCAGCCAGCACGGTGTGACATTTGCATCTGCTTTCCTGTGGGAGCTATCTTCAATACCACACTTTTTCAGTTCAGCTCCCATTGAAAGAATACATTTGTCGGTTAAGGTATACCGCTGAGTATGGGAGCTACAAGAAAGGAGGAAGGAAGACCCCAGCTACAGTAGTAAGTAGGTCCCCATGCAGTCTATCAGCCAGCACGGTGTCACATTTGCACCTGCTTTCCTGTGGGAGCTATCTTCAATACCACACTTTTTCTTCACAGCTCCCATTGAAAAAACTACATTTTGTCAGTTAAGGTATACCGCTGAGTATGAGAGCTACAATAAAGCAGGAAGATAGATCCCAGCTACAGTAGTAAGTAGGTCCCCATGCAGTCTAGCAGCCAGCACGATGTCACATTTGCAGCTGCTTTCCTGTGGGAGCTATCTTCAATACCACACTTTTTATCCTCAGCTCCCATTGAAAGAATACATTTGTCAGTTAAGGAATACCGCTGAGTATGGGAGCTACAAGAAAGCAGGAAGGCAGACCCCAGCTACAGTAGTAAGTAAGTCCCCATGCAGTCTAGCAGCCAGCACGGTGTCACATTTGCACCTGCTTTCCTGTGGGAGCTATCTTCAATAACACAGTTTTTCTGTTCAGCTCCCATTGAAAGAATACATTTGTCAGTTAAGGTATACCGCTGAGTATGGGAGCTACAAGAAAGCAGGAAGGCAGACCCCAGCTACAGTAGTAAGTAGGTCCCCATGCAGTCTATCAGCCAGCACGGTGTCACATTTGCAGCTGCTTTCCTGTGGGAGCTATCTTCAATACCACACTTTTTATCCTCAGCTCCCTTTGAAAAAATACATGTGTATGTTAAGTTAGGCCACTCAGTATGGGAGCTACAAGAAAGCAGGAAGGCAGACCCCAGCTACAGTAGTAAGTAGGTCACCATGCAGTCTATCAGCCAGCACGGTGTCACATTTGCAGCTGCTTTCCTGTGGGAGCTCTCTTCAATACCACACTTTTTCTCCTTAGCTCCCTTCGAAAAAATACATGTGTCTGTTAAGTTATGCCACTGAGTATGGGAGCTACAAGAAAGCAGGAAGGCAGACCCCAGCTACAGTAGTAAGTAGGTCCCCATGCATTGTAGCAGCCAGCACGGTGTCACATTTGCAGCTGCTTTACTGTGGGAGCTATCTTCAATACCACACTTTTTCTGTTCAGCTCCCATTGAATAAAATACATTTTATCTTTTAAGGTATACCACTGAGTATGGGAGCTACAAGAAAGCAGGAAGGCAGACCCCAGCTACAGTAGTAAGTAGGTCCCCATGCATTCTAGCAGCCAGCACAGTGTCACATTTGCAGCTGCTTTCCTGTGGGAGCTATCTTCAATACCACACTTTTTCTTCTCAGCTCCCATTGAAAAAACTACATTTTGTCAGTTAAGGTATACCCCTGAGCATGGGAGCTACAAGAAAGCAGGAAGGCAGACCCCAGCTACAGTAGTATGTAGGTCCCCATGCAGTCTATCAGCCAGCACGGTATCACATTTGCAGCTGCTTTCCTGTTGGAGCTATCTTCAATACCACAGTTTTTCTCCTCAACTCCCATTGAAAGAATACATTTGTCAGTTAAGGTATACCACTGAGTATGGGAGCTACAAGAAAGCAGGAAGGCAGACCCCAGCTACAGTAGTAAGTAGGTCCCCATGCAGTCTATCAGCCAGCACGGTATCACATTTGCAGCTGCTTTCCTGTGGGAGCTATCTTCAATACCACAGTTTTTCTCCTCAACTCCCATTGAAAGAATACATTTGTCAGTTAAGGTATACCACTGAGTATGGGAGCTACAAGAAAGCAGGAAGGCAGACCCCAGCTGCAGTAGTAAGTAGGTCCCCATGCAGTCTAGCAGCCAGCACGGTGTCACATTTGCAGCTGCTTTCCTGTGGGAGCTATCTTCAATACCACACTTTTTCTGTTCAGCTCCCATTGAAAAAACTACATTTTGTCTCTTAAGGTATACCCCTGAGTATGGGAGCTACAAGAAAGCAGGAAGGCAGACCCCAGCTACAGTAGTAAGTAGGTCCCCATGCAGTCTATCAGTCAGCACGGTGTGACATTTGCAGCTGCTTTCCTATGGGAGCTATCTTCAATACCACAGTTTTTCTCCTCAACTCCCATTGAAAGAATACATTTGTCAGTTAAGGTATACCACTGAGTATGGGAGCTACAAGAAAGCAGGAAGGCAGACCCCAGCTACAGTAGTAAGTAGGTCCCCATGCAGTCTATCAGCCAGCACGGTATCACATTTGCAGCTGCTTTCCTGTGGGAGCTATCTTCAATACCACAGTTTTTCTCCTCAACTCCCATTGAAAGAATACATTTGTCAGTTAAGGTATACCACTGAGTATGGGAGCTACAAGAAAGCAGGAAGGCAGACCCCAGCTACAGTATTAAGTAGGTCCCCATGCAGTCTATCAGCCAGCACGGTATCACATTTGCAGCTGCTTTCCTGTGGGAGCTATCTTCAATACCACAGTTTTTCTCCTCAACTCCCATTGAAAGAATACATTTGTCAGTTAAGGTATACCACTGAGTATGGGAGCTACAAGAAAGCAGGAAGGCAGACCCCAGCTGCAGTAGTAAGTAGGTCCCCATGCAGTCTAGCAGCCAGCACGGTGTCACATTTGCAGCTGCTTTCCTGTGGGAGCTATCTTCAATACCACACTTTTTCTGTTCAGCTCCCATTGAAAAAACTACATTTTGTCTCTTAAGGTATACCCCTGAGTATGGGAGCTACAAGAAAGCAGGAAGGCAGACCCCAGCTACAGTAGTAAGTAGGTCCCCATGCAGTCTATCAGTCAGCACGGTGTGACATTTGCAGCTGCTTTCCTATGGGAGCTATCTTCAATACCACACTTTTTCTGTTCAGCTCCCATTGAAAAAACTACATTTTGTCAGTTAAGGTATACCGCTGAGTATGAGAGCTACAAGAAAGCAGGAAGATAGATCCCAGCTACAGTAGTAAGTAGGTCCCCATGCAGTCTAGCAGCCAGCACGGTGTCACATTTGCAGCTGCTTTCCTGTGGGAGCTATCTTCAATACCACAGTTTCTCTCCTCAACTCCCATTGAAAGAATACATTTGTCAGTTAAGGTATACCACTGAGTATGGGAGCTACAAGAAAGCAGGAAGGAAGACCCCAGGTACAGTAGTTAGTAGGTCCCCATGCAGTCTAGTAGCCAGCACGGTGTCACATTTGCAGCTGCTTTCCTGTGGGAGCTATCTTCAATACCACACTTTTTCTGATCAGCTCCCATTGAAAGAACACATTTGTCAGTTAAGGTATACCGCTGAGTATGGGAGCTACAAGAAAGCAGGAAGGCAGACCCCAGCTGCAGTAGTAAGTAGGTCCCCATGCAGTCTATCAGCCAGCACGGTGTCACATTTGCAGCTGCTTTCCTGTGGGAGCTATCTTCAATACCACACTTTTTCTTCTCAGCTCCCATTGAAAAAACTACATTTTGTCTCTAAAGGTATACCCCTGAGTATGGGAGCTACAAGAAAGCAGGAAGGCAGACCCCAGCTACAGTAGTAAGTAGGTCCCCATGCAGTCTATCAGTCAGCACGGTGTGACATTTGCAGCTGCTTTCCTGTGGGAGCTATCTTCAATACCACACTTTTTCTGTTCAACTCCCATTGAAAGAATACGTTTGTCGGTTAAGGTATACCAATGAGTATGGGAGCTACAAGAAAGCAGGAAGATAGATCCCAGCTACAGTATTAAGTAGGTCCCCATGCAGTCTATCAGTCAGCATGGTGTCACATTTGCAGCTGCTTTCCTGTGGGAGCTATCTTCAATACCACACTTTTTCAGTTCAGCTCCCATTGAAAGAATACATTTGTCTCTTAAGTTATACCGCTGAGTATGGGAGCTACAAGAAAGCAGGAAGGCAGACCCCAGCTACAGTAGTAAGTAGGTCCCCATGCAGTCTATCAGCCAGCACGGTGTCACATTTGCAGCTGCTTTCCTGTGGGACCTATCTTCAATACCACACTTTTTCTGTTCAGCTCCCATTGAAAGAATACATTTGTCAGTTAAGATATACCGCTGAGTATGGGAGCTACAAGAAAGCAGGAAGGCAGACCCCAGCTACAGTAGTAAGTAGGTCCCCATGCAGTCTAGCAGTCAGCACGGTGTCACATTTGCAGCTGCTTTCCTGTGGGAGCTATCTTCAATACCACACTTTTTCTTCTCAGCTCCCATTGAAAAAATTACATTTTGTCAGTTAAGGTATACTGCTGAGTATCAGAGCTACAAGAAAGCAGGAAGATAGATCCCAGCTACAGTAGTAAGTAGGTCCCCATGCAGTCTATCAGCCAGCACGGTGTGACATTTGCAGCTGCTTTCCTGTGGGAGCTATCTTCAATACCACACTTTTTCTGTTCAGCTACCGTTGAAAGAATACATTTGTCGGTTAAGGTATACCACTGAGTATGGGAGCTACAAGAAAGCAGGAAGGCAGACCCCAGCTACAGTAGTAAGTAGGTCCCCATGCAGTCTATCAGCCAGCACGGTGTCACATTTGCACCTGGTTTCCTGTGGGAGCTATCTTCAATACCACACTTTTTCTTCTCAGCTCCCATTGAAAAAACTACATTTTGTCAGTTAAGGTATACCGCTGAGTATGGGAGCTACAAGAAAGCAGGAAGGCAGACCCCAGCTACAGTAGTAAGTAGGACCCCATGCAGTCTATCAGCCAGCACGGTGTCACATTTGCAGCTGCTTTCCTGTGCGAGCTATCTTCAATACCACACTTTTCCTCCTCAGCTCCCATTGAAAAAATACATGTGTCTGTTAAGTTATGCCACTGAGTATGGGAGCTACAAGAAAGCAGGAAGGCATACCCCAGCTACAGTAGTAAGTAGGTCCCCATGCAGTCTATCAGCCAGCACGGTGTCACATTTGCAGCTGCTTTCCTGTGGGAGCTCTCTTCAATACCACACTTTTTCTCCTTATCTCCCTTCGAAAAAATACATGTGTCTGTTAAGTTATGCCACTGAGTATGGGAGCTACAAGAAAGCAGGAAGGCAGACCCCAACTACAGTAGTAAGTAGGTCCCCATGCATTGTAGCAGCCAGCACGGTGTCACATTTGCAGCTGCTTTACTGTGGGAGCTATCTTCAATACCACACTTTTTCTGTTCAGCTCCCATTGAATAAAATACATTTTATCTGTTAAGGTATACCACTGAGTATGGGAGCTACAAGAAAGCAGGAAGGCAGACCCCAGCTACAGTAGTAAGTAGGTCCCCATGCAGTCTATCAGCCAGCACGGTGTCACATTTGCAGCTGCTTTCCTGTGGGAGCTATCTTCAATACCACACTTTTTATCCTCAGCTCCCTTTGAAAAAATACATGTGTATGTTAAGTTAGGCGACTCAGTATGGGAGCTACAAGAAAGCAGGAAGGAAGACCCCAGCTACAGTAGTAAGTAGGTCCCCATGCAGTCTATCAGCCAACACGGTGTCACATTTGCAGCTGCTTTCCTGTGGGACCTATCTTCAATACCACACTTTTTCTGTTCAGCTCCCATTGAAAGAATACATTTGTCAGTTAAGATATACCGCTGAGTATGGGAGCTACAAGAAAGCAGGAAGGCAGACCCCAGCTACAGTAGTAAGTAGGTCCCCATGCAGTCTAGCAGTCAGCATGGTGTCACATTTGCAGCTGCTTTCCTGTGGGAGCTATCTTCAATACCACACTTTTTCTTCTCAGCTCCCATTGAAAAAACTACGTTTTGTCAGTTAAGGTATACTGCTGAGTATCAGAGCTACAAGAAAGCAGGAAGATAGATCCCAGCTACAGTAGTAAGTAGGTCCCCATGCAGTCTATCAGCCAGCACGGTGTCACATTTGCAGCTGCTTTCCTGTGGGAGCTATCTTCAATACCACACTTTTTCTCCTCAGCTCCCATTGAAAGAATACATTTGTCAGTTAAGGTATACCGCTGAGTATGGGAGCTACAAGAAAGCAGGAAGGCAGACCCCAGCTACAGTAGTAAGTAGGTCCCCATGCAGTCTATCAGCCAGCACGGTGTGACATTTGCAGCTGCTTTCCTGTGGGAGCTATCTTCAATACCACACTTTTTCTGTTCAGCTACCGTTGAAAGAATACATTTGTCGGTTAAGGTATACCACTGAGTATGGGAGCTACAAGAAAGCAGGAAGGCAGACCCCAGCTACAGTAGTAAGTAGGTCCCCATGCAGTCTATCAGCCAGCACGGTGTGACATTTGCATCTGCTTTCCTGTGGGAGCTATCTTCAATACCACACTTTTTCAGTTCAGCTCCCATTGAAAGAATACATTTGTCGGTTAAGGTATACCGCTGAGTATGGGAGCTACAAGAAAGGAGGAAGGAAGACCCCAGCTACAGTAGTAAGTAGGTCCCCATGCAGTCTATCAGCCAGCACGGTGTCACATTTGCACCTGCTTTCCTGTGGGAGCTATCTTCAATACCACACTTTTTCTTCTCAGCTCCCATTGAAAAAACTACATTTTGTCAGTTAAGGTATACCGCTGAGTATGAGAGCTACAATAAAGCAGGAAGATAGATCCCAGCTACAGTAGTAAGTAGGTCCCCATGCAGTCTAGCAGCCAGCACGGTGTCACATTTGCAGCTGCTTTCCTGTGGGAGCTATCTTCAATACCACACTTTTTCTCCTCAGCTCCCATTGAAAGAATACATTTGTCAGTTAAGGAATACCGCTGAGTATGGGAGCTACAAGAAAGCAGCAAGGCAGACCCCAGCTACAGTAGTAAGTAAGTCCCCATGCAGTCTAGCAGCCAGCACGGTGTCACATTTGCACCTGCTTTCCTGTGGGAGCTATCTTCAATACCACACTTTTTCTTCTCAGCTCCCATTGAAAAAACTACATTTTGTCAGTTAAGGTATACCGCTGAGTATGGGAGCTACAAGAAAGCAGGAAGGCAGACCCCAGCTACAGTAGTAAGTAGGTCCCCATGCATTCTAGCAGCCAGCACGGTGTCACATTTGCAGCTGCTTTCCTGTGGGAGCTATCTTCAATACCACAGTTTTTCTATTCAGCTCCCATTGAAAGAATACATTTGTCGGTTAAGGTATACCGCTGAGTATGGCAGCTACAAGAAAGCAGGAATGCAGACCCCAGCTACAGTAGTAAGTAGGTCCCCATGCAGTCTATCAGCCAGCACGGTGTCACATTTGCAGCTGCTTTCCTGTGGGAGCTATCTTCAATACCACACTTTTTCTGTTCTGCTCCCTTTGAAAAAATACATGTGTCTGTTAAGGTATACCGCTCAGTATGGGAGCTACAAGAAAGCAGGAAGGCAGACCCCATCTACAGTAGTAAGTAGGACCCCATGCAGTCTATCAGCCAGCACGGTGTCACATTTGCAGCTGCTTTTCTGTGCGAGCTATCTTCAATACCACACTTTTCCTCCCCAGCTCCCATTGAAAAAATACATGTGTCTGTTAAGTTATGCCACTGAGTATGGGAGCTACAAGAAAGCAGGAAGGCATACCCCAGCTACAGTAGTAAGTAGGTCCCCATGCAGTCTATCAGCCAGCACGGTGTCACATTTGCAGCTGCTTTCCTGTGGGAGCTCTCTTCAATACCACACTTTTTCTCCTTATCTCCCTTCGAAAAAATACATGTGTCTGTTAAGTTATGCCACTGAGTATGGGAGCTACAAGAAAGCAGGAAGGCAGACCCCAGCTACAGTAGTAAGTAGGTCCCCATGCATTGTAGCAGCCAGCACGGTGTCACATTTGCAGCTGCTTTACTGTGGGAGCTATCTTCAATACCACACTTTTTCTGTTCAGCTCCCATTGAATAAAATACATTTTATCTGTTAAGGTATACCACTGAGTATGGGAGCTACAAGAAAGCAGGAAGGCAGACCCCAGCTACAGTAGTAAGTAGGTCCCCATGCAGTCTATCAGCCAGCACGGTGTCACATTTGCAGCTGCTTTCCTGTGGGAGCTATCTTCAATACCACACTTTTTCTGTTCTGCTCCCTTTGAAAAAATACATGTGTCTGTTAAGGTATACCGCTGAGTATGGGAGCTACAAGAAAGCAGGAAGGCAGACCCCAGCTACAGTAGTAAGTAGGTCCCCATGCAGTCTATCAGCCAGCACGGTGTCACATTTGCAGCTGCTTTCCTGTGGGAGCTGTCTTCAATACCACACTTTTTCTCCTCAGCTCCCATTGAAAAAATACATGTGTCTGTTAAGTTATGCCACTGAGTATGGGAGCTACAAGAAAGCAGGAAGGCAGACCCCAGCTACAGTAGTAAGTAGGTCCCCATGCAGTCTAGCAGCCAGCACGGTTTTACATTTGCAACTGCTTTCCTGTGGGAGCTATCTTCAATACCACACTTTTTCTGTTCAGCTACCATTGAATAAAATACATTTTGTCTGTTAAGTTATGCCACTGAATATGGGAGCTACAAGAAAGCCGGAAGGCAGACCCGAGGTACAGAAGTAAGTAGGTCCCCATGCAGTCTATCAGCCAGCACGGTGTCACATTTGCAGCTGCTTTCCTGTGGGAGCTATCTTCAATACCACACTTTTTCTCCTCAGCTCCCATTGAAAAAATACATTAGTCTGTTAAGTTATGCCACTGAGTATGGGAGCTACTGGAAAGCAGGAAGGCAGACCCCAGCTACAGTAGTAAGTAGGTCCCCATGCAGTCTATCAGCCAGCACGGTGTCACATTTGCAGCTGCTTTCCTGTGGGAGCTATCTTCAATACCACACTTTTTCTGTTCAGCTCCCATTGAATAATATACATTTTGTCTGTTAACTTGTATCGCTGAGTAAGGGAGCTACAAGAAAGCAGGAAGGCAGACCCCAGCTACAGTAGTCAGTAGATCCCCATTCAGTCTATCAGACAGCTCGGTGTCACATTTGCAGCTGCTTTCCTGTGGGAGCTATCTTCAATACCACACTTTTTCTGTTCAGCTCCCATTGAATAATATACATTTTGTCTGTTAACTTGTATCGCTGAGTAAGGGAGCTACAAGAAAGCAGGAAGGCAGACCCCAGCTACAGTAGTAAGTAGGTCCCCATGCAGTCTAGCAGCCAGCACGGTGTCACATTTGCAGCTGCTTTCCTGTTGGAGCTATCTTCAATACCACACTTTTTCTCCTCAGCTCCCTTTGAAAAAATACATGTGTCTGTTAAGTTCTGCCACTGAGTATGGGAGCTACAAGAAATACGGCAGGCAGACCCCAGCTACAGTAGTAAGTACGTCCCCATGCAGTCTATCAGCCAGCACTGTTTCACATTTGCAGCTGCTTTCCTGTGGGAGCTATCTTCAATACCACACTTTTTCTGTTCTGCTCCCATTGAAAAAATACATGTGTCTGTTAAGGTATACCGCTGAGTATGGGATCTACAAGAAAGCAGGAAGGCAGACCCCAGCTACAGTAGTAAGTAGGTCCCCATGCAGTCTATCAGCCAGCATGGTGTCACATTTGCAGCTGCTTTCCTGTGGGAGCTATCTTCAATACCACAGTTTTTCTGTTCAGCTCCCATTGAATAAAATACATTTTGTCTGTTAAGGTATACCACTGAATATGGGAGCTACAAGAAAGCAGGAAGGCAGACCCCAGCTACAGTAGTAAGTAGGTCACCATGCAGTCTATCAGCCAGCACGGTGTCACATTTGCAGCTGCTTTCCTGTAGGAGCTATCTTCAATACCACACTTTTTCTGTTCTACTCCCATTGAAAAAATACATGTGTATGTTAAGTTATGCCACTGAGCATGGGAGGTACAAGAAAGCAGGAAGGCAGACCCCAGCTACAGTAGTAAGTAGGTCCCCATGCAGTCTATCAGCCAGCACGGTGTCACATTTGCAGCTGCTTTCCTGTGGGAGCTATCTTCAATACCACACTTTTTCTGTTCTGCTCCCATTGAAAAAATACATGTGTCTGTTAAGTTATGCCGCTGATTATGGGAGCTACAAGAAAGACGGAAGGCAGACCCCAGCTACAGTAGTAAGTAGGTCCCCATGCAGTCTATCAGCCAGCACGGTGTCACATTTGCAGCTGCATTCCTGTGGGAGCTATCTTCAATACCACACTTTTTCTCCTCAGCTCCCATTGAAAAAATACATGTGTCTGTTAAGTTATGCCACTGTGTATGGGAGCTACAAGAAAGCAAGACGGCAGACCCCAGCTACAGTAGTAAGTAGGTCACCATGCAGTCTATCAGCCAGCTCGGTGTCACATTTGCAGCTGCTTTCCTGTGGGAGCTATCTTCAATACCACACTTTTTCTCCTCAGCTCCCATTGAAAAAATACATGTGTCTGTTAAGGTATACCACTGAATATGGGAGCTACAAGAAAGCGGGAAGGCAGACCCCAGCTACAGTAGTAAGTAGGTCCCCATGCAGTCTAACAGCCAGCACGGTGTCACATTTGCAGCTGCTTTCCTGTTGGAGCTATCTTCAATACCACACTTTTTCTCCTCTGCTCCCTTTGAAAAAATACATGTGTCTGTTAAGTTATGCCACTGAGTATGGGAGCTACAAGAAAGAAGGAAGGCAGACCCCAGCTACAGTAGTAAGTAGGTCCCCATGCAGTCTATCAGCAAGCACGGTAACACATTTGCAGCTGCTTTCCTGTGGGAGCTATCTTCAATACCAAACTTTTTCTGTTCTGCTCCCATTGAAAAAATACATGTGTCTGTTAAGGTATACCGCTGAGTATGGGATCTACAAGAAAGCAGGAAGGCAGACCCCAGCTACAGTAGTAAGTAGGTCACCATGCAGTCTATCAGCCAGCACGGTGTCACATTTGCAGCTGCTTTCCTGTAGGAGCTATCTTCAATACCACACTTTTTCTGTTCTACTCCCATTGAAAAAATACATGTGTATGTTAAGTTATGCCATTGAGCATGGGAGGTACAAGAAAGCAGGAAGGCAGACCCCAGCTACAGTAGTAAGTAGGTCCCCATGCAGTCTATCAGCCAGCACGGTGTCACATTTGCAGCTGCTTTCCTGTGGGAGCTATCTTCAATACCACACTTTTTCTCCTCAGCTCCCATTGAAAAAATACATGTGTCTGTTAAGTTATGCCACTGTGTATGGGAGCTACAAGAAAGCAGGACGGCAGACCCCAGCTACAGTAGTAAGTAGGTCACCATGCAGTCTATCAGCCAGCTCGGTGTCACATTTGCAGCTGCTTTCCTGTGGGAGCTATCTTCAATACCACACTTTTTCTCCTCAGCTCCCATTGAAAAAATACATGTGTCTGTTAAGGTATACCACTGAATATGGGAGCTACAAGAAAGCGGGAAGGCAGACCCCAGCTACAGTAGTAAGTAGGTCCCCATGCAGTCTATCAGCCAGCACGGTGTCACATTTGCAGCTGCTTTCCTGTTGGAGCTATCTTCAATAACACACTTTTTCTCCTCAGCTCCCTTTGAAAAAATACATGTGTCTGTTAAGGTATACCACTGAGTATGGGAGCTACAAGAAAGCGGGAAGGCAGACCCCAGCTACAGTAGTAAGTAGGTCACCATGCAGTCTATCAGCCAGCACGGTGTCACATTTGCAGCTGCTTTCCTGTAGGAGCTATCTTCAATACCACACTTTTTCTGTTCTACTCCCATTGAAAAAATACATGTGTATGTTAAGTTATGCCACTGAGCATGGGAGGTACAAGAAAGCAGGAAGGCAGACCCCAGCTACAGTAGTAAGTAGGTCCCCATGCAGTCTATCAGCCAGCACGGTGTCACATTTGCAGCTGCTTTCCTGTGGGAGCTATCTTCAATACCACAGTTTTTCTGTTCAGCTCCCATTGAAAAAATACATGTGTCTGTTAAGTTATGCCGCTGATTATGGGAGCTACAAGAAAGACGGAAGGCAGACCCCAGCTACAGTAGTAAGTAGGTCCCCATGAAGTCTATCAGCCAGCACGGTGTCACATTTGCAGCTGCATTCCTGTGGGAGCTATCTTCAATACCACACTTTTTCTCCTCAGCTCCCATTGAAAAAATACATGTGTCTGTTAAGTTATGCCACTGTGTATGGGAGCTACAAGAAAGCAGGACGGCAGACCCCAGCTACAGTAGTAAGTAGGTCACCATGCAGTCTATCAGCCAGCTCGGTGTCACATTTGCAGCTGCTTTCCTGTGGGAGCTATCTTCAATACCACACTTTTTCTCCTCAGCTCCCATTGAAAAAATACATGTGTCTGTTAAGGTATACCACTGAATATGGGAGCTACAAGAAAGCGGGAAGGCAGACCCCAGCTACAGTAGTAAGTAGGTCCCCATGCAGTCTATCAGCCAGCACGGTGTCACATTTGCAGCTGCTTTCCTGTTGGAGCTATCTTCAATAACACACTTTTTCTCCTCAGCTCCCTTTGAAAAAATACATGTGTCTGTTAAGTTATGCCACTGAGTATGGGAGCTACAAGAAAGACGGAAGGCAGACCCCAGCTACAGTAGTAAGTAGGTCCCCATGCAGTCTATCAGCAAGCACGGTAACACATTTGCAGCTGCTTTCCTGTGGGAGCTATCTTCAATACCACACTTTTTCTGTTCTGCTCCCATTGAAAAAATACATGTGTCTGTTAAGGTATACCGCTGAGTATGGGATCTACAAGAAAGCAGGAAGGCAGACCCCAGCTACAGTAGTAAGTAGGTCACCATGCAGTCTATCAGCCAGCTCGGTGTCACATTTGCAGCTGCATTCCTGTGGGAGCTATCTTCAATACCACACTTTTTCTCCTCAGCTCCCATTGAAAAAATACATGTGTCTGTTAAGTTATGCCACTGTGTATGGGAGCTACAAGAAAGCAAGACGGCAGACCCCAGCTACAGTAGTAAGTAGGTCACCATGCAGTCTATCAGCCAGCTCGGTGTCACATTTGCAGCTGCTTTCCTGTGGGAGCTATCTTCAATACCACACTTTTTCTCCTCAGCTCCCATTGAAAAAATACATGTGTCTGTTAAGGTATACCACTGAATATGGGAGCTACAAGAAAGCGGGAAGGCAGACCCCAGCTACAGTAGTAAGTAGGTCCCCATGCAGTCTATCAGCCAGCACGGTGTCACATTTGCAGCTGCTTTCCTGTTGGAGCTATCTTCAATACCACACTTTTTCTCCTCAGCTCCCTTTGAAAAAATACATGTGTCTGTTAAGTTATGCCACTGAGTATGGGAGCTACAAGAAAGCAGCAAGGCAGACCCCAGCTACAGTAGTAAGTAGGACCCCATGCAGTCTATCAGCAAGCACGGTAACACATTTGCAGCTGCTTTCCTGTGGGAGCTATCTTCAATACCACACTTTTTCTGTTCTGCTCCCATTGAAAAAATACATGTGTCTGTTAAGGTATACCGCTGAGTATGGGATCTACAAGAAAGCAGGAAGGCAGACCCCAGCTACAGTAGTAAGTAGGTCACCATGCAGTCTATCAGCCAGCACGGTGTCACATTTGCAGCTGCTTTCCTGTAGGAGCTATCTTCAATACCACACTTTTTCTGTTCTACTCCCATTGAAAAAATACATGTGTATGTTAAGTTATGCCACTGAGCATGGGAGGTACAAGAAAGCAGGAAGGCAGACCCCAGCTACAGTAGTAAGTAGGTCCCCATGCAGTCTATCAGCCAGCACGGTGTCACATTTGCAGCTGCTTTCCTGTGGGAGCTATCTTCAATACCACAGTTTTTCTGTTCAGCTCCCATTGAAAAAATACATGTGTCTGTTAAGTTATGCCGCTGATTATGGGAGCTACAAGAAAGACGGAAGGCAGACCCCAGCTACAGTAGTAAGTAGGTCCCCATGAAGTCTATCAGCCAGCACGGTGTCACATTTGCAGCTGCATTCCTGTGGGAGCTATCTTCAATACCACACTTTTTCTCCTCAGCTCCCATTGAAAAAATACATGTGTCTGTTAAGTTATGCCACTGTGTATGGGAGCTACAAGAAAGCAGGACGGCAGACCCCAGCTACAGTAGTAAGTAGGTCACCATGCAGTCTATCAGCCAGCTCGGTGTCACATTTGCAGCTGCTTTCCTGTGGGAGCTATCTTCAATACCACACTTTTTCTCCTCAGCTCCCATTGAAAAAATACATGTGTCTGTTAAGGTATACCACTGAATATGGGAGCTACAAGAAAGCGGGAAGGCAGACCCCAGCTACAGTAGTAAGTAGGTCCCCATGCAGTCTATCAGCCAGCACGGTGTCACATTTGCAGCTGCTTTCCTGTTGGAGCTATCTTCAATAACACACTTTTTCTCCTCAGCTCCCTTTGAAAAAATACATGTGTCTGTTAAGTTATGCCACTGAGTATGGGAGCTACAAGAAAGACGGAAGGCAGACCCCAGCTACAGTAGTAAGTAGGTCCCCATGCAGTCTATCAGCAAGCACGGTAACACATTTGCAGCTGCTTTCCTGTGGGAGCTATCTTCAATACCACACTTTTTCTGTTCTGCTCCCATTGAAAAAATACATGTGTCTGTTAAGGTATACCGCTGAGTATGGGATCTACAAGAAAGCAGGAAGGCAGACCCCAGCTACAGTAGTAAGTAGGTCCCCATGCAGTCTATCAGCCAGCACGGTGTCACATTTACAGCTGCTTTCCTGTGGGGGCTATCTTCAATACCACAGTTTTTATCCATAGCTCCCTTTGAAAATATACATGTGTATGTTAAGTTAGGCCACTCAGTATGGGAGCTACAAGAAAGCAGGAAGGCAGACCCCAGCTACAGTAGTAAGTAGGTCCCCATGCAGTCTATCAGCCAGCACGGTGTCACATTTGCAGCTGCTTTCCTGTGGGAGCTATCTTCAATACCACACTTTTTCTCCTCAGCTCCCATTGAAAAAATACATTTTGTCTGTTAAGGTATACCACTGAATATGGGAGCTACAAGAAAGCAGGAAGGCAGACCCCCGCTACAGTAGTATGTAGTTCACCATGCAGTCTATCAGCCAGCACGGTGTCACATTTGCAGCTGCTTTCCTGTGGGGGCTATCTTCAATACCACAGTTTTTATCCATAGCTCCCTTTGAAAAAATACATGTGTATGTTAAGTTAGGCCACTCAGTATGGGATGTACAAGAAAGACGGAAGGCAGACCCGAGCTACAGTAGTAAGTAGGTCCCCATGCAGTCTATCAGCCAGCACGGTGTCACATTTGCAGCTGCTTTCCTGTGGGAGCTATCTTCAATACCGCACTTTTTCTGTTCAGCTCCCATTGAATAAAATACATTTTGTCTGTTAAGGTATACCACTGAATATGGGAGCTACAAGAAAGCAGGAAGGCAGACCCCAGCTACAGTAGTATGTAGGTCACCATGCAGTCTATCAGCCAGCACGGTGTCACATTTGCAGCTGCTTTCCTGTTGGAGCTATCTTCAATACCACACTTTTTCTCCTCAGTTCCCATTGAATAAAATACATTTTCTCTGTTAAGGTATACCACTGAATATGGGAGCTACAAAAAAGCAGGAAGGCAGACCCCAGCTACAGTAGTAAGTAGGTCCCCATGCAGTCTATCAGCCAGCACGGTGTCACATTTGCAGCTGCTTTCCTGTGGGAGCTCTCTTCAATACCACACTTTTTCTGTTCAGCTCCCATTGAAAAAATACATATGTCTGTTAAGTTATGCCACTGAGTATGGGAGCTACAAGAAAGCAGGACGGCAGACCCCAGCTACAGTAGTAAGTAGGTCCCCATGCAGTCTATCAGCCAGCACGGTGTCACATTTGCAGCTGCTTTCCTGTGGGAGCTATCTTCAATACCACACTTTTTCTCCTCAGTTCCCATTGAATAAAATACATTTTGTCTGTTAAGGTATACCACTGAATATGGGAGCTACAAAAAAGCAGGAAGGCAGACCCCAGCTACAGTAGTAAGTAGGTCCCCATGCAGTCTATCAGCCAGCACGGTGTCACATTTGCAGCTGCTTTCCTGTGGGAGCTATCTTCAATACCACACTTTTTCTGTTCAGCTCCCATTGAAAAAATACATGTGTATGTTAAGTTATGCCACTGAGTATGGGAGCTACAAGAAAGCAGGACGGTAGACCCCAGCTACAGTAGTAAGTAGGTCCCCATGCAGTCTATCAGCCAGCACGGTGTCACATTTGCAGCTGCTTTCCTGTGGGAGCTATCTTTAATACCACAGTTTTTCTGTTCAGCTCCCATTGAATAAAATACATATTGTCTGTTAAGGTATACCACTGAATATGGGAGCTACAAGAAAGCAGGAAGGCAGACCCCAGCTACAGTAGTAAGTAGGTCACCATGCAGTCTATCAGCCAGCACGGTGTCACATTTGCAGCTGCTTTCCTGTTGGAGCTATCTTCAATACCACAGATTTTATCCATAGCTCCCTTTGAAAAAATACATGTGTATGTTAAGTTAGGCCACTCACTATGGGAGCTACAATAAAGCAGGAAGGCAGACCCCAGCTACAGTAGTAAGTAGGTCCCCATGCAGTCTATCAGCCAGCACGGTGTCACATTTGCAGCTGCTTTCCTGTTGGAGCTATCTTCAATACCACACTTTTTCTCCTCAGCTCCCTTTGAAAAAATACATGTGTCTGTTAAGTTCTGCCACTGAGTATGGGAGCTACAAGAAATACGGCAGGCAGACCCCAGCTACAGTAGTAAGTACGTCCCCATGCAGTCTATCAGCCAGCACGGTGTCACATTTGCAGCTGCTTTCCTGTAGGAGCTATCTTCAATACCACACTTTTTCTGTTCTACTCCCATTGAAAAAATACATGTGTATGTTAAGTTATGCCACTGAGCATTGGAGGTACAAGAAAGCAGGAAGGCAGACCCCAGCTACAGTAGTAAGTAGGTCCCCATGCAGTCTATCAGCCAGCAGAGTGTCACATTTGCAGCTGCTTTCCTGTGGGAGCTATCTTCAATACCACACTTTTTCTCCTAAGCTCCCTTTGAAAAAATACATGTGTCTGTTAAGTTAGGCCACTCAGTATGGGAGCTACAAGAAAGCAGGAAGGCAGACCCCAGCTACAGTAGTAAGTAGGTCCCCATGCAGTCTATCAGCCAGCACGGTGTCACATTTGCAGCTGCTTTCCTGTGGGAGCTATCTTCAATACCACAGTTTTTCTGTTTACCTCCCATTGAACAAAATACATTTTGTCTGTTAAGGTATACCACTGAATATGGGAGCTACAAGAAAGCAGGAAGGCAGACGCCAGCTACAGTAGTATGTAGGTCCCCATGCAGTCTATCAGCCAGCACGGTGTCACATTTGCAGCTGCTTTCCTGTGGGAGCTATCTTCAATACCACAGTTTTTATCCATACCTCCCTTGGAAAAAATACATGTGTATGTTAAGTTAGGCCACTCAGTATGGGAGCTACAAGAAAGCAGGAAGGCAGACCCCATCTACAGTAGTAAGTAGGTCCCCATGCAGTCTATCAGCCAGCAGGGTGTCACATTTGCAGCTGCTTTCCTGTTGGAGCTATCTTCAATACCACACTTTTTCTCCTCAGCTCCCCCTGAAAAAATACATGTTTCTGTTAAGGTATACCACTGAATATGGGAGCTACAAGAAAGCAGGAAGGCAGACCCCAGCTACAGTAGTATGTAGGTCCCCATGCAGTCTATCAGCCAGCACGGTGTCACATTTGCAGCTGCTTTCCTGTGGGAGCTATCTTCAATACCACACTTTTTCTGTTCTGCTCCCATTGAAAAAATACATGTGTCTGTTAAGGTATACCGCTGAGTATGGGATCTAAAAGAAAGCAGGAAGGCAGACCCCAGCTACAGTAGTAAGTAGGTCCCCATGCAGTCTATCAGCCAGCACGGTGTCACATTTGCAGCTGCTTTCCTGTGGGAGCTATCTTCAATACCACAGTTTTTCTGTTCAGCTCCCATTGAATAAAATACATTTTGTCTGTTAAGGTATACCACTGAATATGGGAGCTACAAGAAAGCAGGAAGGCAGACCCCTGCTACAGTAGTATGTAGGTCACCATGCAGTCTATCAGCCAGCACGGTGCCACATTTGCAGCTGCTTTCCTGTGGGAGCTATCTTCAATACCACTCTTTTTCTGTTCAGCTCCCATTGAAAAAAGAAATGTGTCTGTTAAAGTATACCAGTGAATATGGGAGCTACAAGAAAGCAGGAAGGCGGACCCCAGCTACAGTAGTAAGTAGGTCACCATGCAGTCTATCAGCCAGCACGGTGTCACATTTGCAGCTGCTTTCCTGTAGGAGCTATCTTCAATACCACACTTTTTCTGTTCTACTCCCATTGAAAAAATACATGTGTATGTTAAGTTATGCCACTGAGCATGGGAGGTACAAGAAAGCAGGAAGGCAGACCCCAGCTACAGTAGTAAGTAGGTCCCCATGCAGTCTATCAGCCAGCAGGGTGTCACATTTGCAGCTGCTTTCCTGTGGGAGCTATCTTCAATATCACACTTTTTCTCCTAAGCTCCCTTTGAAAAAATACATGTGTCTGTTAAGTTAGGCCACTCAGTATGGGAGCTACAAGAAAGCAGGAAGGCAGACCCCAGCTACAGTAGTAAGTAGGTCCCCATGCAGTCTATCAGCCAGCACGGTGTCACATTTGCAGCTGCTTTCCTGTGGGAGCTATCTTCAATACCACAGTTTTTCTGTTCAGCTCCCATTGAATAAAATACATTTTGTCTGTTAAGGTATACCACTGAATATGGGAGCTACAAGAAAGCAGGAAGGCAGACCCCAGCTACAGTAGTATGTAGGTCCCCATGCAGTCTATCAGCCAGCACGGTGTCACATTTGCAGCTGCTTTCCTGTGGGAGCTATCTTCAATACCACACTTTTTATCCATACCTCCCTTTGAAATAATACATGTGTATGTTAAGTTAGGCCACTCAGTATGGGAGCTACAAGAAAGCAGGAAGGCAGACCCCAGCTACAGTAGTAAGTAGGCCCCAATGCAGTCTATCAGCCAGCACGGTGTCACATTTGCAGCTCCTTTCCTGTTGGAGCTATCTTCAATACCACACTTTTTCTCCTCAGCTCCCACTGAAAAAATACATGTTTCTGTTAAGGTATACCACTGAATATGGGAGCTACAAGAAAGCAGGAAGGCAGACCCCAGCTACAGTAGTAAGTAGGTCCCCATGCAGTCTATCAGCCAGCACGGTGTCACATTTGCAGATGCTTTCCTGTGGGAGCTATCTTCAATACCACACTTTTTCTGTTCAGCTCCCATTGAATAAAATACATTTTGTCTGTTAAGGTATACCACTGAATATGGGAGCTACAATAAAGCAGGAAGGCAGACCCCAGCTACAGTAGTAAGTAGGTCCCCATGCAGTCTATCAGCCAGCACGGTGTCACATTTGCAGCTGCTTTCCTGTGGGAGCTATCTTCAATACCACACTTTTTCTGTTCAGCTCCCATTGAATAAAATACATTTTGTTTGTTAAATTGTATCGCTGAGTAAGGGAGCTACAAGAAAGCAGGAAGGCAGACCCCAGCTACAGTAGTACGTAGGTCCCCATGCAGTCTATCAGCCAGCACGGTGTCACATTTGCAGCTGCTTTCCTGTGGGAGCTATCTTCAATACCACATTTTTCTCCTCAGCTCCCACTGAAAAAATACATGTGTCTGTTAAGGTATACCACTGAATATGGTTGCTACAAGAAAGCAGGAAGGCAGACCCCAGCTACAGTAGTAAGTAGGTCCCCATGCAGTCTATCAGCCAGCACGGTGTCACATTTGCAGCTGCTTTCCTGTGGGAGCTAT
This sequence comes from Colius striatus, assembly GCF_028858725.1. Lineage (NCBI taxonomy): Eukaryota > Metazoa > Chordata > Aves > Coliiformes > Coliidae > Colius > Colius striatus. The sequence continues at coordinate 1,721,886 of NC_084780.1, forward strand.
CTTCAATACCACACTTTTTCTCCTCAGCTCACACTGAAAAACTACATGTGTCTGTTAAGGTATACCACTGAACATGGGAGCTACAAGAAAGCGGGAAGGCAGACCCCAGCTACAGTAGTAAGTAGGTCCCCATGCAGTCTATCAGCCAGCACGGTGTCACATTTGCAGCTGCTTTCCTGTGGGAGCTATCTTCAATACCGCACTTTTTCTGTTCAGCTCCCATTGAATAAAATACATTTTGTCTGTTAAGGTATACCACTGAATATGGGAGCTACAAGAAAGCAGGAAGGCAGACCCCAGCTACAGTAGTAAGTAGGTCCCCATGCAGTCTATCAGCCAGCACGGTGTCACATTTGCAGCTGCTTTCCTGTTGGAGCTATCTTCAATACCACACTTTTTCTCCTCAGCTCCCACTGAAAAAATACATGTGTCTGTTAAGGTATACCACTGAATATGGGAGCTACAATAAAGCGGGAAGGCAGACCCCAGCTACAGTAGTATGTAGGTCACCATGCAGTCTATCAGCCAGCACGGTGTCACATTTGCAGCTGCTTTCCTGTGGGAGCTATCTTCAATACCACAGTTTTTCTGTTCAGCTCCCATTGAATAAAATACATTTTGTCTGTTAAGGTATACCACTGAATATGGGAGCTACAAGAAAGCAGGAAGGCAGACCCCAGCTACAGTAGTATGTAGGTCCCCATGCAGTCTATCAGCCAGCACGGTGTCACATTTGCAGCTGCTTTCCTGTGGGAGCTATCTTCAATACCACACTTTTTATCCATACCTCCCTTGGTAAAAAATACATGTGTATGTTAAGTTAGGCCACTCAGTATGGGAGCTACAAGAAAGCAGGAAGGCAGACCCCAGCTACAGTAGTAAGTAGGCCCCAATGCAGTCTATCAGCCAGCACGGTCTCACATTTGCAGCTCCTTTCCTGTTGGAGCTATCTTCAATACCACACTTTTTCTCCTCAGCTCCCACTGAAAAAATACATGTTTCTGTTAAGGTATACCACTGAATATGGGAGCTACAAGAAAGCAGGAAGGCAGACCCCAGCTACAGTAGTAAGTAGGTCCCCATGCAGTCTATCAGCCAGCACGGTGTCACATTTGCAGCTGCTTTCCTGTGGGAGCTATCTTCAATACCACACTTTTTCTGTTCAGCTCCCATTGAATAAAATACATTTTGTTTGTTAAATTGTATCGCTGAGTAAGGGAGCTACAAGAAAGCAGGAAGGCAGACCCCAGCTACAGTAGTACGTAGGTCCCCATGCAGTCTATCAGCCAGCACGGTGTCACATTTGCAGCTGCTTTCCTGTGGGAGCTATCTTCAATACCACATTTTTCTCCTCAGCTCCCACTAAAAAAATACATGTGTCTGTTAAGGTATACCACTGAACATGGGAGCTACAAGAAAGCAGGAAGGCAGACCCCAGCTACAGTAGTAAGTAGGTCCCCATGCAGTCTATCAGCCAGCACGGTGTCACATTTGCAGCTGCTTTCCTGTGGGAGCTATCTTCAATACCGCACTTTTTCTGTTCAGCTCCCATTGAATAAAATACATTTTGTCTGTTAAGGTATACCACTGAATATGGGAGCTACAAGAAAGCAGGAAGGCAGACCCCAGCTACAGTAGTAAGTAGGTCCCCATGCAGTCTAGCAGTCAGCACGGTGTCACATTTGCAGCTGCTTTCCTGTGGGAGCTATCTTCAATACCACACTTTTTCTCCTCAGCTCCCACTGAAAAAATACATGTGTCTCTTAAGGTATACCACTGAATATGGGAGCTACAATAAAGCGGGAAGGCAGACCCCAGCTACAGTAGTATGTAGGTCACCATGCAGTCTATCAGCCAGCACGGTGTCACATTTGCAGCTGCTTTCCTGTGGGAGCTATCTTCAATACCACAGTTTTTATCCATAGCTCCCTTGGAAAAAATACATGTGTATGTTAAGTTAGGCCACTCAGTTTGGGAGCTACAAGAAAGCGGGAAGGCAGACCCCAGCTACAGTAGTAAGTAGGTCCCCATGCAGTCTATCAGCCAGCACGGTGTCACATTTGCAGCTGCTTTCCTGTGGGACCTATCTTCAATACCACACTTTTTCTGTTCAGCTCCCATTGAATAAAATACATTTTGTCTGTTAAGGTATACCACTGAATATGGGAGCTACAAGAAAGCAGGAAGGCAGACCCTAGCTACAGGAGTAAGTAGGTCACCATGCAGTCTATCAGCCAGCACGGTGTCACATTTGCAGCTGCTTTCCTGTGGGAGCTATCTTCAATACCGCAGTTTTTCTATTCTGCTCCCATTGAAAAATATATGTGTCTGTTAAGGTATACCACTGAATATGGGAGCTACAAGAAAGCAGGAAGGCAGACCCCAGCTACAGTAGTAAGTATGTCCCCATGCAGTCTATCAGCCAGCACGGTGTCACATTTGCAGCTGCTTTCCTGTGGGAGCTATCTTCAATACCACAGTTTTTCTGTTCAGCTCCCATTGTATAAAATACATTTTGTCTCTTAAGGTATACCACTGAATATGGGAGCTACAAGAAAGCAGGAAGGCAGACCCCAGCTACAGTAGTAAGTAGGTCACCATGCAGTCTATCAGCCAGCACGGTGTCACATTTGCAGCTGCTTTCCTGTGGGAGCTATATTCAATACCACACTTTTTCTCCTCAGCTCCCACTGAAAAAATACATGTGTCTGTTAAGGTATATCACTGAATATGGGAGCTACAAGAAAGCGGGAAGGCAGACGCCAGCTACAGTAGTATGTAGGTCCCCATGCAGTCTATCAGCCAGCACGGTGTCACATTTGCAGCTGCTTTCCTGTGGGAGCTATCTTCAATACCACAGTTTTTATCCATACCTCCCTTGGAAAAAATACATGTGTATGTTAAGTTAGGCCACTCAGTATGGGAGCTACAAGAAAGCAGGAAGGCAGACCCCATCTACAGTAGTAAGTAGGTCCCCATGCAGTCTATCAGCCAGCAGGGTGTCACATTTGCAGCTGCTTTCCTGTTGGAGCTATCTTCAATACCACACTTTTTCTCCTCAGCTCCCACTGAAAAAATACATGTTTCTGTTAAGGTATACCACTGAATATGGGAGCTACAAGAAAGCAGGAAGGCAGACCCCAGCTACAGTAGTATGTAGGTCCCCATGCAGTCTATCAGCCAGCACGGTGTCACATTTGCAGCTGCTTTCCTGTGGGAGCTATCTTCAATACCACACTTTTTCTGTTCTGCTCCCATTGAAAAAATACATGTGTCTGTTAAGGTATACCGCTGAGTATGGGATCTAAAAGAAAGCAGGAAGGCAGACCCCAGCTACAGTAGTAAGTAGGTCCCCATGCAGTCTATCAGCCAGCACGGTGTCACATTTGCAGCTGCTTTCCTGTGGGAGCTATCTTCAATACCACAGTTTTTCTGTTCAGCTCCCATTGAATAAAATACATTTTGTCTGTTAAGGTATACCACTGAATATGGGAGCTACAAGAAAGCAGGAAGGCAGACCCCTGCTACAGTAGTATGTAGGTCACCATGCAGTCTATCAGCCAGCACGGTGTCACATTTGCAGCTGCTTTCCTGTGGGGGCTATCTTCAATACCACAGTTTTTATCCATAGCTCCCTTTGAAAAAATACATGTGTATGTTAAGTTAGGCCACTCAGTATGGGATGTACAAGAAAGACGGAAGGCAGACCCCAGCTACAGTAGTAAGTAGGTCCCCATGCAGTCTATCAGCCAGCACGGTGTCACATTTGCAGCTGCTTTCCTGTGGGAGCTATCTTCAATATCACACTTTTTCTGTTCAGCTCCCATTGAATAAAATACATTTTGTCTGTTAAGGTATACCACTGAATATGGGAGCTACAAGAAAGCAGGAAGGCAGACCCCAGCTACAGTAGTAAGTAGGCCCCAATGCAGTCTATCAGCCAGCACGGTGTCACATTTGCAGCTCCTTTCCTGTTGGAGCTATCTTCAATACCACACTTTTTCTCCTCAGCTCCCACTGAAAAAATACATGTTTCTGTTAAGGTATACCACTGAATATGGGAGCTACAAGAAAGCAGGAAGGCAGACCCCAGCTACAGTAGTAAGTAGGTCCCCATGCAGTCTATCAGCCAGCACGGTGTCACATTTGCAGCTGCTTTCCTGTGGGAGCTATCTTCAATACCACACTTTTTCTGTTCAGCTCCCATTGAATAAAATACATTTTGTCTGTTAAGGTATACCACTGAATATGGGAGCTACAATAAAGCAGGAAGGCAGACCCCAGCTACAGTAGTACGTAGGTCATCATGCAGTCTATCAGCCAGCACGGTGTCACATTTGCAGCTGCTTTCCTGTGGGAGCTATCTTCAATACCACACTTTTTCTGTTCAGCTCCCATTGAAAAAATACATGTGTCTGTTAAGTTATGCCACTGAGTATGGGAGCTACAAGAAAGCAGGACGGCAGACCCCAGCTACAGTACTAAGTAGGTCCCCATGCAGTCTATCAGCCAGCACGGTGTCACATTTGCAGCTGCTTTCCTGTGGGAGCTATCTTTAATACCACAGTTTTTCTGTTCAGCTCCCATTGAATAAAATACATTTTGTCTGTTAAGGTATACCACTGAATATGGGAGCTACAAGAAAGCAGGAAGGCAGACCCCAGCTACAGTAGTAAGTAGGTCACCATGCAGTCTATCAACCAGCACGGTGTCACATTTGCAGCTGCTTTCCTGTGGGGGCTATCTTCAATACCACAGTTTTTATCCATAGCTCCCTTTGAAAAAATACATGTGTATGTTAAGTTAGGCCACTCACTATGGGAGCTACAATAAAGCAGGAAGGCAGACCCCAGCTACAGTAGTAAGTAGGTCCCCATGCAGTCTATCAGCCAGCACGGTGTCACATTTGCAGCTGCTTTCCTGTTGGAGCTATCTTCAATACCACACTTTTTCTCCTCAGCTCCCTTTGAAAAAATACATGTGTCTGTTAAGTTCTGCCACTGAGTATGGGAGCTACAAGAAATACGGCAGGCAGACCCCAGCTACAATAGTAAGTACGTCCCCATGCAGTCTATCAGCCAGCACGGTGTCACATTTGCAGCTGCTTTCCTGTAGGAGCTATCTTCAATACCACACTTTTTCTGTTCTACTCCCATTGAAAAAATACATGTGTATGTTAAGTTATGCCACTGAGCATGGGAGGTACAAGAAAGCAGGAAGGCAGACCCCAGCTACAGTAGTAAGTAGGTCCCCATGCAGTCTATCAGCCAGCAGGGTGTCACATTTGCAGCTGCTTTCCTGTGGGAGCTATCTTCAATATCACACTTTTTCTCCTAAGCTCCCTTTGAAAAAATACATGTGTCTGTTAAGTTAGGCCACTCAGTATGGGAGCTACAAGAAAGCAGGAAGGCAGACCCCAGCTACAGTAGTAAGTAGGTCCCCATGCAGTCTATCAGCCAGCACGGTGTCACATTTGCAGCTGCTTTCCTGTGGGAGCTATCTTCAATACCACAGTTTTTCTGTTCAGCTCCCATTGAATAAAATACATTTTGTCTGTTAAGGTATACCACTGAATATGGGAGCTACAAGAAAGCAGGAAGGCAGACCCCAGCTACAGTAGTATGTAGGTCCCCATGCAGTCTATCAGCCAGCACGGTGTCACATTTGCAGCTGCTTTCCTGTGGGAGCTATCTTCAATACCACACTTTTTATCCATACCTCCCTTTGAAATAATACATGTGTATGTTAAGTTAGGCCACTCAGTATGGGAGCTACAAGAAAGCAGGAAGGCAGACCCCAGCTACAGTAGTAAGTAGGCCCCAATGCAGTCTATCAGCCAGCACGGTGTCACATTTGCAGCTCCTTTCCTGTTGGAGCTATCTTCAATACCACACTTTTTCTCCTCAGCTCCCACTGAAAAAATACATGTTTCTGTTAAGGTATACCACTGAACATGGGAGCTACAAGAAAGCAGGAAGGCAGACCCCAGCTACAGTAGTAAGTAGGTCCCCATGCAGTCTATCAGCCAGCACGGTGTCACATTTGCAGATGCTTTCCTGTGGGAGCTATCTTCAATACCACACTTTTTCTGTTCAGCTCCCATTGAATAAAATACATTTTGTCTGTTAAGGTATACCACTGAATATGGGAGCTACAATAAAGCAGGAAGGCAGACCCCAGCTACAGTAGTAAGTAGGTCCCCATGCAGTCTATCAGCCAGCACGGTGTCACATTTGCAGCTGCTTTCCTGTGGGAGCTATCTTCAATACCACACTTTTTCTGTTCAGCTCCCATTGAATAAAATACATTTTGTTTGTTAAATTGTATCGCTGAGTAAGGGAGCTACAAGAAAGCAGGAAGGCAGACCCCAGCTACAGTAGTACGTAGGTCCCCATGCAGTCTATCAGCCAGCACGGTGTCACATTTGCAGCTGCTTTCCTGTGGGAGCTATCTTCAATACCACATTTTTCTCCTCAGCTCCCACTGAAAAAATACATGTGTCTGTTAAGGTATACCACTGAATATGGTTGCTACAAGAAAGCAGGAAGGCAGACCCCAGCTACAGTAGTAAGTAGGTCCCCATGCAGTCTATCAGCCAGCACGGTGTCACATTTGCAGCTGCTTTCCTGTGGGAGCTATCTTCAATACCACACTTTTTCTCCTCAGCTCACACTGAAAAACTACATGTGTCTGTTAAGGTATACCACTGAACATGGGAGCTACAAGAAAGCGGGAAGGCAGACCCCAGCTACAGTAGTAAGTAGGTCCCCATGCAGTCTATCAGCCAGCACGGTGTCACATTTGCAGCTGCTTTCCTGTGGGAGCTATCTTCAATACCGCACTTTTTCTGTTCAGCTCCCATTGAATAAAATACATTTTGTCTGTTAAGGTATACCACTGAATATGGGAGCTACAAGAAAGCAGGAAGGCAGACCCCAGCTACAGTAGTAAGTAGGTCCCCATGCAGTCTATCAGCCAGCACGGTGTCACATTTGCAGCTGCTTTCCTGTTGGAGCTATCTTCAATACCACACTTTTTCTCCTCAGCTCCCACTGAAAAAATACATGTGTCTGTTAAGGTATACCACTGAATATGGGAGCTACAATAAAGCGGGAAGGCAGACCCCAGCTACAGTAGTATGTAGGTCACCATGCAGTCTATCAGCCAGCACGGTGTCACATTTGCAGCTGCTTTCCTGTGGGAGCTATCTTCAATACCACAGTTTTTCTGTTCAGCTCCCATTGAATAAAATACATTTTGTCTGTTAAGGTATACCACTGAATATGGGAGCTACAAGAAAGCAGGAAGGCAGACCCCAGCTACAGTAGTATGTAGGTCCCCATGCAGTCTATCAGCCAGCACGGTGTCACATTTGCAGCTGCTTTCCTGTGGGAGCTATCTTCAATACCACACTTTTTATCCATACCTCCCTTGGTAAAAAATACATGTGTATGTTAAGTTAGGCCACTCAGTATGGGAGCTACAAGAAAGCAGGAAGGCAGACCCCAGCTACAGTAGTAAGTAGGCCCCAATGCAGTCTATCAGCCAGCACGGTCTCACATTTGCAGCTCCTTTCCTGTTGGAGCTATCTTCAATACCACACTTTTTCTCCTCAGCTCCCACTGAAAAAATACATGTTTCTGTTAAGGTATACCACTGAATATGGGAGCTACAAGAAAGCAGGAAGGCAGACCCCAGCTACAGTAGTAAGTAGGTCCCCATGCAGTCTATCAGCCAGCACGGTGTCACATTTGCAGCTGCTTTCCTGTGGGAGCTATCTTCAATACCACACTTTTTCTGTTCAGCTCCCATTGAATAAAATACATTTTGTTTGTTAAATTGTATCGCTGAGTAAGGGAGCTACAAGAAAGCAGGAAGGCAGACCCCAGCTACAGTAGTACGTAGGTCCCCATGCAGTCTATCAGCCAGCACGGTGTCACATTTGCAGCTGCTTTCCTGTGGGAGCTATCTTCAATACCACATTTTTCTCCTCAGCTCCCACTAAAAAAATACATGTGTCTGTTAAGGTATACCACTGAACATGGGAGCTACAAGAAAGCAGGAAGGCAGACCCCAGCTACAGTAGTAAGTAGGTCCCCATGCAGTCTATCAGCCAGCACGGTGTCACATTTGCAGCTGCTTTCCTGTGGGAGCTATCTTCAATACCGCACTTTTTCTGTTCAGCTCCCTTTGAATAAAATACATTTTGTCTGTTAAGGTATACCACTGAATATGGGAGCTACAAGAAAGCAGGAAGGCAGACCCCAGCTACAGTAGTAAGTAGGTCCCCATGCAGTCTAGCAGCCAGCACGGTGTCACATTTGCAGCTGCTTTCCTGTGGGAGCTATCTTCAATACCACACTTTTTCTCCTCAGCTCCCACTGAAAAAATACATGTGTCTCTTAAGGTATACCACTGAATATGGGAGCTACAATAAAGCGGGAAGGCAGACCCCAGCTACAGTAGTATGTAGGTCACCATGCAGTCTATCAGCCAGCACGGTGTCACATTTGCAGCTGCTTTCCTGTGGGAGCTATCTTCAATACCACAGTTTTTATCCATAGCTCCCTTGGAAAAAATACATGTGTATGTTAAGTTAGGCCACTCAGTTTGGGAGCTACAAGAAAGCGGGAAGGCAGACCCCAGCTACAGTAGTAAGTAGGTCCCCATGCAGTCTATCAGCCAGCACGGTGTCACATTTGCAGCTGCTTTCCTGTGGGACCTATCTTCAATACCACACTTTTTCTGTTCAGCTCCCATTGAATAAAATACATTTTGTCTGTTAAGGTATACCACTGAATATGGGAGCTACAAGAAAGCAGGAAGGCAGACCCCAGCTACAGTAGTAAGTAGGTCCCCATGCAGTCTAGCAGCCAGCACGGTGTCACATTTGCAGCTGCTTTCCTGTGGGAGCTATCTTCAATACCACACTTTTTCTCCTCAGCTCCCACTGAAAAAATACATGTGTCTCTTAAGGTATACCACTGAATATGGGAGCTACAATAAAGCGGGAAGGCAGACCCCAGCTACAGTAGTATGTAGGTCACCATGCAGTCTATCAGCCAGCACGGTGTCACATTTGCAGCTGCTTTCCTGTGGGAGCTATCTTCAATACCACAGTTTTTATCCATAGCTCCCTTGGAAAAAATACATGTGTATGTTAAGTTAGGCCACTCAGTTTGGGAGCTACAAGAAAGCGGGAAGGCAGACCCCAGCTACAGTAGTAAGTAGGTCCCCATGCAGTCTATCAGCCAGCACGGTGTCACATTTGCAGCTGCTTTCCTGTGGGACCTATCTTCAATACCACACTTTTTCTGTTCAGCTCCCATTGAATAAAATACATTTTGTCTGTTAAGGTATACCACTGAATATGGGAGCTACAAGAAAGCAGGAAGGCAGACCCTAGCTACAGGAGTAAGTAGGTCACCATGCAGTCTATCAGCCAGCACGGTGTCACATTTGCAGCTGCTTTCCTGTTGGAGCTATCTTCAATACCGCAGTTTTTCTATTCTGCTCCCATTGAAAAATATATGTGTCTGTTAAGGTATACCACTGAATATGGGAGCTACAAGAAAGCAGGAAGGCAGACCCCAGCTACAGTAGTAAGTATGTCCCCATGCAGTCTATCAGCCAGCACGGTGTCACATTTGCAGCTGCTTTCCTGTGGGAGCTATCTTCAATACCACAGTTTTTCTGTTCAGCTCCCATTGTATAAAATACATTTTGTCTGTTAAGGTATACCACTGAATATGGGAGCTACAAGAAAGCAGGAAGGCAGACCCCAGCTACAGTAGTAAGTAGGTCACCATGCAGTCTATCAGCCAGCACGGTGTCACATTTGCAGCTGCTTTCCTGTGGGAGCTATATTCAATACCACACTTTTTCTCCTCAGCTCCCACTGAAAAAATACATGTGTCTGTTAAGGTATATCACTGAATATGGGAGCTACAAGAAAGCGGGAAGGCAGACCCCAGCTACAGTAGTAAGTAGGTCCCCATGCAGTCTATCAGCCAGCACGGTGTCACATTTGCAGCTGCTTTCCTGTGGGAGCTATCTTCAATACCACACTTTTTCTCCTCAGCTCCCTTTGAAAAAATACATGTGTCTGTTAAGTTATGCCACTGAATATGGGAGCTACAAGAAAGCAGGAAGGCAGACCCCAGCTACAGTAGTAAGTAGGTCCCCATGCAGTCTAGCAGCCAGCACGGTGTCACATTTGCAGCTGCTTTCCTGTGGGAGCTATATTCAATACCACACTTTTTCTCCTCAGCTCCCACTGAAAAAATACATGTGTCTGTTAAGGTATATCACTGAATATGGGAGCTACAAGAAAGCGGGAAGGCAGACCCCAGCTACAGTAGTAAGTAGGTCCCCATGCAGTCTATCAGCCAGCACGGTGTCACATTTGCAGCTGCTTTCCTGTGGGAGCTATCTTCAATACCACACTTTTTCTCCTCAGCTCCCTTTGAAAAAATACATGTGTCTGTTAAGTTATGCCACTGAATATGGGAGCTACAAGAAAGCAGGAAGGCAGACCCCAGCTACAGTAGTAAGTAGGTCCCCATGCAGTCTAGCAGCCAGCACGGTGTCACATTTGCAGCTGCTTTCCTGTGGGAGTTATCTTCAATACCACACTTTTTCTGTTCAACTCCCATTGAATAAAATACATATGTATGTTAAGTTATGCCACTGAGCATGGGAGGTACAAGAAAGCAGGAAGGCAGACCCCAGCTACAGTATTAAGTAGGTCCCCATGCAGTCTATCAGCCAGCACGGTGTCACATTTGCAGCTGCTTTCCTGTGGGAGCTATCTTCAATACCACAGTTTTTCTGTTCAGCTCCCATTGAATAAAATACATTTTGTCTGTTAAGGTATACCACTGAATATGGGAGCTACAAGAAAGCGGGAAGGCAGACCCCAGCTACAGTAGTAAGTAGGTCCCCATGCAGTCTATCAGCCAGCACGGTGTCACATTTGCAACTGCTTTCCTGTGGGAGCTATCTTCAATACCACACTTTTTCTGTTCTGCTCCCATTGAAAAAATACATGTGTATGTTAAGTTATACTACTGAATATGGGAGCTACAAGAAAGCAGGAAGGCAGACCCCAGCTACAGTAGTAAGTAGGTCCCCATGCAGTCTAGCAGCCAGCACGGTGTCACATTTGCAGCTGCTTTCCTGTGGGAGCTATCTTCAATACCACAGTTTTTATCCATAGCTCCCTTTGAAAAAATACATGTGCATGTTAAGTTTGGCCACTCAGTATGGGAGCTACAAGAAAGACGGAAGGCAGACCCCAGCTACAGTAGTAAGTAGGTCCCCATGCAGTCTATCAGCCAGCACGGTGTCACATTTGCAGCTGCTTTCCTGTGGGAGCTATCTTCAATACCACAGTTTTTATCCTCAGCTCCCATTTAAAAAATACATGTGTCTGTGAAGTTATATCACTGAGTGTGGGAGCTACAAGAAAGCAGGAAGGCAGACCCCAGCTACAGTAGTAAGTAGGTTCCCATGCAGTCTAGCAGCCAGCACGGTGTCACGTTTGCAGCTGCTTTCCTGTGGGAGCTATCTTTAATACCACACTTTCTCTCCTCAGCTCCCATTGAAATAATACATGTGTCTGTAAATTTATACAACTCAGTATGGGAGCTACAAGAAAGCAGGAAGACAGACACCAGCTACAGTAGTAAGTAGGTCCCCATGCAGTCTATTAGCCAGTACTGTCTCTTGCAACTGCTTTCCTATTGAAGCTATCTTGAATCCCACTCATTTTGACTGTTCCCTTCCCTTTGAAAAAATACATGTTGTGAACTAACGTATACCACTGCGTATGGTATATACAAGAGAGGAGGAAGCAGACCCCAGTTACCTTAGTAAGTATGTCCTCATGCAGTCTAGCAGCCAGCACTGTTTCACATTTTCAGCTGGTTTCCTGTGGGAGCTATCTTTAATTCCACTCACTTGGACTGTTCAGCTCCAATTGATATAACATCACTACCAACAGTTTTTACTCTCGATGAGACAAGGGATTGAGGATGGAAAGGGCGAGCCCAGCGGTCCGTGAGGGCCGGGGCCGGCGCTGTCGGCGAGCGGTCTGTGTGGGGGGGGCTCCGGAGACACTGACTTGGCGCGGGAAGCGGCTGCGCGGCGGCGGCTGGGAATGGAAGGGACGGGGGGGGGTCTGGCTCACTCCGTGCCGGCGCCGGCGCCGGCGGCGCAGCCGCTATTACTCTCTCCCGGTTTTCTTTTTCTTCCCTCGCATGCCCGATGGTGCCCAGTCTAACACAGGATCGCGCTCCCCCACTCTCCTCTGATCATCCTGCGCTGCACCCCGGCCAGACTCCGCCCGCTCGGCATTCCCCTGCAAGTCGTCCCAGGGGTAACTCGGCGGGTTGGGCTCAAATGGGAAGCAGCTCTCCCGCGGGGGCTCTACTCTGAAGCCCCTTCGCCTCTCTGACTTTGTAAAAACTCCTGTGTGGAGAAGAACTTTTCTCTTCACTCAGCGTACCCACACCACCCCCCGTCCCCTCACCACACTCCGTCTTCTAGCTCTCATTTCTGCCACTCCTCCACGTAGATCACTCATCTTCGGTGGCCAACGAGGCGCCTGACTTTTCCCCTTTGTCCCGCCTCCATTTCCTTCGGGCGCGAACTTTGGCGGATCGTGGGGTGGCTGACTTTTCTCGGTATCATCCACCTCAGCGCCGCTCCCGGCACTACTCTCGGCGCCTCTCCCGGCACTTCTCCCGACGCTTCACGCCGGGGAGAGGGGGGAGCATTACTTTTCAGACGGTAGGAGCCAGCGAGGTGGATTGGAACCAGTCAAGCTCATCATTTTTGTTCTTACTCTGTGCTGCTGATGCGTGCTCAGCAGCCTTCTTTTCTGCATGACGTTGCAACAACTCATTGTGCACTATCCTCCAAAGCTCACGTAACCTTTCAGGTATCTCATCGTCCTCCAGGGTAGCTTCCCACAGCAAATCCCCAAATTTACGCCATTCGCTCAATTCATGCACTGTCTGTGGATTTTGAAACACTCTCTTAAGAGGCAGACCCCAGCTACAGTACTAAGTAGGTCCCCATGCAGTCTATCAGCCAGCACGGTGTCACGTTTGCAGCTGCTTTCCTGTCTGAGCTATCTTCAATACCACACTTTTTATCCTCAGCTCCCATTGAAAAAAATACATTTTGTCTGTTAAGTTATACCACTGAGTATGGGAGCTACAAGACAGTAAGAAGGCAGACACCAGATACAGTTGTAAGTAGTTCCCCATGCAATCTATCTGTCGGCACTGTTACAAACTTGCAGCTGCTTTCCTGTGGGAGCTATCTTCAATACCACACTCTTTTTCTCCTCAGCTCCAACTGTCAAAATATATGTGTCGGGTAAGTTATACCAGTGATTATGGGAGCTACAAGAAAGCAGGAAGGCTGACCCCAGCTACAGTAGTAAGTAGGTCCCCATGCAGTCTAGCAGCTAGCACTTTGTCACATTTGCACCTGCTTTCCTCTGGGAGCTATCTCCAATCCCACTCACTTGGACTGCTCATCTCCGTTTGAAATAAAACATGAACTTATAACACTGCTTATGGGACCTAGATGAAACCAGGAATGCAGACAATAACTACATTGATAATTAGGTCCCCATGCAGTCTATCAACCAGGACTGTTTCACATTTGCAGCAGCTTTCCTGTGGGAGCTATCTTCAATCCCACTCACTTCGCCTGCTCAGCTCCCATTGAAAAATTTTATGTTGTCGGTTAACTTATACCGCTGTGTATCAGAGATACAAGAAAGGAGGAAGAAAGATCTCAGCTACAGTAGTAAGTAGGTCCCCATACAGTCTATCAGCCAGCACGGTGTCACATTTCACATACTTTCCTCTGGGAGCTCTCTCTAATCCTACTCACTTCGACTGCTCAACCGCCATTGATATAACACATGCCCTCCCTATACTTATACCACTGCGTATGGGAGCTACAAGAAAGTAGGAAGGCAGATTCCACCTACACTGATAAGTAGGTCCCTATGCAGTCTATCAACCAGCACGGTGTCACATTTGCAGCTGCTTTCATGTGGGAGCTATCTTCAATCCCTCTCACTTGTACTGCTCAGCTCCCACTGAAAACGTACAGATTCTCTGTAGAAGTTATATCACTCCGTATGGGAGCTACAACAAAGCAGGAAGGCAGAGCCCAGGTACAGTAGTAAATAGGTCCCCATGCAGTCTATCAGTTAAGACTGTGTCACATTTGTAGCTGCTTTCCTGTGGGAGCTATCTCCAATCACACTCAGTTTGACTCCTCAATCCACATTGAAAATATACTGACTGTCATTAGAATTTATACCACTGTTTATGGGAGCTACAAGAAAGTAGGAAGGCAGACGTCACCTATAGTTGTAAGTATGTTGTCATGTAGTCTATCTGCCAGCACTGTGTCACATTTGCAGCTGCTTTCCTGTTGGAGCTATCTGCAATCCCATACTCTTTGTCTCCTATCTCCCATTGAAAAAATACATGTTGTCGGTTAAGGTATACCACTGCTTATGGGAACTACAAGAAAGCAGTTAGGCAGACCGCAGCCACAGTAGTAAGTAGATCCCCATGCAGTCTATTAACCAGCACTGTCTCACAGATGCACCTGGTTTCCTGTGGTAGCTCAGTCCAATCTCACTCATTTAGACTGCTCAGTTCCCATTGAAAAAATATATATTGTCGGTTAAGTTATACCACTGTGTATGGGATGTAGACAAAAGCAGGAAAGCAGACACCAACTACAGTGCTAAGTAGATTCCCATGCATTCTATCAGCCAGCCCTGTTTCACATTTGCAGCTGCTTTCCTGTGGGAGCTATCTTCAATCCCTCTCACTTGTACTGCTCAGCTCCCACTGAAAAAGTACAGACTCTCGGTAGAAGTTATACCACTGCGTATAGGAGCTACAAGAAAGCAGGAAGGAAGGCCCCGACATCTCTCCTTCTTTTTTCAATCATTGCTGTTATGCTTCCCTTAATATACTGAAGTGAAACACAGCTAACAAATAAAAGTAGCACAATCACAATTAAGATGCGTAGGCCTTCTTTAGCAGTCTTTGGTGCCATCTAGGGATTGTTTGAAATAAATCTCTCAACCATTTCTGAAAAAAATCTCCATCGTGTTTTTGATGTTTTAAAACACCGTCTTTTAAGTGTTGGATACTAGGATATATTGACTCCAAATGATCTGACACATTCATACAACACTTGCCTTGAAAACCTTCACAACCACGATCATGAGCTAAAAGGAAAAAATCTGTAAGTGCTCTGTTTTGCAAAGTTGCATGTCTAATACTATCACTATCACATTAGGAATTCTGGCAAAGCTTTACTAGTAGCTAGTAAACTAGTAGCTAGATTGTTTTGCGAGCGAGCAGCCAAGTTTATCCAAAAGTCCCAGGGCTTTTCTTGCTGCGACGCCTTGTGCCAATAAAGCAGCAGTAAATCTTTTTTCTGCAGATGAAAACGCAAGCTTATGGTCACACTGAGGAGAAAAATGCATGTATGTTACTCTTAACTCGAATTTTGCGTAACAGCCTGTGCTGGAAAATCACAGACATGTTTGGAGCTAACAGTGTAAACTACAAGGGCTCCCAGTAATATGTGATGGAATAGCAGGCCAAACTCTGTCTCCACAAATAAAAATATGCCTGATGGTAATTTTAAAGGAACACTGCTAGATTTTGATATCTTTTCTGGAGTAAAGTTACACCACACACTTGCATTTCTATATATAGGGTGCCTTGAAATAACATCCCAGGCCTTAGACTGATTTCTCCCTGCATAATTAAATCTGACACACCAATCCATCTTTACAGATCCTAAAAGCTCAAGCTCCTGTGCTTCCAAACCTGTTGTAGGTAAATAAGGGGTCAGACCATCCCAATTATTAACGATTTCTGTCTGAACAAACATCCCTCTGTATCTCTTAGAAACAGGTCAATTATCCACTGGCACTCCTATAAACAAGTAGAAAACGGATTTCTTAGGTCAGTAGTAGCCAGGCATATGGTATCTTGCCCAGTTACATTTGCAAGCGTGACCCAGACAATTTGTTTAGGGAGAGAAACAAAAGCAGGATCATTTGACTTCTGTCCAGCTACGATAGCCACAACCATTAACAAACTGCTGAACATCCACCAAATCCACTTATTCATTATCATGGTTAGTAAGCCTACAACAAAGCTAAACATCAGATTGATTAATGTTATCACATTTTTCTGCATCTCACCCTTTTGCGCCATCTCTTCTGTTGTCGTTCCCAATTCTCTTCTGATACCCACCATCTACGAAGTATTGCAACTACCAAACCACACTCACCTCCAATTATTCTGTTACTATTAATGTTAAATGCTCGTGATACAGCTGGTATAATATAAGCCACTAACAAGCCTGCTCATCTAGATCCTAAATCTTCTATACACAAATAATTTTCCCAAAGCCCTTGTCATCTCAAAATTCTTGATACTTGGCCTTGCACGGTATTTGGTCTTTGGCCAAGATTAATGAACTGCATCAAAAGTGCTTCGGGATCAAAACACATAGAAGCTTGTTCACAACGTTCACACAACTAATGTTTTTCTCGATCAGTATGACTGACTGCTCTCCACCAACTATTACATTTATTACACCAGACTTTTATCCACAGTTGGCATAGTCCGTTGTGATGAGGACAAATAGTCTGTAATTGATGCTGTTTTTCTGCTGTAAAATGTCCAAAGTTGCTAACTGTTGCTACAAAGGCATTCACATCAGGGAGAAGGGGGATTGCCTTCTCTGCTTCTGGGCTGATTAACTTCAACCACGGAACCAGTGTCTTTACAATTCGGAATGTCTGTCTTTGTAGGGCTCCGAAGTGAAGATGTTGAAGTGCTTCAGGATCTGGTTGTAGTGGATCGATTCATGGTTTTACCCATTTAGCTGGGACCCACTTGGGTCGTTCATCACCTGTAACGACACAAGCATATCCCCTTCCCCAAGTTAGCAACATCATTGGCCCTTCCCAATTATTTGTAATGGGAGAAAAGACAGAGACCTCTACTCTACTCTCTGTTCAATCTTTTGAATTAGTTGCAAAATGACGGAATATGGGTTGAATCGAATTCTCAGTTCTTGGGTTTAGCTAATTAAGTATATAAAGTGTTTTATGAACAATGACATGGGGGGACATCTCCCCTTCTTTTTTCAAAATAGCAAAATAACGTTTGAGCAGCTGATGAGTACGCTCAACAATAGCTTGACCAGTGCTATTCTAGAGAATACCAGTAGAGTGATTAATTCCCCACATTTCACAAAATTGAGCTAGAGCTTTACTGGTATATGCCAATCCATTGTCTGTTTTACTCAGGAGATCCCATAGCCACAATGGCCTGAGTCCAGTGTTGTTTCACTGCTTTTGCTGTTTTACTAAAGGTGTAGCCCATACAGCTTGTGAACAGGTATCAAGAGACACATGAACGTATTTTAATTTTCCAAAAGGTGAAAATTCAGTAACATCAGATTGCCACCCTTGTCGTGATTGGAGACCTCGGGGATTTACTCTTGTCTTGTAGAGCAGAAATGCGTGCACAGTGTGGACACGCAGCAATTATGGCTCGAGCTTCTGATTTTGTAATAGAAAACTGTTTTCGCAAGCCTGATGATGACTGATGAAAAAATGCATGAGACCTGTGCGCTTGCTCTAAGGGTGAGTGGAGAAACCGTGGTTACAGCAGATACAACCTGATCAATATAAGCATTTCCTTCTGCCAGTGGTCCTGGAAGGGTAGTATGACTGTGTATATGAGTAACAAACAATGGCATCAGATGGTTTTGTAAGATATTCCATAATGTTAGCATGACCTGAAACAACAAGCTGTTATTAACATGACCCAGCAAAGATCTATGAATATGCTGCACGACACCTACTACATGTAATGAATCACAGACCAAAGTAATTGGTTCATTTTTCCAATACTGTAAGCCCATAACAACTCCTTTTAATTCGAGAACTTGCACTGAACCTTCTAATTTAAAGGTTTCGTGATGCCATTCCCCATTGTCTCGCCAGGCATAGCCTGCTTTCCTGGTTTTGCTGCTTGCATCAGTAAAGACTGTCCCGCCATCTACTGGCGTATTTGTTAATACAGGTTGTGGTTCCAATTGCAAACGAGTTTTAAATAACGGATGTTTTGGATAATGATTAACTAATATCATTCCGTGTGTGGCTAATGCAAAAGAAATACTGATTTGACACCAATGTTGAATGATATCAAGATTAGTTGGCAAAATAATTGTGTCAGCCCCTTTTCCAGATACAATCACTCTTGTGCCTTCATTAGTAATGAGGCTATAGCTTCATGTTTGGGCAAAACTGTGACTTTTGGGTTACTTGAAAGAAAGACCCATTCTAAAAAGCGTAATGAGTCCCTTCCATGAGAATCCCACTGAGTAATAATACCACTGACTTCTTTGTCAGTGTTATAGACATAATTATTAGTTCGCAGTTGCGGGTCTATTCGGTAACATACGTTACAAGCAATTTTATCAGCAATCTGAGAAAGTGCTACTTTTGCCTGGGGTGTTAAAGACCGAGAATCATTTAGTCCCGTTCCTCTGTGAAGCAGTGCAAAAAGTGGTTTCATATCCTCATTGGTAATTCCACAGGTGTTTCTTATCCATTGAATGTCCCCAATAATTTTTTGCACATCTCTGAGGGTATTTACAGTCTCTGCGAGAGCAAGCTTTTGAGGATAGATGCAGGAACTAGTAATAGTCATGCCCAAATATTTCCAGGGGGCTTGTCGCTGAACTTTTTCAGGTGCAATCACCAGGCCCCATAGTTGCAGTTGTTTAATCAAAGAATTACTTAAGTTCTCTGTAATAGATTCTTTCTGGTATATCAATAAACCATCCATATAGTGATATAAAATCACATTAGGGTGGCTCTTTTGCCATGGTTCAAGGGCCAGGTCTGCATACCATTGACAGATAGTAGGTGAATTTTTCATGCCCTGTGGCAAAACAACCCATTGATACTTTTTTGCAGGAGTTTGTTGATTAATAGATGGTACAGTGAAAGCAAATTTCTCGTAATCTGCAGGATGTAATGGAATAGTAAAAAACCAATCTTTCAAATCAATGATCAAAACATCCCATTCTGTGGGTAGCATTGTTGGAGTTGGGATTCCTGGTTGAAGACTTCCCATGTCCTGCATAACTGCATTTACTACTCGCAAATCCCGTAGCAAATGCCATTTTCCAGATTTTTTCTGAATGGTAAATACAGGACTATTCCATGGACTGTTAGATGGTACTAAATGTCCTGCTGCAACTTGTTCTGCAACAAGGGTTTCCAGATGGGCAAGCTTCTCTTGAGGTAACGGCCATTGATCCACCCACACTGGTTGAGTAGTGAGCCAAGTTAATTTTAAAGTGGGTTTCACAAACCAGTGTGATGGCCATTCTTTACGAGGGACAATAGTGACATCAGATCCAGAATCAAGTAACATCTTTTAGTGTCGCAAAACATGAACACCAGGTCTGTGAATGCTAACCTCTCAAAGAGGTTTTTCTTTAGTCATAGATTGTGCAAAGGCTACCATAGGAAAGCCTGTGGATCCAAATCCCTGAGTACCTCACTCTTTGTTAATCACTCGAGGTACTTGAGCCTTAAATGGAACCAATTGAGCTATACAGCTTCCTTGAGTGATGGTTGCTGGAGGAGTTAAAGTATACACTATGATACCAATGGTACCCTGATAGTCTGCATCAGTGACTCCTGGAACAACAAATAGTTCTTGTTTAGACATGGATGAGCGCCCCAGGAGGAGCACTGACAGTCCATGGCCGAGAGGACTGCCCAGTGCAGGTAGATGGAATTGTGTGTACTTTAGTATCAAGGAGAGTTACTGACTCACACACGGCCAGATGGACGCCTGCGCTTCCTCGAGTGGCTGCGGAAAGCTCGTCGAGGCAGCCGCTCTCTGGGGGTATTTCACTGTCTTGGCGCTCCCCGTCCAGGCGCTGGCTTTCGAGTTTCCCTGTATCGGAGTACCATCCTTCTGAAAACGAGAGACATTCTGATGCTTTATGACCATATTTATCACATTTGTGACATGTACCTTCAAAACTTCCCCTTTTACATTTTGAGCATTGTTTTTTGCAGTGCCCCTTATCCCCACAGTTGAAATACCCAGATCTCATCGGTTTAAAATCTCCCTTTCCTTGAATACCTATTGATTTTAATGCTGTTGCCATTGCCTGTGCTTGTGTTTGTGCATACATCTTTGCCTTTTCTTCTTCTTCCATAATTTTCGGGATTCAGGAGCAGGCCTCTGCCATCTGACTGAGTGAAGATCCAGCAGGTCATGTGGCAATGTTCTGTTGACATTTTATATTAACATTTATAAATGCTAAATCTTTTCCTATTGCTGATTTTGCATCTGGTTCCAAATTTGTTGCTGCCTCCAAAGCTGTCTTGAGCCTATCAATAAACTGCATATTCAGGACCTTGCACAATTTTTGTATATGGTAAAGATGGTTTCCCGATTTGTGGTAATTCTTGAAAAGCAGCTAAAGCAAGTGCCTGGCTTTGTTGTATTATTCTGTGATTCATAGCCGCTTGCGTGGCACCATCAGTATATTGCCCTTCACCCATCATCATTGCCAAGGTTGCATATCACAGAGGATTTGTAGAATCA